>NC_088130.1:34705076-35025304 GCF_036370855.1 Dromaius novaehollandiae | reverse complement strand
TCTCTCTCCCACGCAAATAGGATTTGATTTAACTATTGGTCCAATTAGTTAAAGACTATTGAAAATTTGGCACAACCACAAAATATTTGGAAATAGATATGGAATTATGGTATTGAATCAAGTTTAGTTCAAATTTTTTTTGCATAGTGATGCTAAAAAAAAACCCCAAATACCCCACCCTGCAAGTTTTTGGTCAATTTTACCATACAGGAGCTTTATATAGCATGTTCTGAGGGATGGAGCACCAGAACTCAAGATAAAGAGAAAAAATGTTCAGCTAGCTGGAGACTCATTGACTTTAGAGAGTTATAGAAGGGTTAAACATAGAATAACATTTATGCACCTAAGGAACTCAAGAAGAACACTTTATGCAACTAATGACAATAAGATAAGTCATCTTCATTTCAAGGTCCTGCTTTAATGAGAAATTAAACATGTGATCTCAAAGAGACAAAGAAAAACTTGCAATGCCATGGAGCGATTCCTTCCAGAGGTCACAGGAAGATATGAAAATTAACAAAAAATAATTTCATAATTCTTCACAGTAAAATTGTTTTATCTCTGTTTAACTGAAGGCAAAATTGAGATTATTATTGAACTCTTATGATGCAATTATTACATCAACAGATAAGAGGATCTGGTAAATAAAAAGAGCGAGAGGTTTTCATGCTATTAGTACTTTAAGATTGACTATTTCAAGCTTTTATCAAGTAGTGATAATCAAACTTTGCTTGATAAATTCATATCCCAAAGTGTTGATTTCATGAAAATTACCTTCTCAGTAAAGGATGTAATTTTCCAGTGCTAAAATGAAGGATGTTCTGAATACTGGTAATTGCCCAATTATTTTGTACAATTATTATATTTTAACAAGCTCAATGAGTTTCAAGGCAATCTGAACACTCTGCATGGTTTGTAGACATGTTTAATAGGAAGGCACCTGGCAGTGTTTCAATTACATGGTCTTCTTGTTAGCTAGGAGAATAAGACTGATATCTTTTTTTTCTTGCTGAGTGTAAAAATGACAATATCACAGTTTTCACACACCAAAACACAAAATACATCTTACTCAATTCATTTTCCATTCCAAAATACATGTTATTTATTAGCATCAATCAGAGCACAAAATGAAATCCAGGAAAAACAGCTCTATGTAGTTCAATGTGAACAGCTACTATCAAAAATACTATGACACTGGATGCAAAGTTAAAGCTGCTGGCATAGTACAACTTAATTGGGATGACTCACTGGACACTAAAAAGCTATGAAGGGATGAAGCAAAGCCTGGTTCTTGTATACCTCAGAGGCTCAAGAAGTAAAACTCTATGCACCTAACTGGCAGTGGGATTACCCTTCTTGTTGCAAACTCACCATTTTCCCTGGTCTCAGAGAAGAGGTGGATCTGTGATAACTTTGGGCAGTTATTTGGCAACATGTGTCTTCATTTTGCTGAAAATTGAGACTAGTAGATGGGCAGAGAGAATGAAGTTAGGCAGGGATGAACCAGTGAAAAATCCCAAACACAAGCTGAATGTAAACTGATGTGGAAACACTGATTCTCTAGGTCTGCAGATATTAGTAAGTTGCGGGCCTTAGAAAATTATATGATGTCATCCTCATAGAGTACGTCCTCCCCTTCATCATTCTGAGGCTCTTCACAACTCCTCTTTGAGATTACCAGAAACGGTTAGAGCTTCTTCCCCACAGCAGCAAAACTGGGAGGAAGCCTGGAGGCTTGACGATAGACTTCCAGGTGAGTTTGAGGCTGGAAGAGCAGCATGTGCTACTGAAGGGAAGGGCAGGTACAATAAAATGTGATAAAAGAGACTGCTCCTTCCGGACAGTATTGTCCTTTTAAATGTGAATTTCAGGTAGCATAAGCCCAATGGCTAGAAGGGCTCTTGTGCTATCCTAAGTCAGAATGATACCAAGGGGGTCCACATATCCAAGTTATTCAGGATTTAGGCCATATGCTGACTGCAGAATGACAACCCTAACTACCCCGAAAACAAAGCACAAGATCACACTAATTTACATATATATACTCTGTTCACAGAGACATCAGCATTTGGAAGTCTGCTCTTCCTCATAAGTGGGAGAAATATGATTTGTACCTTATTTACAGTATAGTAACTCCCATGAGCCAGCAAAATAATACAGTGGCAAAAAGATAAGAAATGAAAGAACCAGTTACAGAGAAGCCACAATGCACAAGACAATAAATAACATCAGTAGTGCTACTGAATTCCTTACATGACTTGAGCTTTGAATACTGGGAAGTCCATGTGCACAACTGAAACCTTCCTTTATTCGTCTGCCTTTCAATAACACACTTTCTCCCTCCTTTACTTACATGCCCTCCCTCACTTTTTTTTTTTTAATCTTTATCTAGAACAGTAAGGAACACTTTTGAGACTTTACGGCTGAACATACTAAAAAATGAGCTGCCATCAAAAAAGCATATAGTCCTATACTCATATGCTTCTGTGAAAATATTACATTTATTCTTATAGATGCTTCTGGTTAAGAAATAATATACTGTACTAGATAATCCTTGTCACTGAAAAGACTAGCTGAATCTTAATATGGAAGTGAAACAGAGGTACCAAATAATGCACTGTGATTTCTATCACTAGTAACTTAGAATGTAGAAAACCCCAGAGCAGCAGAAACAAGTGTTACCTGACAATATTATTGATTTTTTTATTTTGAAAGAATCACCAAATAAGCACTAGAGGGCAAGGCTGAAAGAAAGCAAAAAAACAACCAGATTTGGATTGTAGCAAAACATTTGACATGCTAATGAAATTTCCTTCTGATAAATTAATGCAAATTGGACTTGGAAAGAACAGTTTCATATTAAAGTGGGTTAAAAAAAAAATAAACAAAATGATAAGTGACAATATACCTAACTGGGGAGGGTTTGTTTAATATCATAGAAAAGGGATAGGCTTCAGGACTTGTTTTATTTAACATTCTCATTAATGATCTAGAAGAAGAAACAAACATCAGGTAATGAGATTTGATACCTGGGAGGATTAGTTAGCACTAGTGAGAGCTGCAAATTATTGCAAAGCAATAGACACCAAAATCATGGGCAGAAAACAACAAAAGGCACAAAACAAATAGGTAGAAAGTAAATTTAATAAAAATAAACCTGGGGAAATTTAAGTCAGAAGAAATACCAGTTCAGTAAGAAAAAACCTAGGAAGCAGGAACACGTGAAGAGATTTAAGACTGACACCAGATGACATTACATATCGAATTGTATATTGAAGATGTTGCAGCTAAAGTCAAAGAAAAGTAAGACTGTATCAGAGGGCAGGGGGGTGACAAACATTCATATCTCTGCACCATTTTGGAATATTGTGTTTGGTTGTTCCATTCTGGGCATTTCTGCCCAGGCACTTTCAGAAGGGAATTCAGAAAAGAGCAAAAAAGGGTGATAGTGAAGGAGCCAGATGGATTGACCTCTACAGAAAGACTGAAAGTGATATATCTTAGCTATTAAAGCATAGCTTGGCAAAATAACAATTTTGAAAGGATAGGAGAGCATAACAGTCATTTACATCTAAGGAGATACAGAAGAGCAATATGAGGCTCAGAGTACTGAAATCACATCACAAGTCAACCTGTCAGACAAGGAAAATGCAGTGTAACTCTTTCCAAATTATTTGGGCCTTAACATATATGGAAATTGCTACATTTGAGAATGTAAAAGTAATAAATAAATTAATCGAATAAATTCTGATGAAAACCTATAAAATCTTACATAGTTAACAAGATAGTAATGATGCAACATTAATATCTGCTTGATAAAATCCCTCTTATACAAAGTAAGGTTTATCATTTTTCTGGGTTCAGAAAGGCAGTGTGACAGCATAAAAAGCGTATTTCTAAGCAGTTATGGATGGCTGATCATGTAACTCAAATAATGCAAAAGGCATAGTCAATGCCTTCAGATGCCTTGCAAGGAATGTCTTAATTACTATTATGAAATGGGTTTTATTAATAGAAAGAAGCCAAACAATCAGACTTACCTGGGATCACTGCGACACAAACAACATAAATGACAGATGGTGTTAAGTGATCATTTCTAGTCGATACTTCAAAATCCTTCAAAAAGTTCTTGATCCTAGCTAACGCTGACAAGCTTCTTGTTTTAGCATGCAGTGCACACAGCTGGCCTACAGCTCTCCGTTGGATCCATCCTATGGGAGAGCACAGGCTGAAAAAGCAGGTTTTGAAAATCACACCAAGCAATACCAACAAACATAATGGATTGCACTGGGGACAGCAGACCGTAAGCCCGTGCCACAGCAAACCAATTGCTTTCCATTAGCTATCACTTGCTAAATCCAGCAGCAAACCTAGAATGGGTGCACAGCTTTGTAAAAAGGCTGCAGCTTTTTTAGCTTTTCTATCACTATCTTTTGCAGAATCAGTTCTTATTTACAGAATATGATATTCCTCATAGCAGTCTTATGTACTGTAAGGCAGCTTTCGCAGGTACACATGCTAGCATAGACAGCGGTGGAGTTATAACAGGGGATAAATGAAAGCACACTGGAATTGGGATCTTAAACCTCATGTCGAATTTGCTGATTCAGCAGGGCCAGGACTTGAAACCTGTGATCAAAAGCAAGAATTAGGTATTGCTCTGCCATTTTATAAGAGCTAACCTGTTGATAAAAAAACTTTTGAAAAATTTCTGGGCAAGTTCAGTTATTTCTCATATTTCTATGACAGGGTTAGTAGGTAAACAATAAGGTTTATCATGAGTTTATTTCTGGTGTATCCAACTGTATTTATCCTGCTCTTAATTTCACTTGGGCCATAACGGTATAGCAGTGCTGGTAATGGTATATAGAGTGATAGTAGCATCTCACCAGAGATTGCACTCATCCACGCAGCAGCAATAAGATCTCTAAAAATCTTACAAAGTTCAGTGGAAAGTAGAAACCTCACAGGGTATTTTTCATCTCAACAGAGCCACGTCGAATGGGAATTGAAATCCATAAGAAGTAATTCATTCAAGTTCATGGGAAAAATGAGGTACCACAGAGAGGTAATTTCTCCACACAATACAGACAAGTAAGAATCCTCAGGGGCAGTCAGTTATTTCTCATGTAATAAATATGAGCGGGACAGTCATCTGCCTTGAGACTTGGCTCACTTCAGAATGAAATGTGTCAAACTAGCCATAAGGGAGCTTGTGAATAATATCAGAATTGAGCCCAATCTTCTCCTCTGCTTCCCTAAATCCAGACTAGATCACAGTAAACTCAAGCCAGCACTCAGAGCTGCCACTGCAGAAACACACAAAGTTCAGTAGACCCAAGAAGAGGCTCATCCATCCTCTCAGCTCCTTGACCCAAACTCTTCGATTTCTTCCCACCTTTCATGATAGAAAGGAAGAGGGGAGTTTGCTGACTGGTAAAATATATGTCAGCCCTCTAGCTGCTGCACTTTGTGTAGATGAGCTATTATCTGTCTAATAACAATAATAGGGAGGCTCCTGGAGCTTCTCCAGCTTTGGTGTGAGGTTTAGGACTCTATCACAGTAACATATTTGTTTTCTCACACAACCAGGGTCTCATGGACACCTATCCATGGACAAAATCATTGCTCTATCAAGTGAGCTGTAGAAAAGTGAACACTTTGGTGACTTCTCCTTTTTAATCTTTCTGTGGGACACGATGTAATCTATTCATCCACAGCAGGTTTGTGGGTTGCTATGTTTTGTACAATGTTTGTAAAAAGAATTTTTTTACAGGTCATCAGAAACTTTTAGCCGTTCTCATTTATCCTTTTCAGATCATCGCTGGTTTGCAATAAAGGATTCTCCTTTCTTCTCCTTGGTTTTTATTTGCTCTAGAATGGCTTTATTGAGAAAGAACACACAATAAAATGTCAAGTATCAAAGAGGGAGTCCGGCTTTTTTTCTTGTTTCCAGTCGTAATACCATTGTGAATCATTTTTACTCTTCTCTGGGAGATAGTCTTCATTTTATGTCCTTAATCTCTGTTTTTTAGTGGCTCTGGTTTATGATTTTCCTCCGAGAAAGTTGTTAATGGATAGTATACTTTAGTACTGTGATTCTTCATTTGTGTTGGAGTAAGCATATATAACTCCTAGAAAAAAAACTGAGTCAGGTTGATAAATGTTGTATACACACACTGGAGCCCCCTCTGACTGTCAGCTTCAGTAGAACTGCTTGTGGAAAGAGTTGCTCCTCTGCATCAGTTGAAATTGCAGAATCGGAAAGATGGATCCTACTCTAACAGAGGTATAGCAAATGACACCCAAATCTCTCTGAACTAGGTCTTTACTGGGCTGTGTGTTTCCCTCTGTCTTGAAGAGAAAACAGAACTATGTTGAAAAAGGTGCTGAGCACTATTTGGGGGCAAGACCTCTCTGGAAGCTGATAGTTCTCTGTAAATCTCACAGTCTTTCTGTTCACAACAAAACAAAGTTAACCATTTTTGTAAAGAAAATTCCTAAGGCTGATTATGATTCTTCAGAAAACAAAAACATATTCTTTGCACGTGAAAGATCATGACAAGAATAGCAAACGTGAATGCCATAATCACAGGCATGGCCTTTGCCACTCAAAATTGCAAAGAACAGCTGTTGGGCAATGGGACAGATATGCTGAGTTGTGATCATTGTGATTATTGCCAGACTGAGTAGGATCTATGTGTACAGAAAACCAATGCCAAAGCATCCCACTATTGTTTGACACCCATATCCTCCCTTCACTCTTCATTTCTCTGCATCGTGCTTCAGGCTCCAGTCTACTCAGCCTAGGGACTGTCATACACTATATATCTGCTAACTGTCTAATGCAATACAGCTTTACCTAGATAAGGCTATATTTATCTTGACGAATTTAGAGTATTACTAATCATAACAAAGCATTACCATGGATTCACATATTACCTAAACTTAAAAATATCACAAATACGTTATGCTCTGGTTGAGGGGGTTCCAAGCAACCTATTTATCAGTGGGAATAGTTAGGGCATGTTAAGAATAATCCAAAATTGGAAGGATTTTAATAATCAGTTATACAGATGGCACAGTGAGCTACTAAAAAAGAAATGTGTCTGAAGATGACTCAGCCTTCCACTCTTTCAGGGTAAACAAAAGGTGATCTTGGCCCTGCTGCATTACTTTTCCAGTTAGCTGAAGTGCTAGTGCTCATCTTTCTCCTGGCCATCTGCAGACTGGAAAAAGTTAAAACCTAAGACAGCAGGTAAAAAAATGGAGCTGTTCTTACTATGACCCTCCACTTTCCAGTTGCTGCCTAAGAAACAGTGTAAAACACTATCACTGAAGGAAAACTAATGCTACCCAAGAGAGAGAAGTTAAAGTGATGATTATCTTTATCAAGTAGCTTTATCATTTTGTTTTACAGATACATTCATGCATGTATGTATGTATATGTTCTCCTGTAATTCTAGAGGAGAATAGCCATTATCTTCAAGCTGGTAATTCTGTTTCACATCTCACTAAGACAGCCCTTGGCTAATTTATAGCTTTCTAGTCCTGAAGCTGCCTTTATTTTAGATTGGTCGTAATCTGGAATCTACTTTGGTATGTGTGAAGGTCTTGGTTGGGAACCAATAAATGCCTATGTGTTATTGGGACTGTAAAGCATGAACACAGTGTACAGATTAATCACACCAGGGGCTAACTACTTTTTATAATTAATTTTACCGCACCAAAAATGCACTGGGATCCAGTACATGGTGCTTCTATTTAAATTAAAAGAGACTAGAAATGTTTAGACTGCTCAAACATATATATGAACACATATACCAGCAAAACAATTGCTTCTGCTGCTATAATTTCTTCTGTTTGGGGAACCAATATAGTCTACACTGGTGAAATCACCCTTTCACTGGTAACAAGTGCACCTGAACTAGCCATGCCAGAAAACACTGTCCAGTAGAGATGAAATCTCAGCTGTTTTATGATTGGATGGTAGGGTGGAGATCGAGAGAGAGAAATAACTTCTCATTTGGACATTCTGGCAGAAGACTTTAGGCTGGGCTGAGCTGGTGTAGGCTAGGCCTGTGGCTGAAGCCAGCTAAAATTCCAGCTTGATTCTATCAACATTGCAAAAATTATTCAAACTTTCACAGGTTTTGGGAAAAGATATATTTTTGCTAAGTTCTTGTACTGCATGTGATCAGTGCCATGCAGGTCAATTCTAATAAAAAATCTACCTTAAATGAGTCTCTGAGGTTTGAGGGTAAGGAAGGTTTCTCCCTGAAGCAAACAGATGATTTCTTTTTAAATGTAAGCAGCCAAAGACCTTGTTAACTCTGTTTCTTGATTTCTTTTGAACAGACATAATGACAACAGTACTGCCTAATAAAAACTATGAGTGAGAGCAGATCAGCTCCATTTGTGATTCTGGAAAGAATAGGCTGATCAGACCCTATAGGGAGACAGTGTAAGCTAGACATCAGCCTTTTTTATGTGCAAGGTGCAATGCAGTAAATTAAATCTCTTCCTCTTCCACTGTTACTTCCACCCACGCAAAGAAACTAATTGTATGACTCTGCACACTGCAGATGCAGGCAAATAGAAGACATTTGCAGGCTGAGCCTCATCTTTGTGTTAACAGAAAATGATTACACTCATTTTAGTGCACAGTCCCCTAGCCACACTTAGCAATCCATACAGGGATATGTCCAGACAGATGCAATATTGCCGGGGTTTGAAAAGATCCAAAGGGATTTAAGTACTCAAATGTCACTGAAAGTTGAAGGGAGTCAGGCCGCTACTTCCTTGTGCCTCCTTTTAAAGTTTAAACAATGACACACTTGTCCATCAACACACCTTTGCAAAAATAATGTTTTGTGGCGATGCTTCACATAGGCATATACAGGCTTTTTGAACAGTGCAAAATGCTAGGCTGACACAACTGCCATTGACTTTGCTGAGAAAAGTGAATAGTGAGTACTGCTAAAAGTAAACACACATACATGTATGTGCCTAAACATGGACAATGGCTTAGAATCTCATTTGGTATAAAATAACAGTGGTGAAATCAAGGAACTAAGGTGATTAACATGAACTGCAGAGCTGCTGAACCTTGGGTATCTGGAAATGCTGGCCTCTGGGTTTTGTAATTAGAATTCTGATAGGAAGGGAAGATATGAAAGATTAAGCAAGCAATGAATTTTGGTATAAAACAAACCAAATCTGACTCATCAGCATGAGCAGCAGAAAGATCTTTAAAATTTGTCCTTTAAAGCCAGGGTAATGCAATGGAAAACTCCTTTGATTAAAAAAGAGAATGAGAGATGCTTAAAAACCACCCTTTCTTGTCTGGCTCTGTTTCCAACCTGCCATCTCCTTCTTTTCTCTTCCTTTCCACTGCTGTGTGGTAATGCCTGACTCACGCTACCTTAGGCCAGTTTCATTTCTCAGGTACCCTGTTGAACATTTAGAACAAGCCTATAAAGGCAATGGAGTCATAAAAAATATATGTCAAAGTAAGTAACAGCAGATCAGTCTTCAGACTGTTCTTCAATCCCCATGCATTTGTACAGCACTGTAATATGGAAGTAAATAACTTAGCATATGTTATGGTCTGGCTCCTTCTGTTAAATGTATAGCAGCCTCTGAACTTTGTAAGACTACGGTCACACAGCTTCTAAATGTCTAAACATCTAAAATGTTTAGTAACATCATGACTTGTAACAACATGACAACTTGTATAGAAGAAAGATGTCCAAATGTATAGGACTTGCTTTGTGCTCTGTAAATGTTGTTTCTCTTCCTAGGAGGGAAACCTTTGCCCTTTCCTAGAGGAAAGTGATTCACCATATTAGGCTGAAATCCAGTACAGTGCAGTGTAAGCATCTCACGAAATTCAGTTGCACGCTGTATGGAAATCCAGGCATGACTCATGACACAATACAGAATTGCAAGCAGACATTTGCAATAACTAAGTAGAACAAAATCACATACCCTTACTCTGTGCTGAAGGTTCCCGCAGCAGCAATCCTTTTGGATTCAGCCAAGCACTTAATCATGTGTGTAATCCCAGATATGTGCTTAAGCAGGCCATGAGCGCGATTTAAGGAAGTGAGCAAGATTAAGCACACATTTAATGGTTTTATATGGCAAGCAGCATGTGCTTAAATTACTTGCTAAACTAAAGACAGAATCGTCATCCAAGTGAATTTTGCCTGCAGTCTGAGGGTTGCATGTTTCTTTATAGAGAACAATCCTGGACTGAAATTGAAGATCCTCGTAAAATTTTCTGTAGTGATCACTGGATTGGAGGGTTGCATTGTTTGAATGGATGCTTAATCTGACACAGCTTCAGGATGTTTTTCCAAAAGCACTGAACAGCCATGCCCAGTTATGCTTGGCACCACTGAATACCAGACTGGAGGGGAAGAGATGAAGGGAATATTCACACTACCTAACTGTAGACACACAATTTCAACACCTGAATTAAGCACCTGAATCAGAAGTGAGTTGCTACCTACTCAGCAAGGCAGTCTTCTCCATAGCGTGTTTCAGGGTAACCTCTGAATCCTCTGGATCCTCTAAAGGAGCTATTTCCACTAATTTTAATGGAAACCTAAAGAAATACTCAAACGAGAGTGTTATGAATACCTTTCCCTCAAGAATTTCAAATTGGGTGCTCAAAGCCTTGACAGAAATTTTGACTGTAGTGTCTTCAACAGATACCTAAGGCCCAGTATTTACAGTTCCTGATACAATACTTACCTATTGCCATTCAAACCCAGTATTTTTTAACTGTCTGAACCCTTCCATTCAAAGCCCCCTACACAGTTATGATTATTTTTTTCATAATAAGAATGGTATTTTTCATAATAATAAGGTTATTTTTCCATCAGTACAGCTGCAGAAATACAGAATTCTTTGGCAAAACGTATCCCAGCTGTTAAATGGATTATCAGATGAAGAAATCTTCCTTTCTGCCTGTCCCCACCAAAACCAGCTGCACTATCAATACTATATTGATGCAAAATCTGAGCAAATATATAGCTTTGAACTCTGTTCTAGCATATTACTGCTGCTGCTTCTTCCTCATTCTTGTTCCTGCTAAGAGTCTGCCATCAAAGTGAGCTTACACAGAATCATTTAAACGTGTATGTAGATTTTCTTCATATAAAGGTGTAAGCAGTGAACCACACTGACTTCAGAAAGTCTGATGTTAAGTCACTGATTAACAAGTGTTTTTAACATCTACAGGCATTTTCAGAAAAGTTTCATTCAAGTATGGTGACCATTCTAAAGCAGAATAACTTAATATAGTGTAAAAATGAGAAATTAATAGCTATCTTTTTAATTAATAAGTTTTTAATAGGTTTATTACAAACTGTGAATTAGCACGAAGATAACTGAGCTAGCTATTGATGTGTGACACTGAACATTGTCTTTACTTCCTGGATGTTTGTGATGCTGTGCATCACACTTTCACTATTCTTTAAATGTAGGACTTCAGCACTAATTCACTACATCTAATGGAGCTGCCATATGGCTTTATTCTTTGCCTAACCTTAATAGGACTGGTTCACATGAGCACTTTGTGAATCAGCATATGTAAAGCTGCACGTCCCTCGTTCTAAGTGCATTTCCTTATCAGAATATATGGCACTGCATTATGCTTCATGTTTATGATTCGAAACACTGACTGATAACATACAGGCATAGTCAAACAAAATGGTACAACATGAAACAACAACCGATTCATTTGTTTGGGGGAAAGAATACGACATCAGAAAGAAAGAGTTATATACTCAGCTATATTTGATTGGTTGTAGTCAAATAACCGAAATAATACAACCATTAAGATCTATTTTGCTGATAACTACCTATATCCATATAATACTATCTATTTTTTTCTGGTATCTAAGTGAAACTTTGAACATATTTGACCTATTTTTTCCATTGGGTATTTACTGTGCTGTTGGGAGCAAAATTTCTCGTTCTTTCTAGTCACACTATCCTCATAAGCTGTAACAAGAGAAGCAATATTTTTAATGAGTACTTGCGTGATTAAATAGAAAAATGTTTACTGAAATGATTTTTATGAGTGCCTAGCAGGACTGGAGTTTGAGCCTTTTCAGTCTGCAAGCTTAAATATTACTAACTGATTCGGAGCAAAATATACATTTCTAGAGCTGGCCCTTTCCAGAATGTTGTTATGACTGGATAGTTGCTAAGAGCTCTGGAAATGGGTTTTCTGAATGGAAAGATTTGATCATCCAGGAAGGCTTTAGTCTGTGCAGGTATTCTGCATCTGCAAAAACACAAAAGTGATGTCACATAATAATGATCAGAAAGACTTTTCCTAAAAGTTTTAGACTACAATTATGTTCAGAGCTGAACTAATTTAGAAGCCAGCTTTCCTTAGGTTTGTAGTATTTGAAAAAAATCACTGATAGAGTTTGGTTTGCTGTTGCAGAAGGAATTTCTCAGATGTAGCACCACTCCTTCTGTTACTCTTATGCACATGGAGTTAAGCATGATTGTCACTTCTGTGGAGTTGTGATCTCTACATAAGAAATATAATGATTCATAAAGAAAGTTCAAATGTTTTCCCTTCCCCTGAATGTGCTCTTTAAATAAATGGACTACACCTACTCCTAATTTCTGATATTAATATAATTTTAAAGCTGTTAATGTATTTTTAAGTTCCCTTTTTCTCTTTAAAAATAATTTTCTTTATATTGAAAATGGTTATGATTATTTTCAGCTTGAAATGATTTTGGGGGAGGTAAAAAAGAAGACAAATTTTTTGAAAACTGATTTTCTGCGTTTGGAGCTACAATGTACATCTGATCGGAAACTCTGTGCTTGGATAACTCAAAAAGGCTAAAGCTAGGAAGCTCAAATTCATTATGACGTTTAAAAATCAAGGTGACTTGAGAGAAAACCCATTGGTTAGTGTGAAAGTCAGTTAACATTGCTTATATGTACATTTAGATTTTTTTTAACTACTTGAGAAAGGTATTTTCTACACACATTTATTTGAAGTATTTCTGCTATGGACCTGTAGTTTATTTAAAGCACAAAAAATGTTTTAATTTTCAAAACAGCATTCTTTAAGGCAGGTTTGTTAACCAAGCTGTAGTTACCTGAGACTTGAGAAGCAAACTAAATCTAAGTATAAAAATGGTTGATAAATCTTCAAACCACAGAGGTTAAAATTTTGGAAAGCTCAGACTTGTTCATCTCTGCTCAGTGTCTCCCTGAACATGGTATCTCCTAGGTGTGACAGTGAGAGGAGGGGAAGTCTCATGGAGGAAGTTACATCTCTGAGGCCTTGTCTGGGCACCAGTGTAAGCTAGAGTGGCCCACACAACACCCCGAGCTCTACACAGTTGTTTTATGCTTTCTAAGGAGCTGTTTGGTAAACGTTGTGCTGTCAGACTCAGGCCCATAGACACAGGCCTTTCCTTTCCTTACACCACAGGGGCTTGAAAGACAGCCAGAACAGGAGACATGTTCCTCTGTATAGACCAGCAAACAGCTTCCCCTAAAGAGACAGTTCTCCATAACTGTTTATATTAAGGTTATCCAAGGGCTTGTTTCTCTGCTGTCTTGAAACTTGTGTAGTTGGAAAAAACATTTTAACCACTACTGTTCTGATGCAAGGAAATAAGATCTCTATATTTAATTTGAACCCCTTGACTCATTCTTCTGTATTATTTATTTATACTTCTTCCAATACCTTTATGCCTATATGTGAAATAGGCAGAAGAGTGCTGTATTTCAGACCCACAGTGATAAATACTGCAGTTAGGGGTGTCAGCAGCAAAAGTTAGCTTGACTTTGTTCATGAAAGCTAAGCACGGTAGTGTTCTTTCTTGTGAAGAAATCCTTTGCAATTCTTTGTTTTCAATCAATTACACATTTTCTCCACCCAACCCCTCTTTAATTTATCAAGCCATTACTTTTAATTCTAAACTATATTTCCCAGTCAATTTAAGTCATTGGCTTGATTTTAGCTTATTGTTTTCTTTACAAAGGTTAAGACCACACAGTCTGAGCTCTGCTAACACACTGTATTATGCTACTAGTAGACAAATTTTAACATCACATCACATACAGTTGCAGTTGCTGTTGGAACATGCCTTTTAAAAAATACCTTTATTGGATGAAATTGTCTCTTTCCCAAGAAAAATCTGGTTCTTTAATATAATTTATTATGCCTTTTAAAATTCTGTCTGTTCAATAAAATCTTTGCTATATTATAAATACCTGTAAAGAAAATATAATTTAAAATTCTGAGAGAAAACATTTTTTTTTCCTTTTACATTTTTCACAAAACCCACACAGGTACCAAGGAAAGACTAACAATAAAAATAATTTACTCCTGTACAATATCCTCTGGGTTGGAAACATTCAAAAGAGAGACTTTAATGTTGTCCTCTGATGAAACTTTGGCTACAATATGGGAACTGAGCTTAAAACAAAGGAGGGTCCTATGTTTTCCCCCTGTTTAATCTGAGTGCTTTTTTCAAGGGCTGATTGAGTGTTGCTAGTACTTTCCTCACCTTATCATACCTGATTGACGACTGGCTAAGATTGCTGTTCTCTGAGGGAAGCAGCCTCTAAGCTTCATTGCACAGAAGTAAAGCCCATCCTAACGCACACATACAGGAATATTTTTGTAGAGATTAACTCCCAATTCTGAAAATTAAACATTAGTGGAAACATGTTAGTGTGCTCAATGTCCAATAGCAGCAATTAGAAATTCTAACATTTTGCTTGTTCAGTAGTTATAAATTGCCAGAAAGCTTGTGTGTTGAAGGGACAGCATCAGAAAGCTTTCTGATTTGGATGACTTCTGTATTTTTTATCACTTCTTGTTCTAAGCAAATTACTTAATACCAAAGGAGTGATGTAGTATAAGAGACATTCAATCTCAGAGTTGCTATTTTTGGAGTATGATAATATGGAATAGAAATATGGAAGAATTCTTCAAATCAGCTAAGTTAAATTTATCCAAAGCTGGCAAAAATGAGGACTAAGCCCAAGATTGGCATGAAACCATTAGAATGAATGATTAAGCAGAGATTTTCAAATCTCAAATTTGGTAAGACAAATTTCAAAGTTGTCTTCAGACAATCCTGTTTACCCATAAAATAAGATTTAAGTACTGTTACTGTAAACAGATTTTGTCTTAAATTACAAGATTTAGTGTGAAGTTTGAAAAATCATTGTCCAAAGTGATGATTTATCAGCAAAATGTTAAACTCCTGTTTTATAGACAATTGCATCATTTAATGGAATAGATAGTGAAAGATAACAAGTATTTCTGGAATGTTTGGAATCAATAGATAGACATGAGAGAGAAAGAAAGAGACTGTGTGAGGGGGGGAAGAGAGAGAGAGAGAGAAGTAAAACCTAGTTGGTATTTATTCAGGTTATCTTTAGCACTGTTATTAGGTACTGCGTTTTTCCTTCCACTAGGAATCTTTATTTCCTTGATCTAGATCCCCTCCAATTTCTGACTGTCCAACACTACACTGTTTTTTAATTATGAACAACAAAACAATAGGCCAATATTGACTTTGACTTTAAAGAGGAATGTGTGGGAAACTATTTCTCTAACAAACACTAACATTCGTATCATTCTGCTCCAGATTTCATTTTTTTCACCTGGGATAGGGTGATAGACCTTTCTGACCAGGCCGCTTCTCCCTTCATTACCCCTTTTCTTCTCACCACAGAATTCTCACCATGTTTCTCACTACTCTGTTTTTTCCTCCATCACCTTTTTCCATTTTTTTTTCCTGCAACTGCTACTGTCAGGGAGCAGCCTGCCCTTGCTCCTCCCTCAGAGCTGCCTCTATTTCCCTTTTACCTGTTCCTTCCTCATTTCCTTCTTCCTCCTCCACATCCCACGCTTCTACTTCTGACTCCTTTCTCTTGATATTCATATCTCAGCCCTGCCCCCCATCCACTTTCCCTTAACTTGCTAAATATTTAGGAAATGGTACAATCTACCACAGACATTCCAACAGCCAGTCTTTAAGTGAACTTTGCAGAAATAGTTCCCCTTTCCATACCACTTTGGCCATAGATCAAGGAAAGGACAGCTTTGTTGTCCTGACTGCTGAGGATGTAGACATCTCAGATGTTTGTACTACTTAACTTTAGAAACCTAACTGAGGCTCCAAAGGTAGGAGGCTGGTCTCCCCAAACTCATACAGTCAAAAAAAATAGATGGGTACTCCAGCAGGTAATTCAGAACCAGCATAAAAACTAGTCAAGTGCTCTGAAATGCTATCTATAGGAGCCTCTGTCTTCATTAACTATATACAGCCTGCAAAGACTGGGCTTACAATTCAGGCACTTCACTTTAGTTAAAATTAGGTGGCAAGAATGCCATTCCATGGTCTGAGATGCCTCATCTGGGGCTCCTTTATGTTAGTATGTATCTGCCTGTAGCCTAAACCAGGAATAACTTCATTACTGTGTGCTTAGAATAAAGCTTCTTGCCAGGCATGGATAGTAAATGACTGGTCGGCACTTTCCTGCAGTGCTCCAACCCAACTCCAGCTTTACAACTGCTCCTTTCCTAGAGAACAGAAGGTTGCATTGTTTGGAAAAGGAACAAAAAAAACTGTGACAGAAGCAGTACTGGCAGCCAGTCTTACATCTTGAATAAATGCCATGTATAAGAAAGACTGCAATATTTATTACAAATCCAGGGATGAGAGTATCTCCCCATAGCTTTGGCAGTTCCATTCAAAACTGATTGGTAATTCAGGTTTTGAATCTTACTGCATGCTAAAGGAATAGGGTGGAAGAATAAGTAATGTGAAAATTGTTTAAAAAGAGCATTAGTGTTTTTTTTCCCCAGGGGAATACTATTGCATTTCATGCCTGAGGGGGCAAGTCTACTCTGATGGTAATGAATAAAGGCTTTGAAAAAAGCTGTTACTAAAAAGCATCAGTTTACTGCCTTATCCTCCCACACCCGTTTTTTCCTCTTCCTTGATATTTGTGTTAAATATGAAGCAATCAAAGCAGCAATCACACAACTAGAGCATACAATAGACTTCTGAAAAAAAACTGTGGAGGTTGGGTGGGGAGCATGAATATTTCCAACTCAGTGCCATACCCTATAGTTTAGTTTCCTTCATTTAGAATATCAACCAAGGCCTGCAGCAGTCTATCATCTCTATGCTTGTATGGTTTGGCATTGTAAAAAAGATCAACATAGTCACTGTACAGACTTTCTTCTGAGTCTTTTAACTGGGAGGCCTTGTTTAACTTTTCGAGGGCTTGATAGAAGTGTTCATATGGAATATTTAACTTCTCACTTGCAGTCTTCTCTGGCAGATGCTTCTGAGCCATCTGTCTGCTAAAAGCACTTTGCAGTAAGTGTAGCATAGCCTCTGATGGAATTTTATCTTCTGCTTTGTCACTGCCACTACTGGTACCTTCTGTGACTTTGGGTTTTTCACTCAGGTACTCCTGTGTGGTATGGTCCTAGAATACAGAATAGTATAAAGAAGATTAAGTGTCAATGAAAAATTGACTGGAGTCAGATTTGCTCTGAATAGTGCGTGTGCGTGTACACACATGCAGATAGATGCTACTTTTTCATTCAGGAGCCACTAGCATCAAGAAAAAAATTAGATCATTATATAAAAAAAATGACTATCAAAAGGACTAGATGGTATAAAGTATCAATTCCCTCAAATAATTAGGAAGTTATAAATTCACATTCCAGGATAAATTCAGATTGGCAGCATACAGCATGCCATTTTACAGTGTGATCTTTCCCAGTCTTAGAGGTATGCTGGGCTGCATTGAAGGAGAACAGCTCCCCAGCTGTCTAACTGGAGGAAGTATATGAAGTGGTGATGGTGACTAAATGTGGTGCAAATCCTTGCGGAAAGGACTGAACTCGTGCTTCCATATAATCTACTCTGGAGATGCTGTTTTGCACTTTTCACCTGAGACAGGCTAACTAGCGGTCATGACTTATATCTCAGTGGAAAGATTAATGCCAAATACAGATTTGCAGAGAAGTCCGAGAGGTGTGGCCTCATTTCAGCACTGTCTGTTATGCCTCCCATGTTGACACAGTAGCATGTGGCTGCATAACTTCCTCATTTCCACTGGGATTGTCCTTCTAATTGAATACTAATTTTATCTTGAGCTGTTTTACTATGTCCACCAAACTTCTCCTACAGTGTCCCCGAATCCAGCTTTACCTTATTTCAGCCTTAGATTCCTGCACACAGTTGCCATGCCTGTGCACACTGACTTTTAATGTATTTGAAGACCATCCTCATGTCTCCTTCAATCTTCTCCTTCCTAAACTGGCTGAGGAAGGAACATTTCCTCTGTCCATTTTATGGACACACTAATTACTTAACGGGGAGAGAAACAGATGTGATGTGATTAACAAAGTATTCTGAAAACCTTCAGATAATTAAGCATCGTGAGAATGTACAATTTTACCATCATGTGCATTCAGAAACCCACTACTACTCCCAGAAGCCTAAAAGGTTTGTTTTCCATAAAGCGCTACTTCAAAGGTAAAGAAGGGGTCAAAAAGGAGCTGGAAGCAACAGATACGGTTAGCTGAAACCCTCTGAATCAGCGAGTCCCTGACTTCTGTGTTGTCATTTGTTACAAGCTTCATTCCGAACTTTCTGGAAGCACTCCAACAGGCAGGCTCCTTTTGGGTCTGAGACTTGCTCTCACTGGAATTATAATAAATTTAGTGTACCTGTTAGACAAATAATCTTCCTTCATTATACCACTCAACTGCATTAGATATCGAGTTCACAGCTTTAGTATCAATATCCTCTTAACATCCTAAAACCCTTAGATGTTGGTATATGAAACAGAGTCTAAAAAAGATACCAGTTGTTGACATGGACAAAATTACAACACTCACACAACTTACATGTGGTTAACGGCTGCAGGCAGTGAATACAGAATGAATGTATGTCTTCTCACGAGAAAAAATACAATTTTCTTACAAACTGAAAAATACATAAGGAAGTAAATTAATGTGACACTACCTCTACAAGGTCTGTCATCTTTTCCACTCCCCTTCTGTCATTTTGCACAGCATTGTAGGATGTGTACACACGTGGCTGCTTCATGTGTTCAGGCTGGGTAGAAGTGCCATGCAAAATCAATTTCCAATTTACAATCCTCCCTTCATTTTGTATTCTTCTGGACTATAAGACAACGATGGCATTAGCATAGGCTCTCAGGAAGTAAGAAGATGAAACAGAGGACACCTTTTCTTAAGGTAGACAGAAGCCACTAAAATAAATTATAGGGCTTTCAATATTTAAATGTAGACAATGATTTAAGCACCAAAAGACATTAGAAACAGAATATGTCAGAAGGTGGAATTTAATACAAGGACTTGACTACTCCAAATATTCATATTTTAAGGCAACATATTATAAATGAATCATGTGATCATCAAAGGAATTTCATCATAACACAGAATGCCAAAAATTACTGAACTAGTATTTTGTGTTACTAGGGTTTCTTCACCAAGCCAGTCCCTGGCAATGTCACCACAAAAGTTGCCATTTAAATAGTCATTTGGAATAATATTGGTTGATGTACAGCAGTAATCTGAAGCACAGCCTGTGGAGGTGAGCAACAAATGCTTTATCCATTACTTCTGATAACAGTATTTAAATACTTGAAAGTAGTAGAGACAAGCATGGAGAATGCTGAAACTTGCTTTTACCAAAGCTGCTTTGCGTAATTTTTGCTCAGACATTAGTTACTTAAGACAGCTGCTGAAGCGCTTATTTTTTGATAACGCCTTCCACTGAATTTTACATATGTTTGTTGTAGGTTTCAGGAACTTCTCTCACTTGAAAATGGAAAGCAAGAGGTAACTACAAATAAAATGCTCTTCTTAACTACATTCCAAAAAATGTCTTATATTAGTTACAAAAAGCAAGATATCTGTAACCATGGGGTTAGCTATAAGCCTACAGTATTAACACTACACTGTTGATAATAATATTTACTTCTACTGCCTTGTCCATCTGCTCAGTACTTGGCATTATCCTGCTGTTTACAATTTGAGGCCAATAAGGGTTGGAGGCTCAGTGTCTGATAGGAAGCATTCAGTTTTTGGCAGGATCTGACCCCTAATGACAAGCTTATTAACAGACAACTTCAATGAAACTCTCCAGAGATGAGTGAGCTTGATCACTTTCTCTTCGAAGAGGATGATTTTTCAGTTGCCTATCAAACAGGTTTTTCTGGTGTCTCACTGTTGTAATCCATATGCCCAGGTGGTTTTAGTAAACTTATTTATTTTATATCTGTAGATTTCTTGACTTTAATCCTTAAAGGTTTTTCAGCAGTAATTATGCTGAAAAGAAGGTAGGGAAAGATATACAGCAGAATAGCTCTCTAAGGTCACCTGAAATTCATTAATTCAAAGGTTCTGAGTTAATGAAAATTATGAACAACTACCAAGAAGAGACTAGATCTATCCTGTGCTCTTCTCAGCAGGAAAACCTAATCTGCAATTAATCATATATAAATTATATTACATACTCCACTCCATAAATCACAGAAAATTGTATTAAGTGATTTTTCTCAGTGACATACAATGTGAGAAATATATAGGCATGAACTTTTATTGATAGGTATGCATCAATGAAATGAAGCTGGTTTTGTGTTTATGTAATGAACAAGAAAATCTGACCCTATCTTCTTTGTGTCTTTCCGAGCAGCCTAATCTTTTAACCAGATGGATATTTACTCCAAACAAAGTCCTGTGGGAGTCTGCTTAATGAGAAGACCCTCTCTTCAAGATGCTTGATAGTGGCTAGCAATCATTTTATTTATGTTAGTTTCCAAATACTTCGCTATTTAATATACAGTTTACTTACCACATCAGTAATTCTTAATACCCAGGTGCCTGTTGGATTCTCTCCCCATGTGTGAACAGACATGAAGTCCCAGTTCTTAAAGCCATTAGGAGACTTATCTCTCTCTCTCTCAGCCAGTAAGACAGTGCTGGTCCCTATGTTAGTGTAAGAAATCAACAGAAGTAATTGTTCATCCACATCTGCTTTTATTTTTCAGATTACTCATCTTGCAGACCATATAGTGCATGCGCAGGTAATCCAGTATATATAGTATTTAACACTGGCTTGTGGAATGGAAGAAATGCTATTACTGATCAGTGGTTACTTTAATTCTTTTCACAGCAGTATTTAAGAGCATAAAAACTATCAAATTAGGTCACATTAGAAAGGTACACCTTGCTTAGTATTCAGTCTCTAATAGGAGCCAGTAGTGGATGCTCATAAAGAAGCATAAGGAACAGATCATACATGGCCAGTCTTTCTCCAGCAATGAGCAGTTCAGGGAATTTTTGAGCTGGAAGTTTCTAAGCCAAACCAGCGTTTTAAAGAGCCACTGACAGATATATCTGTCTTTAATTTGTTTGCTATATTTAAATGCTTTTTTAATTCTAAATTCAACAGCATCCTGTGACACTGAATCTTGCAATTTACCTTGCTAGCCTGGATTACTGCTTGGAATGTGTGGAAGGTGACTATCACATCTTTAAGAAACAGACGTGGTAGCAGAGAGGAAAATACTGCAATAAATGAAGACCGTACGAATTAACATATTTTTATGAAATGCCTGAGCCAAAATAATTTTTTGTGGGCATCAAAAGGAGGAAGTCTTGCTCTCCTTCCCACTTCACAGTCCCTGTTCTTTCTCCTCCTTTCTCACCTTTTTTGGGGGTTAGTTTCCTGCTGTTTTAATGAGTTAGACTGGCTTACCATGAAAACAGACAAGCAGCAAGGGAGTAGGAACAGGTACGGGGGAGTGAGTGAAGGGACACGTAAGGCAGTTTAGGAAGGGGCAATGGGACATCTCCTTTCAGTATCAGTGAGTTGTTAATTCATCTCACACAGTATTGTGAAACCAAAGGCTTATACAGAACTCATCATTTCACGTTTTTTGGTGAGTGAATGTAAGTTTTTACAGCCTGAAACACTAACAGGGTGAAAAGCATTCGCATTATTATTAGTATTATTATTATAAAAATGCAGCAGTTCAGAAAATATTTCTGCAGCAGAAGAGATTTTGCTGCACAGTAGGAGACTTGTTGTGCTTGTTTGCATATAAAGAGAGAGCAAGGGAGCTCTATTTACATAATACAGAGCAGAAAGCCCCAGGGAGCCTTATCACAAGCTATAAATACATTTAAAGATAACACCATAAATACAGAAAAGGAACAACATGCATTTGGTAGGAACATTTCAAAGAAAAGTGGGAAAACTGCAGGAACCAATGGAAAGAACAGTTTAACCATGACAGGAACATGAGACAATAGTGGAGGCAGTAAAACCAACTATTGCTACCTCAATTAAACCCGCAGAAGTACGTAGGGACATGAGAAGATACTACTGTCATCAGTCTTTCAAAAGGAGTGTTTCACTGAGGTTCACCATAATTCCTAGACATTAGCAGCAGAACAGTATCTTAGGAGTGAAATACTTTTATAAAAGTGAAGTGAAGGCTACTGTTCCTGTCATCTCCATCATGTGCCTAGAGACAGTCCATCTATTTACTCCCAAGCTAAAACTCATCTAAGATGGAGTTAAATTTGAAAATACACAGCAATAGTCAAGGGAAACACATCATAATAATATTGAGGTCATCTTCCATAACAAAGAAGGTAAATTCAGAAAAGGAAGATTTAAGGTTAGACTTGAAGGGAATCACAGACAGGTAGGGTTTGGAAATACACAGTATATACAACACCTTAACTCTGCTCTCTAGTAAGGTCCTGCAATAATCATGTGAACAAGGCTCTAGCATTTTATTATCTGTGAATTACTAGATTAGCCTCAGTATTAGTAAATTAGATTAGACTGATTTTTAAACTGGTATCTGAAAGCTTGTCTGTTTTTTTCCTAATAATATCAGCTGATCTTACAGAAGATCTTACTCTCTACAAAATTTTTATACTCATTCTGCTCTTTTTCTTCTCCTCATGGTGTTATTTCAGGGCACTGTCAAGGTAACTTGCCATATTCTAGCACATTTAGTGTAGTGGTACTAAGGTGCCTAACAGAGACATTGTGTTTTTAAATACACCACTGAGAAAACACAGTTACATGAAATCTAGGGAGTAGATTTCCTCCGTTTTCCATTAGTTCATCACAGTACAGTAAGGCTGATAAGCACTATCAAACTGTAATATGTTGTTTCTCAGTCTTTGCAGTGTTCATGTCCGGTCTCTAAAATGTAAGGTATTAGAAATGATGCCCTCATTTTTTCAGCTATGATTTCCCAACTTCTGTTTACAAAAATAACTCAACACATGAAGGCAGAGAAGGGGATTCAGAGAACCAGTTGCCTAATTCCAGGACACTTGGCCTCATACTCACCTGTTAGAAGTGACTAGTTTTGTCTAACAACGTACTGAACTACCTTTAATCAAGTGAAGAGCAAACAGATAGCTTTTAGTGAAATAAATTTTACACACTACCGCAGCAGAAGCAAAGCATTTCTTTTCCTCCTTTACCTGATGGAGATACCAGGGTGACATGAAGATCACCCCTACGGGAATATTCAATTGTTGCCTCAAGCTGCACATGCTCCAGTGATGCAATGGAGTCTTCTTGACCTTCACAGGCTTTTGTGGGAATTTCAACGATGACCTCCCCATTTGCTCTCAATAATCTGGCAAAATTACAGAAGTTCTTTGATTACTTACAGAAACTCTATGATACTGTATTATTTGCGAAGGGCAGCTGACACATTTGACACTCGTATCAGAATGGTGAGAAAGGAAAAAGCAAGAACAAATTTTTCATTCTTTCCTTTTTTCTGAATGCTCCAATAAAAACCCTGGGAGTCCTTGAAGCACAAATAATACTAAAGCGGACCAAGTTCTAGGGGCTGCATAAGCTTGACTTGTGCAACATACCCTGGAAACAAACAAGCAAATTTGATAATTGAGGGTTTCTGTCAACACTTCCTTATCCCACAGGAAATACAGAAAATAGTCTTTGCAGTCAGTTGTTTCACATGACTATATTAGATTTACAATTTAGTTGCCTCAGTGATATCTCCAGAAGAGCTGTTATCATAGAGCTAAATTTTGCAGGAGGCATACCCATTTTAATCCTTTGTAGTAAATTCCACTGCTAGGAAAAAAAGCATACATCTTTTGTACATTCTCAGAGCACTGTGCATAGCTTTCTTTGCACAATTTCCATTAATTTTAATGAGAACTGGCTATCTACATCTCCACATAAGTCATTGAGAATTCAGGATCTTGGGATCTTTGGTTTTATAATGTAAGATAGAGGATTGCAATAATAATATGTAAAGAGTATCTACTGTATTTACCACTGTATTTAATAAAAAACAGAAAAGAAAAAAAATAACAGATTGTGCAAAGCAGAGGGAGCATAAAAACAGATTGATAATAAAACAGGATAAATAATTGGTTACCAAGCAGTGACACTCCGCAACACTATAGTATGTTCCTACAGAAAGATTTTTGGTGCACTTACATAGTATAATTTGTAGTTTTGAAATAACTGCATTTATTCTATGGGGGGACAAAAAAGGTGTAAAGATCCTTACTGATTAACCAAGTTAATAATTAATTATAATTTACCTGTATTTTGAACTCAGTTTAGGCTCAATACAATCAGAGCATTTGTGAGTATGGCTGGCAGGTCTGCTCAGTGAGCCTTTAAGACACTTGTATTTCACAAGAGCA
Source organism: Dromaius novaehollandiae (assembly GCF_036370855.1). Classification (NCBI taxonomy): domain Eukaryota; kingdom Metazoa; phylum Chordata; class Aves; order Casuariiformes; family Dromaiidae; genus Dromaius; species Dromaius novaehollandiae. The sequence continues at coordinate 35,000,520 of NC_088130.1, read as the reverse complement.
GTGCTATGAATGTGACTAAAGCTCAGAATATCACCCTATTTTCAACAAGTACTAGGTATGGCACAGAAAAAATTGCTAAGAGCAATTACAGCTTCTTTTTTCTTTCTTTCTTTCTTTCTTTTTTTTTAAGGCCTATGGGAGACTTTGGTGGCCTCTTCTTCATCTGCTGATAACTTTCATATCTTATCTGATCACCTTCAGTCTTGCAGTATCATCGATCCATTCGCTGTCTGCACAATCGGACACAATAATCTTATTCTTTGTTAAAGCTTTCATGGTAGTAATTTCCATCCATCTCACGCTAAATGGCAAAAAGCAAGAAGACAAATGCTGCTTGCCTGCCCCTGGACTCCTGAGGCAAAAACAAACAAATCAAAAAGAAACCTCTTGGCTGTAGTCTGGCTTGGAGCAATCTGTACAAAATACTACCCTTCGGGCTTTACTAAGATAGATGCAATCTGACATAAGATTAGCTATTGCTAATGCAAATTCTTACCTTGGTTCAAAGCTTTTGTCTTTGACAATACACTCTTTCTTTTCTGGTACTCCTTTCCATCTTTTAGGATCAGCTAAATCCACCAGTGCATTGGCATTGAGTAATCCAAACCCAAATCGGCTGTTTACCATGAGTCCAGCTCCATTCTTTTTCCATCCTGGATTGCCAGCCAGTGGATCATATTCAGAGGTCCAGACTACCAAGTGTTGCATATCCCTCCAGGTTAGATTTGGGCTGTTGCGAAAATGTTCCTGGTTAGTTTTTACAGGACTATCTATCAATTTTCTCTCAATTACTAGTCTGCAATAGAACACGTTTAAGAATGTATATGGCACCCACTTGTTCTAAAACCAAGAGCATGGCATGTTTATCCTCACAGTACTTCTTCAGATAGACAAGATCTCTGTTTAAATGAAGAACTGATACCTAGCAAAATTAGAGCCCAATTCTTCAAAATTATTCAGGCATTTAAAGGTAAGTATCCAGCAAAGCTGACATTTCCTACCACTCTTCGTGGGGCCTTAACTTTGAAAATTCACTGGGTATTTGTCTCTGTCTGGGGTTATCTACACCCTTTAAAATATAGCCCTAAGTATCTTGGCTTATGTCATGAAAGAAATGCAAGAGAAAAGAGAGATGAACCCAGATCTTTACAGGACTAAGCCTAAGCCCTAATGCCTAAAGTGCTTTCTTTGAAAAGGCCATTGTTCTCCTTCCTGGCCCCTCTTCTCTCCTTCCTTCTTTCCCCTGTGTATCATATATTGGGACTACCAGCCCTACAGGATTTGCACCTGCCTGCTCTGACAGTCCAGCTTGGGTACTTGCATTTTATGTCACATCACCACCAGCAAAGGTTCTGCAAACTGAATAAAGACTTCACTTAAACTTGTGCAACCTATTGTCCTCAAATTATGTTCTCCTGATACATGTGCAGCCTCACCACCTTTAATGCAACTGATTGGACCTCAGTAAACAATTGTTGACATTGCACAAAGGTCTAAAATCCCTGGCTCATCGCCTCTTACATGTGTTGGCCCTGCTTCGCTAGGTAGGTGCTGAGGCAAGTAGCTGCTTATTTTTGTCATTAGACTGAGCAGATCTGATTGACAAAATGTGAAGCTGCAGCATAAGATGCTGCCACTTTTAAAAATACAGCATTCGGGGGAAGACAGTGGGATGGCTGAGACAGAGGAGTTTCAATGGCAATTTTAGGACATCTTACTTTGCTTCCAAAGCTAGAGCAAAAATTCCTGCTGCCAGTGGTGCAGATGCAGAGGTCCCAGTGTGAGTCTCTGTACATTCATTGTGAAGATCAGCACTTGTCTGATAAGAAAACAACAAAAAAACAACTGCATGAAATACGGTCATATCCGTACTCAAAAACATAACCATGTATCCTTTACTCAGTGCGTATTAATACATTCCTCACCAGCAGACTAAGTGATGGATGTTTAAATCCGTTCATATTTCCATCTACTCTTTTTACATCAACTATAATTTTTGTATCAAAATGCTTTGTGTTGGAACAAAATACTCCCACACTGAACATCTTACTTTATTCTAAGGTTTCACAATAAGTGTTTCAGGCTTACTGGTGAATCATAAAAACACATCATTGTGTTGGGTCTAGAACATTTAAAATCACTGCCTGCTTCAAAATTACTCAAAGGATTAGTACTAGTGTTCTGCTCCCTCTTCAGCAAAAGAACTACAATTTGCAATAAAGCATGCGCTTTATTTCGAAATTAAATACCAAAATCATCTGCCCAGGTATCTCAAGATGGAAAGGGAGAACGCTGAAACCTTCACATCACAGCTAAAAAGAGAAGCCATTTAGGAAGGACCAATCTTTTGCCTAACTTGCAATGACATTATTTTAATCCCCATCCATGTAGTTATTGTAAAATTAGCATCAACCCGAGCAGAACAGAGAGTATAGCTCCTTGAACATTATTTTATCACAGCAAATTCCTTTAGGACAAGTTATTTCTTCAAAAGGTAATGAAGGCACTGATGTGTCCACTTGTTAAGTACCTTTTACTAGTTTGGAAGCACCACTGTGGCTGTCATCAGCAGGAATGGAGGGGCTGAAAATCTCATAGAAAGTAAGTGGTAGAATGGCACGGAATACCAGAGGTCCTTATATTCTAAATCTCTTACTTTTTTATTGTTACAATCCCATTTACTCTGTATCAGATCCTACCCATTGGTTGGGACCTTGTTCTCTCAAGGAGATGAGATCTGCTCTTTTTGAAGAACAGGACCACATCAAACTTGATGCAGAGACCTCTGTCACACCAAACACCAGAATATTTCAGCATCCTGATATGATCACCATTGCCATTTAGCCATTGCTTTACAGTAGAGGATGTTCTGGGAATAAAAGCACTTTTTGGACTTCTAATTCCTCAGTATTTTAAGATGGAAGTACTAAGCATGTAAAACATAAGTAAAGCAGGCACTTGAAATTAGGCATATAAAAGCTCTCACTTGTTATTTTCATATAAAATACATATCTATGTATGTTCTGAATCTGGTAAAAACAACCTACAATTCTTTGGTCAGTATAATCCCCACTGCTGTATGCTGTGGCCAGAGTTGAAGAGCACTTCTCTGCATACCAGGGAGAAAGGCCTTGTTGAGAAGCACTGCTAATGGAGATAGTGTAGATACTATCAGTGTAACCATCACAGTCACAGTTATCACCCTGACGACCTCCATTTCCAGAAGCCCATACAAAAATGGAGCCTTTTCCATTTCGTCCCTAGAGGAAATGAAAGAAGTGATTACCAAAGGAAGGGGAGAGTTTTCAGTCTCTGCAATACATTCTTAACTACCCCTCCCCTCAAAAAATAACAGCATAACATCTCAGACATTTTCAGATGGAAGAGGACAGTCTCCCATATGCACTGTAGAAGACAGAGATGGAAGAAACTGGCTAGACGATATATCCTACTTCACACCCTGTAGTAATACCTTTTAGTTTGTCTAGTCTAGATTAAGCGTTCCAGGTACAGCAACTTTCCTCCAAATAAATAAGTTTTAGATTTAAAAAAAGAAGCTCTGATCAACAGGAAATTTTTTCCACATGCTGATGTTTGGTCCTAAGCATTTCTAGGAAAAATCACCATTTTTTTAAGAAATGCAAGTTCATCAGGAGTTATTTCACTTGCATTTCTTGTAATCACAGAAACATGAGTAAGCAGTACGAGTGATCCATGATAGGAGTTTTACACACAATTCCCTTTTGTAATGAAGCCTTTCACTGTTTGGCATTCACTTGCTGAGTAACAGCAAACCAGTAAGCACATCTGATTGAAAACCCTCCTTTCCCTTAAAAATTTGTGGGACGGTAACCATCAGTCTCAGGACACAATCACTTTCATTCCCCACTCTCATCTCCAGTGTATAATGAGGTAGTGGCAGCTAATAATTGTTGATGACAGCTGACAGCAGAGTGATGCAGCAGCATGTAAACCATCACAGCTATCCTAGATGAAATAAATATCAGATATTCTGTCTTAAACTGTGCTAGCCCTTCAGTGGAAAGAATTTGTTTCAGGTGAAGAGCAAAAGCTTTTATTTTCATTCTGTGTTAACAGATGCATATTCACTGCAAACAGCAGTCAGAGATACAGATTTTTATCATCCTCCCTCACACAAGACTTGATTTTACTTGTGCAATGCGTAAGAGACATATGCTGCACTTAAAACATTAAAAATAAACAAATAGAAAAATAAGTTGCACTCTTTATGATACAATTGTTAAAATGGGAAGGGCAAGCCACGTCAATTACAGTCAATGAGATAATATCTTCTTTTGAAAATAAAGGCTGCAGTCCAGTGAAGCACTGGTATATGCGAGCAGCTACTTTGATTTCACTTGGAGTGCTACTAACGTCTCTCAGATGCTTAAGGCTAAGCATATGCTTAAGAGCTCTACTGGGCCAGCAATAAAACCGGTGTGCAACTCCATCTCTGACTGACTTAAATGGGAGTGGAGAGCATCCAGATCCTTGCAAACAGAAACCCTGCAAATTAATGGGTAAGTGTGCTTCCCTTAATAAATAAAACTACTTGTAAAAATGATTTGTTTTCTTCACCACAAAGACAATCTGCTTTTTCAGAGCAAACCATGGAACATCGGCTTCCTAATTCTTGCCTTCATTCTCCTTCTTCTCTTGCTGCCTACTTACAGACTTAGATCTCTGTTTATCATCAGCACATTCCTCTCAGCCTCCATTCTTCCCTCAGTGAATGCCTGTCAGTTGTCAGACTCTTCTTTGTCTTCTTCCCTCCTTCTGTCTGCTAACGTTAATTGCCCTTTTCTCCAAAATCCTTTCTTTGCATGTGCCCTTCAAGCTTGCCTCCATTCCTTTCCTTTCTCATCTGTTTGATTCAATTTTCTTCTCTGTATTAGCACCTGGCCATCTTTACATGTCTTTTCACATCATTGGCAAGAGTAGTTTATTTATATATCCCCAATAGCTCTCAGTCTGCACCCTACTTATCATCCAATCAGATCTAAAGAGGATAACATAAAAAAAGAACTGTAAAACCAATGTTTTCAATATTCTCAATCATGCATTTTTACTGTCTTCATTTTAATTGGAACATCATATGCATCAACTTCTAAATCAGTGCAATTAACACAGTACAAGTCCATCCACAGGGTGCTAAAATGCATCACTATTTCACCAAGTAAAATATTCACAGAGCAGAAACTTTGTACTAAATTTTTATAGGCTCTCAGTGTAGAAATCCAATTACTGTTCAGAGCAAAACAAGCAGGCAGGGAAGGATGGGGGTAGGGTGAGACAAAGGCAGCAAAAGTAAGGGTGGAAAAAGAAAGGTTATTGTGGAGGATCCCAGCCTAAAACCAGCTTAAAAAGCTCTAATGGTGTTTTTTAAAAGTCATGTTCTGGCTGGTAATTTCTCTGACCTGTACAATTAAAATCTCTTTCCCCCTTTTCAATTGTGTTAGGGCGACAATAGCACAAACCATTTTCCTTTCCTCCCTGATATGAACTATCTTAAAATTCTACTCCCTGCATATTTCACTGTAGCTTTCTCTTAAGTATCCTACCTGTTTTATCCCATACTCAAAAGCCTTCTGTGCCAGTCTGCCGGGTCCCTCTACAGTTTTACCGTCATCATTAGGTCCCCAGCTTGCACTGTAAATATCCACGTGTTCTGGATTGAAGCCAATTGAACTGGCTTCAATGGCATCAGTGACTATTCCATCCAGCATACGTATACCTTAACAGAAAAAAACAGGCAGATTGCATTTATTTTCTGTTCTCTCTTCTTTGTCTTACATAATCATTTGTAAGGTTTCCAGCACAATTAATACATAATTATTGCACCATAGGCTACTGCTGTTCATTGAAGTAATACTCAGCACAGTTATAAAGTCAGTGTGAAACAGTACACTCACCCTTTATTTGCAGAGTTTGGTACTCTCTACGAATATTAAAGACAAACTTGTAAAATCTTGCTTGCACCTATTTACTTCCTTCTCTCTTTTTGCAGAGAGCCAAGAAGATATGTTATATACTGTTCCTACTTTTTCTCATTGTATTGTGAGTTCTTCCTTGACTTCTCTTTCTTCCTCTCTGTTAAATCTGTAACAGATGTCTTTCCTCAAATTGCTAATAAGTCACTGAAATTAAACAGGTTTTACCAACATTTTTTTATCCTTAAGAGTTCTAAGAGTTTGAGTTCAAAGAAGCAGTTCAGAATGTTCTGCCTAAAACACTTTATCCTCACAGTCATTAAGTTTTTGCTGTCTTTGTAATGCTATTTCACTAGCTCTCCAATCTTCACCACAAAAATTTCTCACTATTGTTTTACTACTTCATTTTTTCCACTGTGAGCAATCCAGAGATGCTCATGATATCTAGCCGTTAACATTTTATTAGGAACTGCATGATATAACCTCCAGAGAAAGTCTGATCTCAGTGATACTTAAAATTCAGTGGCAGACAGCAGCTCATTTGCACTAGATCTTTAGCTCTGCAAATCTCTAGATCTGCACAAGGATTCCTACCACTGTCCACTGCTGGATGGGGATAGAAGTAGCAGGAAGTCTGGCAAAATTCCCACTATGACATGGCTCTCCCAGCAACAATATAAGAGCCAGAGCAGTCAGGATTCAGCTTGTGTATTCCAGCAATAAAAATGTCTGGGTTCTCTTGATCTTGGCAAGTTAGCACTACAGCAGCTGCACCATTGCAGGCAGTTGGCGAATTATGAATACTCATTTTCTAGCGTAGAAGTTCATGTGGATTTTTCCACAGCAAAACAGGCAAAATGTGAGTGTTCTATACAAAAAAAAGAAAACCAAAAACCCCTTTGCTGTGCATCTCAGTCACTCATGCTTTTTTACACACTATTAAGTAGGAAAAAAAGCCTGTAAGCATAATTCTTCTCCCAAATGGCTAGTCTTTAAGACTCCTAACATCTCTGAGAGAAAGTTGTGTTTTATTATTTCATATTAGTTAGTGGCAAAATGAGACATAAAGGAGTTGACCAGCTCAGCCACTGCCACTCCACTGCCAGTGGTCAAGCTGGAAGTAGAATCAAGGTATATCTTGTACTTCAGATGCTAAAAAACAACACTTACCCTGGCTAGGCTTAAATTCATACCATTTTGAATACTCATTTTTTGGCTCAGAATCGTGAGATTCTCTCATACCATTGTGCTGTAAGCAAAGATCTGTCTGTGGAAATGACTGCAAGCACCGGGTGCTACGTTGTAACATATAATGAGATATTGGGAATGTAGACACTGGTATACAGATATTTCCCAAACAAGACAAAGCCAGCCACACAGATAAATAATGCAATAAGGATGAAAACAAAAACACTGACAACACAGTGGTGAAAACAATTCAAGAAGAAAACTGCTGTCTTAGCTTTATAATCAGCAAAAATCCTGCTCATTTAAGTCAACTCAGAGATTTGATGACTACAGTGATATTTCCCTAAGCAGATTCCAATTACTTGCTCCTGCACACTGTTTCCTGTTCTTCCACATGCTTATTCCCGTCATCAGTCCCACAAATTCAAAACCAGGCAAAGCCCAACATAATTTCAGACAGATACATGTATCTGCCTGGCAGAAAAGCTATTTTTAGCAACACGTCACTGTGCTGGAACTCTCAGCCCAGTCCTTTGTAAAATGGAGCTTCTTAATCATTTGATTTCCATGGCAGCACCAGAGAAATATCGTAGCACAGTGCTATGGTTAGAGATGTGTAAATATATATACTCCGCTTTACTACAAAGAGGATTGATATGCACACATTTCTGAGCTCTGTAAAAAATAACAAGTGGATTTTAAATGAGACTGAAAGGTATCACTTTTAAAACTGGCATTAAGAAGTATTTTTTCACATAGTGCACAGAAAAGCCTGTGGGACTCATGGCCATAAGATATTGAAGAGACTAATCAAGTAAAACATTTCAGAAAAGGGCCAGACATTAACATCACTAATGAGAACATTCAGGATTGTGAAAGTTAGTACTTTTAAGGAAAACAAAAAATTTGAATGGAATGTTTTGTTTTATCCCTCAAAGCAAAGTTAAACCAACCTCCAATGTTGAAGGTTAGAGAACAAGCTATTCCAAATGTCAGGGTTTCTTTCTCTAAAGCAGCTACTGCTGACTGTCGGAGAGAAGGCACTGGCCACAGACCGCTGGATTTATCCAGTATGGCAATTGCTACAAGCAAACAGCCACTTAAAGTAGTCATCCTGAACTAATGTCAAACAGAACTGCGCAATGCCTCCTTTCATGGATTTAAAAAAATGCCTGTGAAGAAACAAAGCCTGTACAGCTTGGAACATCAAAAAAGTCTTCCAATGTTTAGCCAGTCCAAATTTATCTGAATCCTTTGAAGACTTCTCCAATCTCTCGCTGTTCTTCACCTACGCTTTTCTTACATCCCTCTCTCTTATCAGGCTAGTCATACATAACACCTTATAATTTCTTTCAGCTTTTTCATTCTCTCTCCTCTCCTGCCCAGGTATAAAGAGCTTTCTGGATAATCTGGATTGCTGGATTGCATTTCCTCCCATTGGCTCCCTTTTCTAGATAAATCAGCCAGCACACACTTGTAGTTTGCATATGCAAATGAAGACAGAGCACATGCAAATAACTGTGAAACAATCTTCTCTGTAGATGCAAGTGCCTTAAAATATGGGCACAGTGGGAGTTCAAGTATCTTTGCAGCTTCATCCATTTTGTCCCGCTTTGAAAATTCGGCGTCTTTGTCTTATGAGTGAGATATTTTATTTAAACAGAGCATGACAGTGTAATGCATTATGGCAAAGGCAGACTGCAAAGTTGACATCTATGACAGCTCAGTAGAGCAAATGGGAACCTACAAACTTAAGACTGAAATGGTGGGAACAGCAGTTATGGTTGTCAGTTGCCACTCATTGCCCTTTGTTTAAGAGGAAAAAGGCAGTAATGGAAAAACTAGGATTTTACAAGCCTCTCTTCCTGAGCTAAAAAAGCATTTGCAACTCATACTTTGAGTGTGTCTATTTCATGAACCTATAACGGATTAAACTTTCAATCACCTCTTTAAAAAAATGGCAATTATTGATTGATAAGTAAGCAAGACTTCACCTCTTTTCAAAATTAACTTATGGTTGTAGCAGAGAAGTAAGCTGTTGAAACAAAAGCCACAACAGTAGGAATATCTTGACTGACATGACCTTCCAAATATAGTTGTGTAGATGGAAACAATATGCTGCAAAGCGTGGGTATAAAATTTGGATATGCTTACTTCTACTCTACTCTGTCCCTTCTCCTCCCCTATGCCACCTCCTTCCAGGAGAAGCAGCTATAAGAAGTGAACTTATTGTTCATAAAAGATAAAGTCTCATCTCTGGGCACAATCTATACTCAAGATATAAACCAAATTCCAGAGAATATGTTGGGACTTACAAAATTGTATCATACAGATGTAACACTTTGCACTATGACCAGACAGGATTTTGTAGTCTAATACTGGGAATGATGTTTCTTGAGAAGGACAAGCCATCCATATTTCAGACTAATGGTGACTAAGAACACATGGCACTTCCCAGAACCTGTCTGGTTTCCATTCACATCAGACATCCATTTTTGTTTTCTTACCTCCAACTTTTGAATTGTAGGCTACTCCAACCCCACATTTTCCATTGTTGGCTTGCATGGCAATTTCTCCTGCGCACCGTGTCCCATGTCTGAATAAATATAGTAAGAATAAACAACATGTGATAACCCATACACTTCTCTGTAATGTACACAAAGACTCACCAGCGATCTTCCTGATTTGGCAGATGCCTTCCTGTACCCGAATGTTATGCAGCTATTGAATAACTTCTGAATTATGTCTACCTGATGCAAAAATACTTGTTTCCCTTAGGCCCCAATCAACATAATCTTACCCATTTAATCATAAACGAATCATCACAATGAGGTGATAAATACCTAATCCAAACCACACTGAGGTCCACAGACCTATTGGCTATCAGTACTTTAGCAGCGTGCAAGAGTGATGTAACATTACGGGGCTAAGAAACTGCTAAACTCCTTCAGAAAGAAATATGAACAAGTCACTTCTGATCACATCTTTAGATATTCTTTTTAAATTACTGCATTTACTTAGGATTTCAGACAGTCTTTAAAATATCTTCACCAGTGTTAATTTTTTCCTGTAACCAAGTATTTTCTATGCAAATTTTTCTTGCCATAGGGGATTCTTGCTCCTCAATACATCAAACCTTCAAATAAGTGTAATTGTAAAAGAGTAGTATTATTTAATACTACAGACTGTTATTCAGTGAAGTGTTTGAATGCTTCTGGGCTGAATTCCATTTACTTATTAATAAAGATTAAAGATAATACAGGTAGATTTAAGAGATAATGTCACTGGAATCAAAGAATAATGGTCTCTCACTCTTAAATAATGCTATAAGAAAGTAGAAATGTCATTCTCTAAATGTTTCATTCATGGTACATTCATCCTTTGACTGATTGTTTTATTTCCATACACTTACTGATTTATGTTGTGGATGCTATCACGTTGTCTGACAGACAATAGCGAACCAGAGCATCAGTTCCTTACTGTATCTTACTGAATAGTGGCATCTTAAATGGTTTAGGAAATTGACTTTTTCTGCACACCAGCTTCTAAAAAGGTCCATTCTCTTCTCTTTCCGATGAGCAAAATCCCTTCCTGAACTACCATGGGTGAGCCTAGGTGTGACAGCCCCATCACAATGTTCCATCGAGTTCCAGGGAGGTGGCTCTAAAGAGGGCATGGGAGAAAATTCCTCACTCCTTCCAAGCCACACAATTCCACTAAGTGAACAGGATTTTTGTCCATGCTCAAGTCTTCCGAAATTTCTGAAGCTTTTGTTATCTCACTGGAGACACTTAGGCCAAATCTGATCTACAGGAGGCTTCCATCCACGTTTTTCTTCGGAACAGACAGAAAGAGTGTCCAGGAAGTGCACGTAACCTCCTTCAGTGTCTGAACATGTGTCATGCCTATAGGAGGAGGAGGTCTGAAGTATGAATTTACCTGCGCATGTGCGCACAGAGCTGGAAGTTATTCTGCCATTCCAAAAGGTGCTGCCAATACTAGAAAATAGCATCCTTAGCTGCAAAAGCTGATCTGAAGGGATGGGTTTTTGGTAGGTTCCTCTGAGAAATAGTATCTTCCAGAGCACTTCACAAGGGATATGTATTCTCTTAACATTCACAGTGCAAGGCAGAGAACTGAAGCCAGTATCTGCTTAGGTAGATGTCACTCTACAAACACACATCATGACATAAACAGATTATTCCTTTCAAAAATGGAGAATTTCAGAACTTAATGGGAGATTAAAATTAAAGAACTCTTCATCTGGGAATTTCCTTCATTTTCAGTGCAATGTTATAAGGGCTTTTCCTTTCGTACATAAGTGTTGTATTGGGCATAGACAATTCTGCACTTGAATATCCTTACACAAAGTAATAGTGTACTGTTTTGTTCTCTTTACACAACTGGGAAGCTACTCACTTGTTTTCATTTGTTGGGTCATATCTAGGAAAAGGATCATGATCGTTGTCATTGAAATCATAACTTGCCTTTGGATCCTATATTAAAAAAAAACAGAATTAATTGTGACAAGTAAAAAGTGCATTTTAAAATGTTTAACAAAAGGATTTTTACTGTCTTTATTTATTCAATTGGTGTGCCTCATGTTGACAGCAATCAAGTCAGTAAAATTTGACAGGCATTAACAATTCCATAAACTTTTTATGGAGCCAGAAAGGTTTTAATAATTCAGCATTAAACCATTGTATACAAACATGTGTGGGAACTAAATTCACTGAAAAAAAAAAGGAGCTATCTTTGTTAAATAACATTCAGTTTCCTGTGACACAGAACAGGTTTCAAACTATGCCTGAGGCAAATATTTCAGTCTCTATCACGTAGGGGCTGCCTTACCAAACAGAGAGCAAGCTGAAGAAGAGTGCCTGTATATCAAGTTTACAACTGATTAAGTTATTCCACAACATCCTAATGCCCAGACTTACATAGTTAGCGTAGATGTCAGTATGATTCCACTCCAAGCCATCGTCTAGTACTGTGATTACAACACCTTTTCCTGTAATCCCTTTTTGCCATACAGGAATAACATGGAGATCCAGTTTGGGCAGTGATGGAGTTATTCTTGTATCTTGCTAGGGGACAGAAAAGGATAACAAATATGTCAACATTTATATTGCACAGGTCCAAAGTCCTATCGTGAAGGTGCTCTAAATCATCCCAGCCTTAACTTGTATATTTTGCATAAATTTCCCAAAGAGCAAAAGAAAAAAAAGGTTGTCCAAATCCCTGTAGCACTGAAACATTTCCTCCTTACTTGAAGCTCCCTGAAGACCACCTCTGAATAAAGATTATCTCATATTTATTAGAGATGGGCAAAAAAAAAACACGGGAATGGTAGGGATGTACTGATGATGCTTGGAAAATTGAGTTAATAATCAGATCTACTAATGTTTGTTCTTTTCACCTGATGAGAAGCTTAGGCAGTAACCCACAGTGCAACAAGCTGCATTTTCTCCAAATACACTTTCTCCTTTGAAGTCTGAGCTAGCCAGAGCAAAATAATTAATGGATAAAACAATTAAGGTAGTCGCTTGGTTATGAACAACTGTGCTGAATCACAACTTGGTGTTTACTACCTTCCTTATTGTTCCTGTGGAAAATCAATTGGAAGCATGAATCATCTATAGCCTTCATCTTCCAAAGCAAGTTCTTTAAAGAGTAGCTCCTAAATGGGTCATTTTTCTGCTCTAATATGAAATATGTAGCTCACACATCTAAGTTAGAAACTTTGCTTACTACCCCATAAAAACACAGACGTAAACACTAGCATTTTCTTCATTTTTTTCTGTACATAATTACATAAGTCAATTGCAGGTTTTTCATATCTTTGTTTCCAAAAGAATGCTGCACAAAATATGAGGCTTACATAAAGAAATGCGACCTTCCTTTCACTTTACTTCTTCCTTTCTGACTGCTGCAGTTCAGGAAATTATTTAAGGTTTTAAGTTTTGTTCTCTAGAACCCATCAAATAATCATTTTCCTGGTGATGCATGAAACACCTTGAATGGAGTGAAAAACTGTTGCCATCAGGCTATAATAAATTTATTATTACAAGGCAAGGGAAATATTTTGGAAGAAAATGTTTAACATTTATATATTTAACCTGAAATTTCAATATGCAGTGGAAACAAGTATAAGCATCATGTTCTCTGTTTCTCATGTGGGAAAGCTGGAAGGAAAAGAAGTGAAAACCACACAAAGCTGGAAAAAAACCCTATTTTTCCTAGAGAGCAGTACATTGCTTTCCTCACAAAACTGCTTTTTTCTTACTATGTGTGTTTGTGTATTTGTCCAATAAAATCATCTTGGAAATTCCCTGTTTCCTACAGGAAATAAGCAGAGAAGAGAACACACATTCAGCTTCAAAGAAACCTAAAATTTTTTCAGATTTCCATTTTCTGTGTTAAGCGAAAGTTTGCAGGAATCTTCATGGGAATATTTTATGCTGTACATTTTACAATTTTTTCTTCCAACTCAAAGGAAAGAGAGGGCAAAGCATTACACAAACAGGCCAGAGTTTGGTCTGTTTTCTCTAAACGAAACCGGAGAAGAAAAAAAATTTCCAGCCACTGGGACCAAGTTTGTGTTTGAATATTTCTCTTGATTTGCTATCCCCATCCTTAATCCCATCCCTGTTCTGAGCAAAAGCAATGAAGCCTAGACTAATGGCACAACTAGATGCACAGTAGGAATACAGATTCCCAAAGAAACCATATAAAACACAAATGATCAACTGTATTTCTGAGTTGTCACATACAGACAGAAACTATAGAGGGCACGAAATTCCTTTTTATTGAGATTTTGAACATATGAGCTGTAGAGAACCTCTTCACTTTAAGTTACAATCTGAAGAGGGTGAAGGTGCTTGTCATATGCATAACAGATTTTGTTTTCTTCTGGAGGATGCACTATGCACTACCAATTTTAATAAAGAAATAAATGATCAGCTTCAGAGATGATAAGGGAAACCTTATACGACAACAGCAAATATTTTAAAATTCCTATAAAGTTGGGTTTTAGCTATTATACTGTTTTCTAATGTCAAGCACCATCCTGAGCAGCAGCAGCCTGAATTGGCTTCTAGGATCTTCGCACAAACTACATTTTGAAAAGGACAAAAGGTTGCCTGCAAATATCATGCATGCATCTCTCTCATTTTTATAGCCTATGCTAATGAGAGGGACTCTTCATCTACTCCCTTCAATACAAACGCTTTGATATTGGTAAAAATAATACAGCTGATCAGCACAACTGAAATTCATCACCCCCCGTTTCACAACGAAACAAATTCTTACCAGATACCACTGCTGATTCCACATAGGATCATTGAAAAGATTTTCTGCTGAGTCTCTCAGGGTGGCGCGCTTAGTTCGCTTTTTTTCATATTGCTGTTCTGCCCATGACACCTACAATTATTTGTATAAACATGACAGGTAAGCAAGCCCCTATAGGTTAAAGATTTTCTTAACCTAGAGGGTAAGGGTTTTCCTTGCACAGCAAAATTTTGTTACCTAAAGGAAAAAGTAGAATGTTTGATGCTGAGAGGAAGATTATCTATACAGTAGTAGAGAGTACCTTAGGGAAGTGGACTTTGTGAAATCACAATACCATAATATGAATTCATACAAAATCATTTCAAGTTAACAGTGGAACTCCTGTGAATACCACACAACGCAGGCTTTTGTGTTGAATGTGTAGCATGGTTACAAGGTTATCTAAGCTGTGGTGGTTACTCAAACAACCAAAACACTGTCCGTTTCTTTCCCCTGCTTACACTTTAATGCCTCTGTGTATGTTGGGAATTTACAGAGAAGCAAAGATGCAATCTGGCTTTAGTCTAGCAGTCATAATGATGCTGTTACTCATAGTCCAGCTGGACCTTCAAGTCTCCTTCCCAGCAGTGTTTTGAAGTGTGTTCAATTAGAAAGCTATGAATATTGGACTAACTTCATCACTGGCATAATTCCATTTAAGGCAACTGGAAGCCAAAATGATCCCGTGTGTTTTGCTAATGTGTCTACGCGCTGAACTGCATGGCATTTATGCATGAACACAGCCATCTCTAAAGTTACTAGGCTGCATTTTGAAAATGTTTCCACCTTTGCTCTCCTGAATGCATTACTAAAACTAGTTCAAGTCAAATCCAGATTCTGGTACCTTTCTTTAGGCTGTGTGCTCCATCTTTAAATGGGAATAAAATGTTACTCACTGCTAGTACTGGGACTAGCACTCTGACACAGAGCAGGTTGTTGCTTTTCACCCCAATTTCCAAACATGCAAAGCAAACTCAAGCTCAGTAGACTGCCATGATCCTGCTACAAGCCTCAAGTGGAGGATGCCTTTCTATCTAACCTTTTGCTTTAAAACCCTGAACAGATTTCAGTACTTTTCTCAACTGTCATCCAATGGCTTTATAGTTCTTACACCTGTCACCATATACAATACAATAATAAGCGTGACTCAGAAATTATTATAATAAAGAAATGTACTGATGTGATCAAATACATTTTCCTAATGAGAGCCTAATGGAAATTAGGTACAAGAACATAAACTCTTAAAAATGGAAGCTACTCCACACAAGTAATTAGAAAGCTCTCAAGCAATACTCACTTTGCAAGATGTACTTAGTGCTAAAAGTTCTACAAACGGATAGTCCTACTAACCTTACTTATCCACAGAAGATAAACATACCCATGCAAGCACAAGTATTTTAAACTGCCTTATTGATACCCAAAAGCATATATATTTGTGCACAGGTTAGAGCAGTTATCTTTCTCTCTCTTCCCTGCTCACAGCAAAGCTTAGCCTCTTCATCACCTAATGGTAATTAACATTTGACATCTTCCATGCTTGTTATTTTTGTGATGTGGACAACTGCTCTGTGGGAAATGAGCTGAGACCACCAAGCGCATATGTCACACAAATGAGCCAAATGTTTGTCACCCAGCAGCTGGACTAGGTTCAAACTACTCATTTGTTACAAAAGCTGAAGGCCCTATGCCAAATCTCCAGTCACTGATATATGAAGTAGTGAAAATGATTTTGATTCAAGTCCCTTGCAAGAATGTAGATTTGGGAGCTAGTGCAAATATTGGAAGGAGTTAGGGAACCAGATAATGATATCCTTTCAAAACATCCAGAGCCATTATCCATTTTACAGCAAACACTGGGACATCTACAGGAAGCAGATAAATATTCACACTGGAGACGAGTTTTGCCCCAGCCTTCACACTTAACGGACCGCATAATTCATGAAGGACCTATACAAACAAAAGCAGGATTCGCTTCTTCTCTTTCCCTTTTTTAAAGAATGAATTTTAACCTTTCAAAATAAGCTGTTACTGAGCAAGCGTACCTCTTTGGAGTAAAGGTCCGTGTATAACTACATAGCATTACATTATTGCTTTCTGTTTATATACTTACATAATGACATAATTACATCTCACTCATTCACATAGCTAATTTACATACTAGATGGTAAACAAAAGGGAAATTGGAGAAAATTTAGCAAATCACCTGTAGCATTTTGAAGCTGCATTTTTAGGATCCAAGTAAATAAATTTGCCATAATGGTTGGCAGTAACTTATGCAACGCAATTGCATCCATTCTGCTTATGACATTAGAATTTGGTGGACTAAACATGGTTATGTTTCCCTGCATAATATATGCATTCCATGTAATCAGTCCAAAAACGGGAGAAACTGCAACCAAAATTCTGTTCCTGAACATTGTGCTATGACAGCATTGAAAATCTGAACATAGGTGTGGATATTAATTACAACATTTATGTTAGGTCCTTTTTATGTCTTTTATGTCCTTTATGTATAATTGCCTACACTAAAACTGTGGCTTTGAACATCCCAGTTTAGAATGTTTCACCTAACAGACTTAATTGTTAAAACAAGTTTACAATGGGACAGATGGGAGTGTGCAGTTTTCAAACAGAACATGCAAAACAAAGCATTTACTCTCTGCCCCCCTCCTTTTGTTCTATATATACATAGAATATTTCCTCCTAATTGACATTTGCATCTCAAAACTTCACTCAAATAACCAATCATTTGTTCTCAAGTGATTTGTCCTTAAATGATAACATGGTATTTTTCACAACTAGATTGCTCCATGTTTTGAACAGCTGATATCTTGACTTTGCTTGCTGCAATAATGCTAATTTGAAATTTGAATTTCATTGTTCTGAAAGTTACTAGAAATGGTGTTTAGGAGGGGCGGACAGCATTCTGCTCCGTTCTTCAGATTTGCCACCCACCTTGCTTCCCCAGCGCATTTACAAACAGGCTTGTGTATCTCTTAAATAAAGTTAGATAAATGCAGAGTCTACTTCGCCAGTGAATCTACCTTAGACCACTTAAGTCTTGGCAGGCTGAACTTCTCTACACTGTGCTGGTTCTCTGATTTCAATGGGCTCCTAGAGTACCAAAAGACTACAAGCCTAAATTTTGTGATGGATCCTCTTTCTGAATGGGTTTTAGCTTGTCAGGAAAGCAAATACAGCAAAATCTCAGTCCTTTTTTCCTTACATTTTTGCAATATTCAATGACTTCAAATCAAACCTAATTTCCATGGCCATTGCACAGACACGGTCTAATTAAGCTCACTGTATCTACAGATTTTTACTTTGAATTGAGCCCTGTGGTTCCTCATTCATATTTTCATCAACACACATCGACATCTGAGATCCCAAACCTTTGCAATGCTGCAAATCTTAAATCTTAATTTGGAAAGCACTTCCAAAGAACACAGTAAAAGAGGGTCAGATTCTGCCTGTTAATGAGAGAATAACGAAGCATTATTCAACACAAGTGTGGATGGCTGAATATATTAGACTTGCAAAATGAGTAAAGCGTGCCTGTGACCTCATTAGAAAGCTAGGAATACGCAGACAGCATAAATACAGAATAAATGTAACACTTACCCGCTCATCATCAGAAAGTCTTTTAGTGATATGAATGGCACTTCTTCGAGACCGTCTTGGATAGCTTTTATGTCTGAATAGGTAGTGATTTTTGAGTGAGCCAATCTATAAGACAGAGGCAGACTTTAAATACTGAGAGGTATTTCCCCACTGCCAACAAATATCAACAGTTATAACCTGTCAGAATTTATTCAATAGATGAAAGAAAAGAGCAAGAAACTAGCCTTCAGATATTTTAATCTAAATGAAAACACTTTTCAAGAAGCAGTTCTTATCACAGCCTGTGTGCTGTTAGAAGGAACTGGGGGGGAACAACCTCATTTAAGCTAATGTAGTTACTCATGAGGTAGTTTAAGTAACATCACATTGCACAATTTTATCTTCTCTTACTGGAGTTCAGGTGGACAGGTGGAAACAGCTTTATGTGGCTTCACAAGCCTTATTATGGGATTTGGCTTTTTTCAGCACTTTGACCTGGCACCTCCGTTTGCACAGTAACCGGTGCCCGGGCAAGCTGGGTACACACAGTCTGGCTCGAGTGTTCCTCTTCACTAAGCAGGTGCTGTTTGAAGCTGGTGGAAGTGAACCCACTAACTTTCAAAGGCAGCAAGATGGAGCCTTACTTAGGGGCGAGGGACTGTGCCTGGGTGCTGGAGCCCAGCCGTGGCGCGGGGCACGTGGGGCCCTTTCCCACACACGTGCTGGGGCCGGGGGCCGGAGGCCGGGCCGAGCCTGCGGCGGGGCCCCGGGCTGACGGCGGCGGGAAGCGGCCTCGCCGCGCTCCGGGCCTCGCGGCGGAGTTTGGTCGCCGGCGCTGCCAAGCGCAGCGCCTGGCACAGGACCCTTGGCTGGAGCGGGGAAGGCGCTATTACGCAAAAGCAGTTACTCATCCCTGACAACGCTGACGTCATGGCATCCCGAAAAGAGAGCGAAGGCCGCTCCGCAGAAACCCCGCGACGGCACCTCGGCGCGCCGGGCGGGCGGGGGTGCCCCACAGCGCCCCTCCGCGGCGGGCGGCGGCGGGAGCGGCCGCGCGGGGAACCCCGGCCGCGGCGCGGGTGCCGGGGGCCGCGCGGAGCCCCCCGCCTGCCATCTTGGGCGGGGAGACGCTGCTCCCCGCTCCCGGGAGCCGGCGCAGCCCCGCGCGCGGCAGCGGGGCACAAGTTTAGCGGCAGCCCCGAGGGGAGCGAGTCCCCGCGGAGCCGCCCGCGGCTGCCCCGCGCCCGGCACGGGGAGCTCCCGGAGCGAGGAGCCCGCCGCGGCCGCGCCGCCCGGCGGGAGGCGCCCGCCGCCCCTACCTGCCCCACGAGGTCGTACTCCAGCTCCTCGGCGATGGCCCTGGCGGCGTCGGGACCGGCCGGCACCTCCGCCGCCCACTCGTTGAGGAACTGCCGCTCGGCGCCGCTGCCGCCGCGAGTCACGCAGCAGGCGGAGAGCAGCGCCAGAGCCACGCACCGGCCGGCCCAGCGGCGCCCTTCCATGGCCGGGGGGCAGGGGGGCGGCGAGGCGCGGCGGGCGGCGAGGGCAGCGGCAGCCGGCGCCGAGCTGCGCTCCGGGGCGCCCTCGTTGCTAGGCGAGCGGAGCGGCAGCGGCCCCGCGGCGGGGTCCGTGTGCCGGCTCGGTGCGGCGCGGCTGCCTGGGGCTGCGCGGCGCCCAGACCCTCCGGAGCCGGAATGGCAATGAGTGTTTACACGTCAAAACTACGAAAGCCATCCTGACGTCAAGTGTACCTGGCCCCCGAGCTGGGTGGTAATTCCCCAGGGGGAGGGCGAGCGGGAGGAGTGTGCTAAAATAAGCAGGAGGGACGCACGCGTGTGGAAGCGGCGGGGGGAGGCACAGCGCCCCCCGCCCCGCCGCTGCCCGCGCCGCCCCCCGCCGCGGGGGCTCCCCGGGCCGCCGGCAGCACGCCGCCGCCCCCGCCGGCTCTGCGCGGGGGCCCGCGGCGAGTCCTCGCGCGCGGATGCCGTGCGAGGGGGGCGCCCGGCAGCTGCCTGCGGCCGAGCGGCGGCCCGCGGCTTCCACACGGGTCGACTTGGCTGGGGCGGCCGCCCCGGACAGAGATTTTCAGCGCGGCCGGAGCAGACGCGGCGGCGGGGCAGGGGCACGGGCAGGGGGTGGCCGTGGGCACGGAGTGATGCTGCGGCTCCCCGGCCGCGGGCGGAAGGAGGGGGAGAAGCACATGGGCGGCTTCAGCCCCGCTTAGCCGAGCCCTTCCTGCGCTTCCCAGCGCCCTGGGGCAGGTGGCACCTGCCCCACTGCGGGGTGGTGACCGGCCGTGGCCGAGAGGGGCTGCTGCGCGAGGGGCTGCTCCCAGGCTCTGGCGAGTCGCCACGCGCCGTCCCAGGGCCGGGCGGCCCCTGTGGCGGCGGGGGACCGGGGCGGCCGTTGGGGACAGGGCGGCCGTTAGGGACAGGGCGGCGCCCCCCGCCGGCCTCGCTCCTCGCAGCGCGCGTCCGCCTCAGGCGCGGCGGGGGCACTGCCCTCCCGCCCCTTGGTTTATTTTTCAGATGAGGCAGCACTCGAGCTGGGATCGTGTGTGGCGGCAGGCTGCTGGCAGTGCCTGCTCGGGGACATGCAGCTGCTCGGTGTTTGGGGTTTTGCGGGATTTTGTGTGTGTGCGTGTGTGTTTTTAAATATATACAATCTGTAAGATTCATCCTGAGCTGACAATCAGAAATGAGTAAAGATTTGTCATCTCGTTTAAAACCAAACCCTTCGTGGTGTGATTTTTTTTTTTTTTTATCTTTTAGATGTCGTTGGGAGGAGCTGTGCTCAAAACTGAGCGTCGTTACAAGAGGAAAGCTGGGGAGAATAAAACATTTTTCAATTAAGCTAATAACTCGGGACCAACTGTGCAGTAATGCTTGATTAATGCACATCGTCCCCTGATACTTCCAACACACCGTAGGTATGCTGCATTAATCGGCACTGCTACCCGGTCTGATTATATAACAAATATCTCTTTCCTGAAATACAATTATTCTTTTTAAAATTATTATTATTTTTTTTTTTACATCCAGTGGTCTGTATTGTTGCCATTTCTCAGAAAATATTGGAATTTGTTAAATTTTTATTTCTATAGTTTCATTTTCCAGCTACATCTCCCCATCTCATTTTATTTTGCTTTCCTGCTGCACTTGAACCTTGATATAGATTCCTTTGATGTCAGGACAGCCAGTAGAATATGAAGCAAAGAAATACAAAAGTTGCTTTTAAGTATCGAGTTGTGCTTTAATACTGTTTTCCTTCTGTTTTGTAGTGACAAATATGCCTGCTCTACTCTTCATTGGCTTCTGAAATGTGAAGATAATATAAAACATAAATATGAAACAAAGAAGAGTAGAAGATAGAACAATTCTAAAATGCCAACACTTTAGCATCTGAAATCTCAGCCCTGAAAATCATTGTATCAGCATGGGTACAATGCTCTAGAGTCCCACGAGGACCCCTGAGTTCCCATGGGGATCAGGGGATTCTGATGATCACGACTGAAGTACGGGCCATTATGCTTACAGGAGGCCAAAATAAAAGGAATTTGAATGGATCGAAGGAGGGGAAAAACAATGGTGAAAGAAATATGCTAGAAGTGTCAATAAAATATCAATCATTATCAGTATAGACTATCAATAAAATAACGCTACAGCACCACGTTGGTATTCACCAATGCTCACTTTCTGCAGCATGGTAATGATAGTACAGGGCTTTTCAAAGTCAAGGTAGAGACTAGGACGCATGTTTCTGTTCATTTTAATTTGTTGTATTCTCTGCATGATTTTTTTCAGTGTTCACTGCCAAAAATATTTTCTTCACTTTCCTGGACAGATGCCTTAAAGATTCCTCTGCTCCGTTTTTAGCACTGTATTTCTGAGGCTTTCTTCAAATGTGTTTGTCTTCCAAGCAATTTCTGGGTCCATGCAGGTCTTTCTTCTGTCAGTTTTATCAGCACTGTTCCACTCAAAACACAAAGGGCTCTTTACCTCTTGTTTCTCATCACTGAGATTGCAACTTGGCCTAAGTTCTACATTTACTATTAAAGAACTGTGCAGAGACTTGGTCTACATACAAGAAATGAAGTGAAAGCCATATATATGAAAAGAAAATTTATATTCTCAAGTCTTACGTCAAATAAGCCGTGGGTAGAACACTGAAATCCCTAAGACTGTTTTGAAAATCCCAATACTCTTTTCTAAATTATTAATTCATTCAAATGTGTTTATTCATTGAGAGTCCTTTTGTTTAGGACTTCAGTTATACTGCTTGTATACAAAGAGACCTGAACTGTGCTAGAGAATGAGCTGTGTGCTATACAAACCTGGTTATCCTACCATTCCATTAATGAAGGATGTTATCCAACACTCCCATCTAATAATAGCACAATAAAAAGGAACAGCTTGCTCAGCAGCATCAGGTGGAGTCATAGATAATTGTTTCATGCTCCATAAACACTTTGGGTTTGTTGTTTATCAGTGAAAGATTTATTTAGCCCCTAGTGCACCCAGTGGTATTGTGCCTTAGTGTAAGATCAGAAACACACATAAGCCCAATTATGAAAAGATTATTTATAATGTATAACTTCAATTTAGTGTGATACTCAGAATAGACTTGCTTCTAAAGGACCTGGGTTGAGGTAAGGACCTTCTTATCTGTTTGTGAAGAAATGTTTAATAAAGAAGCTCTTGGTCTTTTTCAGTGTGTGATAACTAAGTGGGAATCACTAAATTTCCCAAGTGGCAGTATCTTCTTGTAGCCAGAGTGCAGACTGCACATAGGTAAGATGTACAGTATATAATGCTCAGTATGAAATCCTAAGCCATCAAAAATCCCATTGGAGATTGTATCCACAAGTTTCAGGAGGGCCAGGAATGAATCCCATCAGTCCTGATTTTGGTCAAAGATGGGTGTAAATCAGCAGTAATTTACTATTTCTTTCCTTTTTTTTTTTTTTTTTTTTTTAAGAAAAATGTATCTTTAAAAAAGTATATTACAACAGTGTAAATGAACTCAAACCCAGAACCCTCAGCAACTATAAATACATATCTTCATCTCTTTATGTTTTAGATTGCTCATCTGCAGCCTGCTTAACTCACAGGAATATTTTGCAGAACATTTTGTTAATGTTTGGTATCTTGCTCCAAGACATCCAGATGAAAGTGATATTGGAAATGTCCTTATACACCCCAGGTGAAAACTTATTCCCATTACAGCCAAAGGCAGTATTCCAGCTGTCTCATTATGCTTAAGAGTTCAACTGATTGTCTTTTTCTTCCTCTTTGTCAAAAGGCATTTAAAGATTTCAAGCTGTAGCTGTATTTTTGTGCCTGCATTTCTGATCCTTCAGAAAGATGCCCATGACAAAGGGATACTAGTTTCGAAAAGCCAAGCATGCACACACAGCATCATATTTCCTTGCTCATTAGGAGAGCTAAAACATTTAAACCTAAAAATTTATATTCAAGTCTCAACTCTATGTTTTTGAGTCCAACTTGCTGCTTAATTGCTGCAGCGTCAGTCAGGAGTGGAGGATTCCTCCTCAGAGGAGGAATGAGTCTCTGCTCCAGCTGGTACCACTTGCCTTTACCTGAGATACATCACTTAGCTCAGCCCAGCAGCTACACTGGGGCTGCCTGGAAGGCACAGATAGCAGACATACCTTGTTGTCCATGTCTTCCTATCATCTTTATGTTTTCTGGTTTCTATCAACTTTTTCAGCAAGTTTTCCCCAAGAAATGGCTCACTCCACTTTGAAGCAGTCCAAGGCCAGAGCTGCGGCTGGAGGCATTGATCTGGACTTTGGTGAGGCTGGCAGGGTTGCCTTGGTTCACACGGGCAACAGAGCTGACCCACCAGCTTTTCTGCTTGTGAGATGGTTCAGAGCCATGCAGCAGGCCAAATGGGCCATGTAGCAGAAGCCTGGCAGATACAGAAGCTTCATTGCCTTGCAATGGCAGCCCGTCTCCTAACAAAGATATTGATTACGAGGTAAGAAGCACAGGCATGAAACACTGAAACTCATAAACTGAGAAAGCTGTCACTGAAATAAAAGCACCCCAGGAAGCTATAAAAAGATAAAATTGTATTCCTTCATCTTTGTGCACCTTATAAAAGAGGAGCAATCGTCTCTCTTATTGAGACAAATAAGGAAAGAGTGAAGATAAATAGGAAAAGGTCATAGTGGAAACCAAAGGCAGGTAAAACAACATATTTTGCTTTTATTTGCAGAAAAAAAATCAAAATGTTTCAGGTGAACTCCATCATTTTATCGTATTATTATTTTGAAAGAATATTGCTGATAAAGAACATATTGCATAATCAAATTTATTTTTGAATCAGTCACAAAGTGAAAGCCAGAGAGCAAATTCATCTCTGATGCCGCTTCATAAGGTTGACCCATTTGATTCCATAGAATGAGACTAAACACTTTTGCCTACCCATAGAGCTTTCTTTCCACATGTAAATTTAATTAGGTTAAAATGCTGGTCATTCTTCTTGGCTAAACTATCAGTCTATCTGTGTAGTAAGCCAGAAAAGATGTGTTTATAAAACAGTCGGGAAGAGATCCTGAATGTGTAACTGCTTCTCTGCACTCTGCTGCTGAGCTGACAGTGAAAGATGAGACCAGAGCTCAGTGCTGGGGAGTTTCTACAATGACAGATAGCCAAAACAGGCTAGTGCACTGCAAGCCTCGCTCCAGAAGAAATAGTGATGCTAGCAAAGATGGGGACGCTTGTTCAGGGGGAAGAGATCAATGTACAAGGATTGAAGATCAGCCCCATCCTAGTTTAAGTGTTTTGACTAATCTAAGTATTACAAGCTTTCATAATTCAAGAGTCGCTTGCAGGCTGTTCTGAGTCAGCTCGCCATGCCCTGCGCTGCTCCAGGACCGGGCTCCGTGCCAGTTTTGCAGAATACCTCTGACTTTCCCCCTGACCGTTCAGGAGCTGCTCTGCGCTATCATCCATTCAGAACAAAGCCTGAAAGTGACTCTTCTTCCTTCTTTTATTTCTCACTCAAATGCACTAACCTAAAGGAGCAGTGCATTGTAAAAAATGTATTAGAAAAGAGACCGCTAATATTTCTACCTACCTCTCACTACAAAATCTGCCTATTATTAGCTCTGCAAGATTAATAGGAGATCTTGCCCAGCTACTAGTAGCTAAATGGCTATACAAGGTAAAACTTCAGGTTGTATAGTATAAAAACAATCAGTTCTGTAAGTGTTAATATTATTTTACTGATTGTCTCTGAAAGATCCAATTTGAGATGGTTAATAACATTTAAATGGGATTTTGTGTCACATGTAGCTTGAAATTCTTAAGTCAGACCACCAAATTTTAAAATGGCAGTAGCTGAAAACACAATTTGGTGGCTAAAGTAGATGCAGTAGCTGGCATAGTTTAATTATTTAAATACTAAAAGGGCCATGCTGCTTAGACTTAATTTGGCTCTAGTCAGAAGAACACTCTTGAAACCCACTCTTTTTCAGTAACACTGTCTCTTTTTCTGCAGGAGCCAACACTACAAAGTAATTGAAGGATAATATAAAAGAAGCCATATGTGTAGGCAGTCACACAGAATATGGGAAACACCTGTTTTTCCTTCAATTACAGCCTGCAAACTAGTGGGGCATGTTTATTTTGAGGGCATTACATTTGCTTGTGTAATAGTGCATGACATGTTTTCGGTTTTACTGCAGACAAACACCGAGAACAACTAATCATATCTGAATAAATGAAACACAAACATGCCCTCCCAGCCATACGTGCAGTTAAATAGGGGCCTAATGACACCACGCATTACCCGCTGCATCCACTTGGGCAGGCAGGAAGCAGTTGGTGAACAACCTTCCATTTGTAGCAGCCTGGCTCATTTTGTTTGCTCTGAGTCTCAAAGCAATTCAACCAAAAAGCATGGAAAAATGCATAGGCAGAACGGTTCAAGACACAAGACAGCCTGGTAAACAGCAATAATATAACTATTAGGAGGAGACAAAGTCTCCCTAAAATATGATTTTACTTCTAGCGATAGAGAGAGGCAGAGAACAGAAGTAATCAAAAAAAGGAAATGTTTTAGTGAAATATTTTATCAATTTCCTTTAAAATGATATAAAACCCCACATTTTTTGAATTTTACATTTTGGTTAATACTTTTAGTAATATTTTACTTAGAGTAAAGGACTTTTTTGTCCTCATTTACAAGTTCTTCAATAAATCCCTTGTGAGGGGCAATAAATTCAAAAATTGTTTTACAAATATTATAATAACAGTAGAGATAATACCTAGTATTGCTGAAAACACAGCTGAGAATTCAAAATGACTATTTTCATGAAATATTTAATTTAAAAGAAGCATTTTTATTGAAGTCTTCTTAGAAGATTAAGCACATTGATTAATTAACTAAAAATGGCTCTCATACAGTGTTCTTCCTTTTCATGTTCTTTTTCAAATGTAGTGAAAAACTGAAAAGACAGGAAAGAAGAGAGGACATAAATAGGAAGAAGAATACCTAGGTAAACAGATCAAAATACATTCAGAGAAAAATGGAAGCTATATAAATTTTTTTATCCATTCCCTCTCTCCTTCCTGTTTTTTGTAACAAGTTATGAGCTACTTTATACATGATTTGTATATAAGTAACAAAATGTGACAACAAGAGATGATTTTGGATTAAAAATTCAGAAAAGTTTCTTTCTTTAGTGAGAAAAGGGTGGTCTCACTGAAAAACTATGAGGAAAAAAACTACCGGGCCAATGCAGTACACATTCTAAGGGAAAAGAAATAAGTGGTATTCTGGAAAATGCATATTTCTATGGCAAGGAAGAATTGCGGTTAGCGGATCAGCCTATCCCAAAGGGTGGGAGCAATCTCCTGTCACCTGCCAAGTCCCTGTTTGTCACTAACCTGTGAGCACTGTGAGAGTGGAGGTGTGTGGCTGACCGCTGTCTCCCCATGACAGCACTGGGTGTCCCACCCCACCGAGCTGCAATAATACCCTGCTTGTTTTTCATGGCATCTAACCATCATTTTGAGGCTCCAGTTCAGCATCTGAGGTCATCTTCTCACTAGTAAACACACCTGACCAGATCTCTGTAAAATTTATATATTAGGCTGATTTGTTCAAACTAGGCAAAATTCCTCTGCGGCCATCCTTGTTCCAGTTTAAAACACTTAACTTTGGTTTGGATTAAGTCCATGAGGAAAAAAATTTAATGTAACCATTTTTAAACTGAAATTATGATGTCCACATTTTGGTTTGACCAGTACAGCTAAAGCAGCATCAGATTGTGGCTAGGCAAGGCTTGTGTTAGTGCTTTACTCTTTCTCAGGGCTGTATTTCAGATATCTGTATTATCCAACCTGTATTACCGAGTGACACTTAGCCATGCATATTTTGCATTTGCATGCTTTCAAGGGCTACCTCTGCACTTTTATCTAAAAAGTCAAGTGCTGATTTATATCAAATGATTAAAATCCAACTTGAAAGGTGCAACTGTTTGAGCTGCTAGATCACCACCGACTATTAGAAAACAGGTTTTAAACATTTTTTGAGCTGAGCAATGCCATTTCAAAGGAAATCACTCACCCACCAAAATTGCTACTTAAATACAGAGCCAACTCTTCAGTGCATACATGTTAATAGGAAGCATTTTTACTGGTTCTCAGAAGTGTGCTAGCTAAAGTAAGTATAATTTTTAGGGGTGGGAGGTGCATTTTAGACTGTATTTAAATATGCAGTAATAAAATCGGAGGATTTCCGTGGAAGATTTGCATAAGAGTGTACCAGGGGTCACCACCTCCATCTAATAGTGCCCAATAACAGGTTCTTCAGCTTACCTCCATGCTGTGCAGGACTCCACAGCCTGCTCGTTAGAGACTTTTCCTGATCCCTGAAGGACAAAAGCTGAATAACACATTTGTCATATTTTATACATGTACTCAGCCCAGAAAAGATGTCTTGGTCTTGCTCTGGTAGGCTCTGTACATGTTATATTAAAGAATGCTTTCCCCAGAGAGTTCATAGTCGAGCTTTCAAAAATTCTCAGCACTCCAGGAACTATAATTCCAAAATAACAAAACCAAGATGCCACCCTAAATAAAAAGAGGATTAAATATTAAGATACAAAACTGTTAAATATCTTCATAAGTCATTACTACTAAAATATATAAATGATCCCAAAGGTATCTAGTTTCCTGTGCACATGTAGAGATTTAGGACTTTCGACACTTGTGGTTAAAACCAAGGGAGTCAAAAAGAGGTGCAAATGGGGCAGGAACCTCCCCCCCATGGCGTATGCTGCAGGATCACTGAATTGAATGAGTACCAGAGCGCAGCTCTGTGACTTTTTTAAATATTAAATGCCACTGGGTGATAACAAGGTACCTGAAGAACCGTTTCCTTTATAATTTATGAAAAAACCTGCTTCAAATGTCACTACATGATTTAATCCCATCCTGTATTTGGGGGAAACTACAAAAGAAGGAGAAGGATACATTTCTTACAAGCAATCTTCCCTAAATCATCTTTCTTGTGCCAAGTAATCACAGATACTTCTTTCTCCTGCATACATAACACACAGCGTGATTTCCCTAGCTCCTCATTGCTGGGTCCAGGGAAAAGCAGTCTTCCATTCCCTTTTCTAAAAAAAGGCAATCTGTGCTGAGCACAACGCTGTGGGATGGGAGGGTTGGGCCAGGAGAGAGGGCCATGCAGGGCAACGGCGGCTGAGCGTGGAAGCAAAGAACATTCAGCACAGCTCCCACCAAGCTAAACCTAATTCCAATGACAGCTGAAGACATTAAGCATCTTCCAGGACGATGGTGTTTAGCCACAGGCACAATTACGCTTTCTGGGGAATACACTCAATTGAGTAACATTAGAAAGGAAGCATAAAAGGTTAACAAAATCAAAGCAAATGCAATTGAAACTTCAGGCCAATGGTTCTGAATAAATGTTTCAGTAGTTCTGCAACACCTGTCCCATTGGGTGTTAATTATAGTCAGACTAACCTTGTCCAAAAGATAGGCTACGATAACGTTGCTGGAAATTTGCATGGAATGGCACGGATGATAGAAATATCTCTTTTATCTTGAAAATCTATGCAATATTTAATAAACCCTCTCCTGTGAAATAGGCCATTATGGACAGTGTGTTTATCTAAGCTTCTTTCTGGCTCCCAATCTTCTTTGTGTTCTGTTGTCTGCAGTATATTTGAACAGTCAATATAAAACTTTATTTAATCAAATTAAAAGACAAAGCCTTATCCAAATATAAGGAAATGCTTCCATTTTGCTTCCCACTGATCAAATACTTCAGTTTTGTGTTTTATTGCTTGAATCTTCCAATTTAATAACACTTCTGTCTGAGATTAATATCTGCAATATTTCTAGATCAGGTTATCCCAAATAATTTTGTTGGTTTTTGCCGACAGCAAGAGGATATTTGCACGTTTCTCTGTATTTTTTTATAACCAGCATGAAATCCTGTTGCTAAGCAGAAAGAAAAATCAATATAGAAGGCAAGCCATACCGGCTCATCTTTGAATTGCTGTAGACATTGCACTTTCTTGTAACCTCTTTTCTTTTAAAGGTTTTCTTCTGCACAAACCTGGCATGACTTTGTGAATAGTTACAGTATTTTGTATTTCATCTTATTTCCAGAATATATCACATAAAAAATCATGCTGTTTGTCTGAAAGGTACCATTTTGATGAAACTACTAAGGCAGCCTTTGCTATTAAATAACCACTTCTGAATGCAATAAGTGAAATAAATAGGCTAAATTTTAAGTAGAGAGTCCTTCCGCTAATCTGCCAATATTTGTATGGCTCTTCCTCTTCCAGCCAAATCATGACATGGAAACTTTCACTGGCATCTAGAAATTTTATATGGTTATAAAAATTACTCATATTTCCTGTGGCAAGAAAGCTTGAAAGTTTACTATCTGCAGAAAGGAAAAGAGAAAATCTTTTCCTTGCATTTTATTTAGCGAGAAGGATTCTGTGAACGGTGTTCGTGGGCGCAGGGCGGCTGTGGGGCCATAAGGCCCCTGGGCGCCGTCGAGGGCTGCTCTCCCATGCGAGGTGCAGGGGCCCAGGGCCAGCAGCAGCGCCTCTGCCAGGGCCAAAGCCGAGGGCACGAACAAGCACGCCTTGCGAAGGTGGCCCCCAAATTTGCCAGCATCACCAGGAAGGCAGGTCAACGCTTGATTCGCATTTCATCTAGTTGGCACCGCGAGGAGCAGGTATGCTTGGTGGGCGAAGGCTGCCGAGCTTTTCAGGGCTGGGGGCAACTCCCGAGTGGCCAGGAGAGATAGCAAAGCTGAAGGGTCAGAAGGGCTAGAGAAAACCTCTCTTGGGCAAATAACCATTTCAGAAGTGTGTGCGGTCCCTCTTGCTGTATCTCACAGCATTTGAATGTATTTCTGTTCACCTACAAAGCTGTTTTCCCATTTTTCAGAGAGGCCACTGTGGCACAGACAGACGGTGCAGCGCAGGAATGGGAGCGAACCAAGCACATTCACCCCACGTGCAGAAGCCATGCTGAGAAACACCAACCGCTTCTGGCTACGAACTGGTTCAGATGGCTCTGTGTTGGGCCGTGTGGCCCTCCCTCGGGTCACGCTCAGCTGCAGCTCTCTGCACGCCACTCTGCACCGCCAGACTCTCCTAAATGCCTTGCCAAAAGTCCCACCCGCAGGGCCTGGGGGCAGCCGAACCCCGGCGCTGTGCCGCCCGCCCTCTGCGCAGCCGTGAAGGACACCATGTGGAGTCACGTTCCTGACACCTGGCATGCATATTCAAAATCTGACCTGCACGCTACCTGTGCCGTTTTAATTGTGTACTTAGATGTCGCACAAAGCTGTGGAATAACTGCTCAGCTAAAGAGAAACAGCCCTGCTCTCCCCGTTCCCTAGGATAGCCATTGTGCTAAATCTTCTCTGCATTTTTGTGGCTACCAGTCTCTGCAAAAATCATCAGCTTTGCTTCTTTAAACTGGAAATTCCTCTTGGCGCTTGTGAAAAAAAGAAAACACAAAAATATTCCTTTTTACTCAGCATCCTTGATAGTCAGGACAGAAATAAGTGTCTCGTGATTGAGCAGATATAGCACAGCTTTTGGTGGATTAAAAGGATGATTAATTCATACACTTTATAACTAAGAGTTATTTTGGAGAGAGAGTGAGCAATAGATGCTTGGAAATTCCCAATTAGATTCAAGAGCATGCTGGAGTGAGTAATGCACACCCACTGGAGCAGCTGTTTGTTTGCACTATCGCAGTGCGTGTATCACCTACCCAACTGACTTCAGAGACGGCGAGGGGCGGTAAAAGATGCCGCTGGATTCAAAGTGACCATGTAATTCTTTTTGTTATGACACTTCTCAGAAAAAAACAGTCCCTGGAGAAAATTTCACACTGAAAGGCAGACGAGAGAAAGAAAAGAGCTCTCAAACCAGATCCGAGGGGGGGATTTGGGGCATCTTTCTCTGAGCTACAAAAAGAGAGCAGGAAAGCACCCTTCATTTCCCAACAGAGTCAGAGACGTCGAAGGAAGCGAGCAGGGCTTCAGCCACCTGACCTCTCTTTAATGAGCTCCAGGGGAGTCGCTGGGCTCTGCTTTAGCAGCTTGGTGACTGTCTCCGCAGTGCCACGGCTGCAATCTCCCAGCCTTGCTGCCCCCCCCGGGTACCCGCTTCCCCTCCCAAATCAGGGCACTCGCGTGGCTGCTCCTCAGTCTCTCCCCTCCCAATAGCTGTGGGCTTGGTGCATTGCTCAGCAAAATATCTGCGTTTGGAGCAATGGAGAATGCCATCTTTCTGGCAGGGTTTTCTCTAGCACCAACGTTCAAGCCCCACAGAACCCTATTTACATAACCTCATAAAGTAGATGTGATAGGATACGTATCTGCTTATTTGCCTCACTGTTCCTACAACTAACAGAGATTTGTCTTTACCCAAAGCGTTGGGAGCAGAGATGATCTCATTAAGTCAGTATAGCTGCAGCTTGCGGTGTAGGGAATAGCTGCAATATTGCCATCACTAAAGTAACTGCAAAGTACACATTTTGGGGACGTGTAAAGAGAAACACTGTTGTTAGAAATTTTGCTAAGATTCCTCCCTCCCTCTGATTCTTTTTGCAGAAAGACACAGAATTTGTATAATATACAGAAAACCTATATAGCCTACAGTTGTCCTTATTACACAGTCTTTAGCATAAGTTCCACCACCTTCATTGCATTTACCCTGCACTTCACTAGCGACTGAGGTAAACAACTGAGAGAGACCTTGCAAGCCTTGCTGCTGCAATTTAAGACGTTGCGGCTCCCCTAGCAGTGTGCCCCACTCCTGTGTGTGATGGAGGTTATCTTTCCTGTAATAGAACTGGCATTGGGGAAGGTGCCTCACTTCAGTGCAAAGTCAAAGGTTTCGGATTAAACTGCTGAGGGAACTGCATTTGAACTAAATGCCAGAGTTTATATTGATGTGGACAAGGAGCGTTCATAAGTTCCCCCAGCTGATCGCAGGGTGAGAGCAGCAGAAGAGCAGGGCAGATCAGTTGGGATGGTAACGTACTGTGCCGCTATTCACATACTGCACTGCTGCAGCTCTCTGCTAAGGGAGAGCAAGCCAGAGATCTCAGTTAGCTCCAGCTTCTGAGATGATTGTGATAATTTGTGTCACTAAAACATCTTTCCTGTGTCACAATAAATGGACACAAGAACAACAGAAACTAGCTAGCTGGTCACACACATAAGGTATAAATATAGGGATTAATTTATTGAATATACATTCAGTTTTGATTATTATGGATGTGCATCTCCACGTCTAATTTCTATGATTCCTTTAAAAATCTTTTATCTTTAAACTTTATAAAGCAAGAGTTAAAATACTGTAGATATGCTGAATCCCATCTCTATCTTTGATCAAGACATATAGGCATCATTGCAGGCAAAAAGTGAAGCTGGATTTAATTTACTCCTTCAGATGTCTTTGTGTCTTAAACAAAGGAAAATGTTAATCTAAACCCAGGAAAATTCATGGCTGTGTCACTTTGATAGCAGTCCTACTCACTTTTTCACTGGTGTCCTCCAGCACAGCCCAAGGAAATGGGTCTGGGTATAGGACAGAGGATGTCGGAGACAGAAATCCTCTTCCCCATCCTCTGGGGAGATTCAGGCAGCCCAAAGCAGCATTACATCAGTAGGGTTTCAGGAGCGTGCGTGCCCTATTACCTAACCATCGTACACCAGCTTCTCCTCTCCAGGCTCTGCTGCAGATGCCCACAGATTCACTGCATCTGAAAAATATGGATGTTGTCTGACCAGAACAGTGCAGTTGGGTTAGAGGTCTCCTGCAGTCCCTGCCTGAGGCAGCTGCACAATTGTGAGCCCCTTTTCTATCCACCACGCTCCTCTAACAAAAAGCAGTGTTTGATCCCGATGTTTTTTAGATGACATGTTGTGCTCTCTCCTTGATAATTTGGTTATTTCTTCTTTTTCTCTTTCCTTTGATCTGAAAAGATGAGAGTCAAAATTACGTTCTGGCTCTTTGTCCATGAGAGGACTCATGTAGGTACACTGCTATATTTATTTATAAGGACTTGAAAACATTGCAAAAAGAAGAAACAAATTGCATGTGGAGAAGCAGGACCCCATAAGGCAAGTTTTTCATGTCAAAACACTTGTTCACTGCTTGTTCAGACACTTTCAATTTAAGCAATGCGTGAAAGGCAGTGGTCTGAATCCTTTTAGCTGGAGTTTTAGGGGGATCAAGGAAAGTGCTGTGGCTGCTGCTGCTGCAATGTGCAGCTAAGATGCTCTCATGATGCTCTCTCGTTTGAATTTACTTTTAGAGATGGAAACCTCTGCCTTCCTGTGATTGTCAGCTTTGCCACACCAGGAAGACTGTCAGAAGGAATCAGCTCATATGCTCCCTTTCCCTGTGACCTTAACAGGGAACATCGAGAGCTCTGAGCTCTGTTCGACATTTGCAGCAAAGCCTTCTTCTCCAGATTGGCTTGGTTTTTTTAAGCACTGACGCCACTCATAAAATTTCAGAAAAATATGACAATTAGTGCAGCCTGTGAGTAACTTTTAGGGAAATGTCAGCTACTCTGCATTCAGCATATGCTGAAGCAGTATTCTTCAAATGCTTCAGATTTCATCTTCAGTTTCTCGTGGGTTAACAGCTCATATCCAAGCTGTATTATGACTGAAGTTGCATTAGAAAGTACAGATATTCACTACCTGCAGACTCTGTTAGATATGGAAGACCAAAATGACCACTGAAGGGAATAAGGGAGCTGAAGTGAGATTTCTAATAAGCCATAATTTCTCTTTCTTCAAGCTTTTCTGTACTCCATCTGCTGTAAACTCTCACTCCCATGCCTGTTTCCATTTGCCTTGACTCGCATAGGATATTAGAGTTGCCCTAACATGTCAGCATTAACAGTCTTCCCATAAGACAGAAGATGGAGTATGAAAAGTCTGGGGCATTTTAAGGGCATTTGTGTTAGCGGAGGACATCTTCTATCACTGATTTTGGGATGGACAATTTATCCACCAGAAATCTTGGTAATAGAAGCCCTGATCTCAGCTGTCATCTGTCATGATTCAATGGTTAACACTTGTCCTCCTACCTCATTTGACAGGGATATTTCTAGCTGTGAGCAAGTCAGTGGTGAGTGTCTTTGAACCCCTTTAAACTTCAGTGCTGGTTGACCAGTCTTTGAGAAGGAAAGTGCTGGTGAAGGAAGCAAGCCAGCGACAGGAGCCATCGGCATCACCTCAGGTCACCTCACATCAGGCTGTTGTCAGCTTCTCTACAACACTGTGAACAGTCCAGTGGGGCCGGCTCACTTGGGAGACCGCTTGGCTAAAAGACCATTAATCTTTCAAGGCTCGGATCTCTCTTCCTGGTAATCCCACAGCATTTCACTCTGTGGATCAACCACAGTGTGTTTTACATTCTGTTTTTAAATATTGTCTTGGCATTCTCAGGTGTCACAGTAACCTTGTGTTCTTTCTTCAATCTTTGAATATACAAAAGTAGTCAAGTATTTTGTTCCCAGCATGAAAGTAAGAGAAAAATAACATCTGTTTATTGATAACTTAGAGTCCAGATTAATAATATTCATTTACTTTGACAGTGAAATCCTGGTTACATTGAAATCAATCAAAAACTTTAAGGAGGAGGAGATTTCTCTCTGTATATTCAGGTTTCTGTCTAATTTATACAGCTATTCTGTTTGAAGCAGGCTACCTTTTTCCCCGTATGTTCCCCTTGAGAGAGGAACCCACTTGTTCTTATGAAGAAGTATTTCTCTTCATCTTTGTAGTGTCTCTCATCCCAATTGCAGTTATCTTGTTTCAAATGTCTCATTGTCTTCCCAATTAGAAATCAGCTGCAGGGTTTGATTCCCCATTCTACTTGCTCCCTGACAGGCGCTGCGAGGCTTGCAATCACGGCTTGGATTTTGTTTCCCTTCTCTTGAGCCGGCAGCCTGGTTCAGAGGGTCTGATTAACACTGAAGATATTCTTTGTGCAAGGTTCCTATCAGCAAACCAACGGCACGACTCACAGACACACGCGTGCTAGCCTTACAGCTGACAGCCTGTGGCATAAGAGCTTCTTAGTGTTACAGTTCTCTTTGGCTTTCTCATTAAAAAATAAAGAAGAAAAAAAAAGCAAAAAAGGGAAGCTTTCTGCATACTAAACACTTCTGCATCTCTGGACACAAAGGCATTTCTGAATGTTTCCCAGGAATGGGGAAGCAGAACTGTAGCCAGACAGCTTTGAAAAAGCCTTTCTGGAGTTGACGGGAGATTTCCCCTTTGGCATTCATAGGACAAAGGGTTCTCCTATTGCTCTTACACAGCACAACTCCTAGCACGAAGAGCAGGAGACCTCCCTGAGCAAGGACAGCAGGCTGAACCCTTGGAGGGAGGCTGAGGAAGAGTTAGGTGTACCATGAAATGATGTAACTCCGAGGGGAATGATCCCAGAATGAAATTAGAAAGAGAGTAAGATAAAATAAAGGTCAAGACTCTTATTAAAGGTGTATTGGCTTGTTTCTCATAGTCTTTTCACTGCTAAATCTCCCCTCATTCTGTAGATTTGCTTTTACAATAGTGCAAATGAAAGGAGTACTGGGCAATTTTTGCATTAATGGGAGTGCTACTGATAATGGTTAACAGAATTTGACAAAATTGTTAGAGATTTGGAGCTGTCTTTCAGCAGCTGAAAATAGCTTGAATGTTCTAGCTCCAAGGGCTAGTGGGACAGGACATATACAGCACATTTCTTCAAGTCGTTAGGCAAGAAATTACACATTCATTTCAGTCCAGGGCTACCTTTTCTCTCCCTCCCACCATTCCCTTTGGAGTCTGGCTAGCCAGGCCAGCTGTCTCATTGCAGTCTGGCTAGCTGATTTTTTATTAAGCCAGGGCCATTTACTTGAATTGTACATGAAAGTGCAAGATTTGCATATAACCCCAACTGCCAAGCAAAAATATTCCAAATCAGCCGTTTTCATTGACGAGAGCATGATGCTTAGTATTCAGGATACAGCATCTGAATACATTGAGTAAATTATATGTGGCAAACTATTCATGCATTGCCTGACTCTAAGATTTACTCACACAAGCAGCCACAGAAACTACACAATAAGAAATCTTCAGCGTAGTTTCAGAATACAGATATCATAGCTGTAAAGGGTTGGGGAGTGAGTTTGAAAACAGGGCTTACATTCCACGAGAGGAAGACTGCACTTGCCATTAAGATGCTAGATTGGGCTCAGAAATCTGGACTCCATTGCTAGCTCTGGCATGTCCTGCCTACATGGCCCAGGCAACCCAAATCCATCTGCCTTTCAGAAATATCACTATTTCCTTTCTCCTATCTTTTTCCTGCTTTAATATGTCTCAGCTGATTAGCTTCGATCTGCCTGGGAGATGTTGTAAGGAGGCTGTGTAGCCACATGGCCACAACCACACTGTGTGAAGCGTGAGTGTCTATACCATTTCATGTAGTACTAGTACAAGTAAATCTGTGCCTGTTTGGTGCTTTTACATATGCTCTGTCAGTACGGTTAGGTTCCACAGTAATACAAATAAAAAACTCCACACAGTAGCTACTAAAGGTAGGTAGGAAGGAGCAGCATTTTCAAGTAGCTTTCGCAAAACACCCAGCAAAATCCTGCTTGAAAGGTTCAATTGCATTCATGGTTAGAGTTCATAGTCTGTTTTAAAGTGTTTTGTGAGCTCACAGTCATGCTAAGAAACTACAGAATGCCTGAGGATTTGTTATGTCTGGTAAATGTCCTACACAAGTGACCTGAAACAAAGTTTCTGGCTGGTTTTAAAATGGCAAGTCTCTTCAAATTGAAATCAAACTAAATGCTGATCCTCTTTTCACTGGGGTTCATTGTAATGATGAATTGAAGAAGAAAAATAATAATGGAACGAGGTAAGTGGCATCTGTGCACACATCACCTAGCTGGAGGTGCAATGTATAAGCCAGAGGTGGGTTTGTGAGAAGCTCAAAGAGGATGATAGATAGCTCTTTGTTCATACTGACCAATATTCCATGTACTCCAGGTGTGATGGGAGAGACAAAACCAATAAGCAGCATTTTCCCTTCTTTACCATTGCACCCGTATTAAGCTTTGGAGGTGACTCAAAACTTGGATATAAAGATTAGCTGAGCTGGATTAAAGTGGACCGGCCAGTCAAGTCCCTGCCAGCGTGTGCCTCTGAGCTTGTCACCTTCTGTCACCCAGCCGGCCTGCCCCAGAGAGCTCCAGAGGAGCCTGCAATCACATCTTCCAGCGCGCTTGTGACAAATGTATGCCAACGAGCCCAAAAGGCCAAGTAGATGGAACGGCAGCAAATCCCAGTGCTTTCACATTCAGAAGCCAGGTCTGAGCAGAGACACCAAGTCCGAGTACTTGAGACACAAGAGTGTCTGCAGTGCAGGGAGCAGCACAACCATGGGGAGTCAAAAGTTTGCAAGTCCCTTCTGTGAGGTGACTGACAGTGTACAGGAAGTACCATTTCACTGGTATGACAAATGCAAGGACGATGATAAGAAAGACCTGATGAAGAAGGCAGAGGGGTGGGGACAAATACCACTGGAGAGAACAGAGGAAGGTTTGTATCAGAGAAATGGTTAAGTGAACATCTTAGTTTTGCCTCAGCCACGTGAAGCTACAGAGCATTTATACTATGACCTGGTCTCAGATAATGGGAGAAGCAGCAGAATCTCATTTCTATATCTAGGTTCTACAATTGCTGTGTTTCACACTTTTTGCATTTATTGAAGCATGATTTTGGTGAATTTGCTACCCTGTAGGGAAGCAAAGACTAAAACTCAGATCATTAATCCTTAATACTGAGTAGATGCCGCTTGTTAGTTTGCATTTCACCATGTAATTATTGCTGCTGTCAACAAGCCTCAGAAATGTTGAGCTGAGATTCTGCATATCCAATTTAGAAAATCGGAGAGAAGATGCTTAGAGCTGACAGACATCACGAACGTGTGATTCTGGGAACTGTGATCCTTGGTTTGCAGGCGTGAAAACTCATCCTGGGAGATTTCTATCAGAAGTGTCGTGTATGTTTGTGTCAAAGAGGGGGAAGATAGGCTTTCATCATTGCTGAAAATTGACAGCATATTTAGGTGTTTGAATTTAAAGGTGATATTTTCAAATATTTCATAAATAATTTGAACCCTAAATTGTACCAACCCTCCCAAAGAAAATTCCAGTCAATCTCTTTGTGATCCCCACCCACAAATCCCCTTGATAGGTCCCTAAATCTGGCACCTGGTTTTGACAATATCTATCTTTTTCTACAGAATCATTTGGTCTTGAATCCATCACACCCCTCTTGGACTTCTTGTTAAGTATATGATACTTAAACCTGCTATTCTAACTACCCTCCCCCCATTTCAGCTTCTTAATTGCTATATTTAAAGCAGTAATTTAATTTAGAGTTGGTGAATTGCTTTGTGCAGATATTTATTGAAATCTTTATCTTGAAAGACACTGACAGTTTCATGCAAGGGGATGAATACTCTCACCAAACAGGCACATCCTAGCGAATTTGTGCTGTCTGCATATCAAAATAGTAAGATGTGTTTACAGTCCTTTGGAAGTAACAGTCACCTAGTTAGCAGATTAACAGTCCTTATGCCATTAACCGGTCACCGACAAAATCTGCTTTTAGCCGTAGATGTCTTTGCCAAACTACCAAAGTGCTCTGTAGGAGATCAGTGAAAGCTTTTGGAAAAATTAGTTGCTCTGATGTCGATAACCAGAAGCAGAGACTTCCGCTGATGTACGTGGCCAAGCAATACAGGCGATAGGACTGAAGCATGAATGCTGTAATAATCATTGGGGAGCATAAGAGTGAGCAGGCAGCTGAACAGAGTTCTGCTTTTTATCAGACTTACAGATAATTTTGGAAAGAGCAAATACGTTACAGAAGTGTGGAGGATTTTAGAGACGAAAGCAAAGACGGACATGACCGTTACTCATTCTGTGGACTGCTCAGATCATAAATGGCCTAACCCCACCTTGTGGCGGCTCTGAATTAGGCTGTTGGATTGGCTCCTCGGAACTGCAAACATTTCCTGAGGTTTAGCCAACTATGCTTAAGACCCCATGTAGCAGGGAGGATTAAAAGGGAAAACTGAGGAATGTTCCCGGCCATTCAAGCAAAATGAGATCCTGGAGAAAGCAAAATGGTTGGCAAAAGGAGGACAGTAAGTTTAGTCAAGAGCAGCTTGAAAGATGGATCTACTGTTACTGAATAAGCTTGAGAAAGCTGTGATGTGAAATCACTTGTAGTTTAAGCAGACTATTGTGAACTGGTTACAAATACTGTCTGAATTTGTTATACTTTCAGTCCAGCCACACCTGAGGGGAAAAATTACAGTCTCATCATTTATTCAGAGTATCTTCATTTTTTTTAGAAGGTGTATTGGAAACATACTTTCAATGAATACAGCCTTACTAATGGCCACGATTTACCAGCTGATGCTTCCATGTATACTTCCATTTAAAAGTAACAGTCTTCTACTAAAAAGCACATATACAGTGCTGCACTTAGTTAATAAGAAATGTAATTAAAAGTGGATGAAAATGATCTCTTTTCAAGAGATCCCTCTTTTTGCCCTGCTTTGTGAAATGAAAACATCAAAGAAACAAATATTCTATCGAATGACTCACTGGGAATCTATTAGCCTATTTGTGTATCTCTCTGCCAGCCCTTTGTATACCAACACTTTTAAAAAAGCTGCCTACTGCAGACTGGTGTATGATTTCTGGTTAGCTTGCTGGTCACCATCGTGATATAATCTCCTTCCAAAGCAATTTAATTAGCACAGTGAAAGAACTGACCTTTCTC
The DNA here is from genome assembly GCF_036370855.1 of Dromaius novaehollandiae. Classification (NCBI taxonomy): domain Eukaryota; kingdom Metazoa; phylum Chordata; class Aves; order Casuariiformes; family Dromaiidae; genus Dromaius; species Dromaius novaehollandiae. Next base: position 34,960,030 of record NC_088130.1, on the reverse strand, counting down.
AAAAATTTTTTTCCACTATGCTAAAAATATCCCACTGAATATGTCAATAGTATCCTTGATGCATGCAGCACTCTGATACCCTATTGTAAGGAAAGAAGCATTTTAAAAGAATAGTTTTATACAGAATGAGAAAAAGAGGCTTTTAAAGGTGTTTTTAAATGGGCAATTGTATTCAAATGCAACACTGTGAATGTTCTAGGTGAGAAAAAAGACCTTAGATAACAATGCACTGTGTTTCTCATAGAGTATTTTATAGTAATAGATATCTAGGCACTATACAAAGGAACTATATATTTCTACCCATCATTCATGGATATGGCACAGAAAAAGAGGCACAGAAAGTTGAACTGATGTGCCAAAGTCCATCCCACAAACTGTCCATGTTGCAGATTCTTTCCACTAGGATCCACCCGAGATATTTGCTCCTTCATCATCATTTATTAATTTAATTCTTGCTTGCATTGTGAAAGCTTCAGCTCATATTTTGCCCCAGGGCTCTTCAGAGGCTCCCTGTTGCTAGATGACGCTGTGGACCGGAGGCTACCCACCCCCAGCAGTCGCAAAGGAATGGCTGCCCAGTCTGGGTCTGCCTTTCCAGTACATGTCTAATTTTAGAAAGAACACAGCTTGAAGCAGCACTTGTAAGTAGACAGAAATCAAGCTTCATCGGTAGGTGCACAGCATGTGTCTCTCTCAGTCAAAATGCTCCTTGCATCAAATCATTTAAAAAGGGAAAGGCAAGCAATTATTTCAAAGCAACTTACCATCTAGGCATGAGCTACATATGTGGTTTGTTGGTTAATCAAGTGCTGTCTCATGATCAGTGAAATTTTCTTATTAGTTTGCTTAGTCTTCAAAGCTGACAAAGCTGGTGATATATTCTGTATGTCCATATGCAGGACGAAATTGCTATCCTCTTTAGTTGCCTCTTTCTACTACTTCTTTGTGAAAGATAGTAGCAGCTAGATGATCTGGCTGGGCCAGGGCCCTTTTCTGCTCTCAAAGAAGCTAGTAAGAAAGTAATTTGGGGCTTAAAAAGCTGCGGTCTTCATCTCTTTAACACTAATCCCCTCTCCAGTAAAGACACACTTAAAAATGGGGTAAATGCATTTTTAGAGGGATATAAGGGTCTCTGGGGAAGTGAGAATCTGGCTCATAGTCCTAAGCATGCAAAAGACCTATACAGGCACATTCGTACAATCGCACAGAACTCCACCAAAACCAGCGGCACTCACTGTGAGTCCAGGTTACCGTCTGCAGGTTTTTGTTTCCGGCACTTCTGTGTTAGTAGTCACACTGATTTTAGCTATTATTTCCGTTTAGCTTGTAGTAGTAGCCCAAGTATGCTTAGGACTATAAAAACAGCATTCGGAGCGCATGGTGCTGTGAACTTTCGGTGATGAAAATGGAGAAGGTATTACTTGGCTTTGCGCCACCACGAACAAATTAGTGCAGAGATCATTCAGCATTCAAAAGACCTAGGCTCTGTTTACACAGGCTGGAGAAAGGGCAAAAATCCTGTGTGCTTTCTGATCTGCTTCGGCACTCTGCCTGGTCCTGTCGTCCTACCTAGGATACCTGTAGCTCAGTGCAGTACAGGAACATTGCTGTAAGAGGACCCCACATTTTGGCTCCTTACATGTCCTATCAGTCTTCTTGTATGAAGACCTGTCTGCCAAATGTTGTTCACTGAATATCCGCAAGAGATGACTTATGTAACATCATAAAGATACGTGTGTGTTTGTGTGTGTGTGAAAGTAAACATATACACCCACAGAAAGAAAGAAAACATGCCCTGGAAAATACCCTTTTTTATATGGGTTTGCCTAAAAAGAAGGATGATGTCAGGGAAAAAAAGGAACAGTGAAAAGTATTTTTCCTATTCGTGCTGTGGTTTGTTTGAACCGGCCATTATAATAAAATTAGATGGTGCTATTTTTAACACACAATATTATGTTTATGAAACTTGGGGGGGGGGGCGGAACAGGATGGGGTCTACTTTATGGGTAAAATGAGCCCAGCTTTTCTCCTTCACCTTGTTTTTTGAGTTCTCTTAAATATCACAATTCTTTCCAAACAGTCTAGATAAAAAATAAGTTGAGCTCAAGCACAGACTTGATCCCATAGCTGAAATACAATATACACCTACCCCGATTCTGTTCCTTGTTCTGCTGTATAATGTCTGTGTGACTGTGAGCCCGGCACAATGACTCCCTGTGTCTCTAATTGCCAAGCACAATATGACCTACTGATTGAATAAAATCTATAAATTCTATAAGCACTCATCCACTGTAGCAATAAGGGCCACAAAAGTATTTAGATGGACTATGCACATTGGAAAAATGGCAAAATGCCAAATATTAAGGGACTAAATGGTAGGAAAAGAAAGTGAGTCCAAGCTTTCAAGAGGAATTATAACTTTTAGTAAGTGTAAAAGAATATACTAAATGTCAAAAGTCTGTGTCATGCCCATGTAAGCTGTAAGAGTGACTCATATCAACTTCACCTTGGCATCATAAAACCAGCACTGAACATAAGAGCCTTCTCTTCTGCCTGCAGCTATTCATAAGGCCTTTTTTTCCCCCTTTAGCATGACATGGGGAATAAAACAACAGTATCCTGACTTTATACCATACCTTCTTGCTCAGGATCTGCAGAACTCTGAAAACTTGAATGTGTGTAAGGAAGAGAAAAACAGCGTTCTTTACTGAGAGCCAGTAAAAACAATTTTTATGTCTTGAAAAGAAGCAAGGCCATAGACAGGCTTGGGGGGACAGGTAGGGTCTCTTCCTGCCTTCTGTGCCAGAAAAGCTTAGGTCCGTTTGGAAATGCTTTTTCTTGCAGGCTTCAGCCCACTTGGAAGCAAAGTCATCTATCAAAATCTGCCTCACTTGTTACTTTAAAAGCTTTACTTTACTTGAAAGCACTGAGTAAGAATTTTATAAATTGGATTCAAAGTTTTTGCCTACCTGGTCCTGTAGCACAGTCCTCTGTCCAGAAGGATATGGTCAGATCTGCCCCCCAGAGCTGCTACCACGTTAACTGAAAAAACAGCTCAAGCAATTGTGCTTTTTTTTGCCCCTCAGGTTCCTCTCCCCCTGTGTTACAAAAAAAAGGAAATGGTTCCCTTTATCGTGCATCCAAAAGGGATACAGTTCTTTTGATTTTCTTGGCTTTCATCAAGGTCACACAGCAGTAGAGAACAAATCTAGGTGACATTACAGCATCAAACTAAGTGTTAGTCAATATAAAACAAGTGCAGGATTAATTTATGTCGAAGGGTTCACATGTCTCTTTCTGGACCCTGTGAGTTCAAGCAGCCTGAAGACACATCAGCCTAAGTGTTAATGACAGGATCATTATTATAAATTGCATGTATAAACCATAGGATTACAATTCTAGGTATGTTTTGGAAGGGATCATGAAGATTTTAAGGCTCAATATGCCCCATATGTCCTTGTTGGCTGATACCTCTCTAGAGGCACAGTGGGGCTATAAAAACCCCCGAAGAGCCTTTAAGTGATTTCACCTCACGCTGGAAACCTAAAAGAGGCTTCCTTCTTACAGCATTTGAGGATTTTCAGGTGGAAGGTGCCGTGGAAGTGCGAAACTACAGCAAGGCTAAAAGTGTCTGGTGAGGCTCTCATGCCTAATGGAGCGCAATCGGTGCCCGTAGCTCACGCCCCCATACGCTACGAGTTGCCTTTCATACAGCAAGATCATCGGAGTGAGGCAGAGGCAGTGCAATGCCCAATTGATTTTATTAGTGGCACTCGTGCAGGAAGGACAGAGTCAGCCCTTTAGTGACTGGAAACAGCAGACTCATTTCAAACTAGCATGCTGTTGAAAAACAGCACACAGGGAGGCCTTTTGTACTGGTTAAGAATTACCAAAACAAAACTGCCTGTTGCACCCATCCAATAGTACCGTTGTTTAGTATTTGCACCGTGTGTAAAGGCGGGCTAGGCACCTCACAGGAGAGAGACCAATTATTTGGTGCCAAAGGTGGCCATCTCTCAGTTCAGAGGTAGGCACAAACAAAAGAGAAACAGATTTGGGAAGGAAAGGATTTTATATGTGAAACTGTGGAGACTTATTTTGTGTACAGTTACACATGATGAAGATATCTTTCATTTAAAATTAAAATGGAAAGCAATTTTGAATTTTAACTTCAGCATTTTCCCTGAGGATTGGTGGCATCCTGCAGTCCTGAAAAATCTGAGAAAGGAATTTGTAACAATAACTGTCACCGAACAGCAGTTAACTTCCAGGGTAGTGTTACAATGCAAAATGTGACTTATCCCAAGATAGAAATATATGTTGCTTTAGTAAATTACTGTAATTTAATACAAGTTAATGTAAGTTAATGTAATGTAACTTACATTTGACCGTAGTTTCATTTATTTCCAGGGCAGTTTCTCAAACTTCTGCAGGAAGACAGAATATGCTACAAAAGAGTAAGCAAAGTTGAGAAAATCTACATATGCAGAAAAGATAAGCATCATTCAATGAGAACAAGTCAATGAGATTGACAAAAAATGATGATTAGTCATTTTTCAGCTATCCTCACCTTGTTTTTCAGTAAAATCTTCTATTCGGTTACACAGTGGAATTTTTTATAAACTACAAAAATAAGGCTGAAACCAGCTTAAAGCTATCTTAAGCGAAGATTCACAAGACTTACTGAAGCTATTCGTGATTTACAATTTTTCAGAAGATTATACCTTGGTTTTGGAATAAATGCAAGCTGTAGCTTTTCAAGAAATTTGAAATACATCTCTCTATGGGAGAAGCGATTCTCCACTGGAACAGTCAGATTTAGATTAACACAAGAAATGTCTCTGAATTCTGTTTTGAGAGAGGGACTCCTGAGCCTCCTGAAGACTTTGCAGCCTTTGAGTTGGACAGAGCTGGTCTGTTTTGTTGGCAGCTTACAGATGCCCTGGCATCTTCCTGGAGCCTGGCCCGGGACCCCGTTGCTCCGGACAGCAGCGGTGATCGCCCAGAGACAGCTTTGTGCCACTGCAACAAGGGCTGATCTTCCAGAACGGTTCCTCAAAGGCTACCATTTGCAGCCCAATATTTTAAGACTAAACAAAAAGGTTCTTCTTAATTTAAAATGGCTTAATAGCCATTAAGTGCAGTGTTTCCAAAACTGTTTCAAGGACAGCATGGTTGTGTCTGTAGCAGGCCCAGGTGAACGGCTGTGGGCAGCGAGGTTGTCACCCATCCCCATAACGGTCATTCCCACCGGTGCCTGGGAGCCCTCGTGCACACCTTGGTCACCTCGCAGTGGGAGCACAGCAATGCAGTCCAGAGGGACACGAAGCTCAGTGTCCTGAGGAAATGCCGGCTGTTACAGAAACTCTGCAGACTACCGTGAACACATTAGGCATGCTCACTTCTTGGGGGATTGTGTGTGAAGTGGAGTTACTTTAGCCTATGCCCGTGGGGGAGTTGATGCATCGTCACTGCAGGTTAGCGCCAGCTGCAGCTAAGCTGGCTCCTTTTCCCCTGTAGGACATGCACATGAATTTGTGCATGTGGATTACCAAGGAAAGAGAAGAGTAAAATCAGGCTACTTACATCCAGGTGCACAACCAGGTGAGCTGGTTTCCTCCAAACTGTGAAGGGGGGTGTGGAGGACAACACTTTAAAAGGAGCTGTAGATGAAAAGCGTCATTTCAGAAAAGGTGTCATTTCATCAGTTTTTCTTAAAGGACCTCCGCAGCTGTTAGCATATCTGCTTTCATTTAACCAGGCAAGAGCAAGAGGTCAGCCTAATGCTTGTTATTATTTAAAACCTTTTTGCAATTACCACATATGCTAAATTAACTATAGGCCACCAAACCAAGGAAAACAAATTCCAGAAAAACATTAGCATGAACAGAAGTCAATTAAATTATACTAGAGGAACACAGGAACTGCTGTACTGCACACTAAGTGTTTAATGAACAATCAATTATTTTAACGCATGATCACTTTTTATTTCTTATTTCCATCCATAATATCATGGTAAAAGCTTCTGAAAGTTGAAATAAATTACTCTTACTGTTTACCCCTACTAATTTTACCATTATTTTACTGCTACAGTGATTTCTACTAGTTTAGAATACACAATTTTCCTTCAGAGCAGTTGTGCTTGTTTGCTCACAGATGCTCTAGCTGATGATATAAGAAACAGTTTTCCTAGCCCCCCAGATTTTTTTTAAATTAAAAATATTTTTGTTTCCTGAGTTGACACAACCGCACTGGGTGTCCAGCTGGGATTAGGATCCCAGCTTGAGTCTGTGGATTGCCCTTGGGGAACCAAGTGCCTAGAAGTGAGGCATTGTGGTACTTGGGTATCTACCTCGACGTGCCGGACAGGATCATACATCAACTGTGAAGCCATACTGAACTCACGGTTCTCTGATCCATACAGATTTGTCTAAAACAAAAGATATGCTAGCAAGAAGTCACATGTCATGTCTCTCTTTTTTCTGCCAGTACTAAGGGGTTTGGTTGTTGTTGTGGAGAAAAAAAGCTTTGCAAATGACAAAGCCATGCAGGCGAAGAACAAGACTGTAATTTTGCAGTTCAGGACATTTCTATGGCTCCAGAACAGTAACAGGGAGGTCCCAGCTCCTCAGCTAGCACACGCTCCTTGGTGCGGCTAACCACCTGCTCATGCCAGGATGCGGCCCACAAGCCTACGTGGGACTCATCCACAGCTGATTTAACCAGCATCAATAACCCTCTCCCACTGCGGTCCAAGAGCTGTCTAGTCACTCACCTCTGATGAAGAAACAGTGACTCACTTTCTGTTCTCACTCTTCCCTGGTGCTTTTGTCTGCAGAGTAATTTTAATTAAATATTTATGAAGAATTCTGCATAGTCACAAAGTTACTATAAATGACCAAGTAAATTGGAAAATATATGTGACTTAGTAAAGACACCCTGGTGCTCTAGTTTATATAAAGTCATGTAGTCCTACTGACAAAGGGGCATTCTTAAAGAATAAATTAATTTAATTCAATATATGCATGAGGTAGTTCAGTCGCTCACTTAGATGGTCGTTGTATTCCCTGGCTATCCAGTAAGTTAGAGCTGCTCAAAATTCAAAGATCAAGACATGCCTTCTCCTGTGATGTGTGATGATGAATCATTTTCTCCTGTAATCCAAAGTTACATTTGGTTCGACTCCTAAAAAAGCCCACCTGGGGATGCTACTTTTACAAAGGGAAGACTGATGAAGATTTCACGTCTGGGATGTACACACGCATAGATTGGTGACAGATTGCCAAATGAGACTATTACTAACTACTTGCAAACTTCAGATTTCAAGAATAGACTTCTGTTTTGTTCTCTTTTTATCTCCTCTCTACTTCTGGATTAAGACATAAGTAGTTAAATTCCCATATGCTTTGTTTGCAAAGATATCTCAGAATACAATGATTTTTTGGACCCTGTTAAAGACCATAGTCCTCTTTGCTGTTTTACTTCGTTGCTAGGATTACAGATAATCTGTTATATCATGGGTTTCTAGGGTCTTTGGAGAAATGGTTCATCTTTCTGATATACAACATCAGGTCTCCCTGCTGCCATGGCTACTAGATGTATTTTGTACTTTCCTTTTAGGACTGTTTGGGGAAATGGATTTTCCAGTCCCCCAATGCAAATGGACTATTGAGACTTGTACTTCATATGCGGCATAAGTGAGAGCATTCAAAACCTTACAAAAGGGCAATTGCGCTTTTTTCAACTATTTCCAAACAATATAGAAAAAAACAGAGGTCCTTCTATCTCTTATACTGTCCACCCTAGAGAAAAATGAAGAGTGAATGGCATCCTATGCTTAAACAAGGAGAATTTTCATTATATGCACGTTTTAAATTGATACCATGTTTTGGAGCGGTACGGCTGTGAGGAATGTGGATGTTCTTACAGTAAGGGAGAAAATCAGGATCAAATTTCAAACTACTCAGGTACTCATTTTTCTTTGTAGGTTAATTTCACTTTGATGTAAAATTTTATTAGAATAGATCTAAGTCTGTTCACTTTCATGGTGGACACAAGTTCAGTAACACTTAACAAGCAAAAAGTTCCTTGATGAAGAGGAAATCAAATGAGAGAATTGATCTCTTTATTTATATCCAATAGCTGATACAAAATCAACTCTTCTCCCCTACTCATTTTCAACAAACTATAGAATACAGTCAGACATTTTCTGGAAGCAGAATGTGATGAACCCACAACTACATATTTATACAATTACATGCTTACAAAATTTAGAAGGTGAACGTAGCAAATTAAAATTTCTTTAACTGCCTCAGACTATGAGTCTGTATTTTCACAAATACACAAATTCAATCATGACAGGACATAATCAACACGGGAATCTTTTTTGTTATCATGACCATTCTTAGGGATGCAATTTGGGTATTAAATAGAGTCAGTTGTTTGTTGAGTTTCATTATCAGAGATTCAGTAATTTGGGGGCATTTTCAGTAAGGCGAGTTTGCCTTCACGAGTGGCAAAAATTATCAGAGATGAGTTAAAGTACAGTGTGATATAAGAGTTTTTAAGGAGTTCTTTCTATTCTGCGAATTTTCTGATGTATGGCTGTGGCTCCTCTCCAGCTGTTGAGTTTTGTTCCTGTTGAGGTGTCTTAGATCTTGTGTTTTGCAAATGACACTGGGGTAAAACTGCTTTGTAGTACACTGCCTTTATTAACCAGATTATTCATGGAAGTTTTATTTATGCTGAAGTGGAAGGAAATGCTGTGCTTCAGCTGCAGAGTGTCAGAGAGTGAAGAGCCTGCTGTCGCAAGTGGCCAGGAGCGCCTACTTTATATGTGTGCAAAGTAAAGGCAGGGGCAGTGAAAGCTGAAAAGGTTGACTGGCAGTCTAAGACAAAAAGCACCATGAAAAATCCTTACATTGACATACGTGTTCACTTTCATTAATATTAATAGAAGGCAAGGGAGGTATATGATTACCTTCATTAATATTAATGGCAATGGAAGGTTAGGTAGGTATCTCAGCTTCCCTATAAATATTAGATAGAGCAGCTTTTTTAACTTCTCTGAAGAACTGATGTGAAATGCAGGCAGAAGGACACTGATACTGCTCTCAAACAAATGTAAAGGACAGTACCATTTTAGCTTGCTAAGCATGTCTCTTTTTTTCCCAATATTACATCAATCAAATTCCCATTTGCCTGATGTAAAACATTCTTTTCCTCATGGGCTGTTGCCAGTTATGGGAAAGAACTGATCAATAAAGTAAAATGATGGGATTCATGAATTTTAAAAAGTCATGCATAATTTACGGACTATGCTTAATTCCAGCATGCTGGAAATGAGACTGCTATAAAACTGTTTAAGTTTCATGTACTGCAGATATCAGGAAAAACAAGTCAAATTACTACATTTGGTTAAGGTATAGAAATTATTGTCCTGATACTTTTAAAGCAATCAGGAGATACGGACGTGGACAAAGATTTATGACTGTGATTATCTTTTTGCTTGCTGACGTAAATTAGCCTTCTGGGAAACCTAAGTTATTTCTCAATATGCTCTTAATGGTCTGAGTCAGAACTGCGGATGATCTCTCTCCTACAGAGGATTTATAGTAAAAACAAAGGTGAGAGCTTCCGTTGCAAAGGACAATAGAAGTGGGAACAGAAATATCCCATGCGAGTGAGCTCATCCTCCCGCGTCTCACAGGTGCTACTGCTAAGCAAACATGACTCTGGCCGTGCAAGTGGAGCATTTACTTTTCCAGCTGGATCAGGCTGATGATTATTCCAATCATTGACATTATCTCTGCAAACAGGGAATTATGCCTCACACTGGCAACACCGGATTTTACCAAGGTAATGGATGTTTCTTTTGTCTGAGATCATCTCTATGTTACTGGCCTTGTGTCAAGAGGATTGAATGACTGATGTATTTCCACATCTCTTTTTTCCGATTAATATGCTTATTCTTCCAACTTTGCTTCTAGTGTCAGCCCAGGGTCGCACTTTACACAGGCCAGCACTGCAGCAGATACTAGTTAGAACAAGGTTGGCAAGTTCAGCACTCAGGTCAAAGATAGGAAAGGAGGGAGCCATAAAGCCACGACAGCCTTGCACTCTACAGAAATTACTTCTGTTATCCAGATGGAAGACCAAGAGATTTCCCCACTGTTTCTGTTTCTTTGTGCTGTAACTATTCTGTGCATAAGTATGGCAAGTACTGCTGCAGCTATGCCTGCACAAATGGATTTATAAGGCCACCACTAAATGAACTGATTAAATAAGAAAGCCCTCAGAAAGCGTTCAGATATTCTTATCTTTTTACCAGTGGACATCTGTTCTCATGGTAAACTTCCTGGATAGTTTGCACAGTATATAGCCCTGGCACAAAAGGAATAGCAGAGATAATAATCAGATGCCAAAGCAGGATGACAAAACGGCACGGGGCAGCCGGGCAATTTGCAAAGACCGTGTGTGATTTGCAGCCTAGATGGAGCTGTTGTTTCCCTCCCAAGAGCAAACTTCTTCAGTAATGGTGCCAGGATACTTTTGCAAAGTGGTTCTGTTCCACTGAATTGTCATAGATGGGGTAGAAAAGATGAATTATTTTCAACTTTTCATGTTTTGGCTTAAAACAGACAAACTCTCACTCCTTGGTGTAACAAGGCTGTCTTGGGCTTTGATTCAGGAGAACCCTCAGGCCTGCAACTCCCAGCACTTGCTCTTTTCTTTATAGGTGGTTCCTCAAACACTGGTGAAGGTGCACTGGCCGCACACCAAGCAGCTTCCCTCCTACTGGGTACAAAGCTCTTACGTTGAACAGACAGTAAGCAGATCATGCATACTCACACCAGAGGAGGTGCTCCCAATGTTGGTTACTAGAGTTTAACAAATAATCGCTTGTGTTTATGAATGCTAGGTTCTCATTTACTCATTTCAGATGTGCCCTTTGCCAGTCAGACCTCCCCACCAGGCCCCTTGTGTTTGCTCCACACCTTGCAGAGACTTCCCTATGCTACAGCAAGAAAGCAGCCTGCGTTGCAAGTGGAAATCACGCACGGAGCTTCTTACATTGTTTACAGACACTGTATTTGCAGGGGTGCCCAGCAGTAGTGCCATGTATGTCTTCAGATTGAATAAACCATTCTGATTTATGCAATAACTTAATGAGGGCTGTTCTGTAGCATATCATTTTATTGACTACTCTCGCAGTTATTCTTGTGCAAAAAAACTCTGTTCGAACAAGTAATACTTCTGCTTGGGCTCTCAATACATTTTCATGCACTTAGGTAGCAAGTCGCCACCTAGGTCCCAGCAGAATGTACTGCCTATCTCAAAAGCCATCCCTAAGGGGAATTGTGAAGAATTCCCCTCTCTATATTTTTTTCTTTTGCTGAATCATTTATCACTACCTATTTCTCAGATAAAAAAGAAAAAGAAACATGCTCTGCCCACCACCTACAGACTCCTTCAAACTGAGCACTACATCTTCTCTTGTTTGGCTGAAGTATGTTACTGTAAAATAAAGATGTGGTCCACGCTCCTGTCAAACATTTCCTGACAGTATTCACCTGGCCTGCTAGAGGGTTATGAAGATAACACCTCTGCCATGTTATCTGAGTCTTTGTACAATACACTCTGTGCTTCTTGTGTTAGAACCAGACTCTGCCACAGCACTGCATGGTGCCCAAAGAGAAAATGAGTCAAAAAATATATATTCTTACTGGCCAAAGTAACTGTTACTCTTCTGCCATAATTTCTTCCTATCCCTGTCTTGTTTTCCCTCATCTTATATTAATTATGCCTCCTCCTAAAGCAAGTGACAATGCTTTCACAGCCTTTGATGAACTGAGAAATGGAGCAATTTTAAATATAGGAGCATTAATTAACCCATTATTCAAATGAGCCAGGAATCCTGCCATAGCAGTCGGGAGCTGACTGACACTCCTAGGAGCAGCTGGGAGCTGGGTTTGCTGCCTCCTTTCCCCAAAGGCTCACACAGAAAGTGCCCCAGCTGCAGTGAGTGCGCAGAGCCGGTGGGCTCCCAACCGGGCTGTCCTGAGATGGTGCTGGGAGGGCGGCCCCCCGAGCCCTCTCATGGCCCCTGCTATTTCCTTCCCAGAGAGAGTCTGGAAGCAGAAAAAGGGCTCTGATCGCTTGTTTGCTACTGAGTCGCAGAATCAAAAAAATCAGTGACTGTAAAATAGTTCAGTCACTTCTGCCTTCCAAAACGTTCCAGTTATACCTTCACATACAGAAAGCAGAGAATATAAATCATGTATATGTAAAAGAAGAACTTTCTTCAACTCATTTTCTATAAGTATGTTTATCAGACACTAAAAATTGTACTATGTCACAAAGACAGGTAAAGAAAGTATTACAGGAAAAGCAGCTCTCATTCCTGTTGGGATAGATAAAGCAAAAGTTAGGGACAGAAATCAGGGAACTTCTCAAGACAATGGGATACATGTCATGGATTTGAGAGAGACAGCTTTACTTAAAGGCTTCCAATCCAGCATCAAGCTCATCCAGCACATCCTTTTCATAACATAAGTGTAATTTTACTGAGGCTCAGTACTCTGTGAGATTGTGTAGCTCTGTCTGAACAGTACCTGGAAAAGGTAGAAAAGGACACACATATTTTAGATGTTTGCAGCTTGACAGAACAGAGAACAGGGTTGCACTAGCAGGCAGACATCTGATTGCTGCTTTGCAGAAGACCCTGGGAGATTCAAGACGATACAAATTAAACAAGCATGGAAGGGATTATGAAATAGGATTACAGGGCAGAAGCATTTTCTGCACAGAGAGGAACAAATCTGAGATGAAATTGGGGCAAAAGGCATATTAACAGAACAGCTGCAGAGACTTTTGGCAGTGCTGGAAGGAACATCTCAGTGGCCTGAAACACTGTGTTAAAATCCTACCCCTGTGGAGCTCAAAAGCAAACCTTTCTTTGACTTCAGGGCTTCCTCTCAGATCCAGGTCAAGCTAGAAGCAAAGCTGACTTGGTGTAAGTCATTCTCAAGACAGAGAAATTCAGTCGCATGTTATTTTTATCAGGGCTGGATACAACCCCAGCCAGTGAGACTGCGCTGTGCTTATGCTCACACATACATGAAAGATGCCAGGATCCGAGCCCGTATAACTGTACACCAGGCCTCTCTAACCCCCCCCCCCCCCGACATAAGTGGCACTCACTGAAATTCAGTAGCACTGCGTCTCTGATATCAAGATGAATCTGGCCTTTAGTGTTTGATCAAGACTATGGCTATACTGGCATTATAAACAGTCAGTGCTGGCTGGTGAAATTCTTTTATCTGTCTGATTTATTTTCAGACATTTGTCTGACAATATAATGGCAGGGAAGCAAATACAGCTGCCCATTTTTTAACAGAAAAGCTGTTTGCTCATCATGCTGTCTGAATTGAAGGCTGTCCCAATCATTATGAAACTATTGTGTTCTTTGACTTGCATAAAACAGAGAAGTTCATCACGTAACCTTCAGGACAGTTGGCCAATCTGATTAAAGACACTCATACTTACGACAGACTTATGGTTGCTTACGAGAGGGTTAGGAAAGAAACCATGGTGGCAAGTTGACAGCTCGCAGAGTGGCAGTAAGTGCTCTGCTAATAAGCCATAAATGCACCCACTGATTTAAAAGAGTGGTGAGTAGAACAGATTATTCTTGCTTCTACTTAACAAATTGATGATCTTTCCAAAGACATGATAGCAGGGAGGTAGTAGCTTAAATCTTCCAAGATAGCATCTTCTACAAAAAACACTAATAGTTACAGCTGTATTTCCACTAGTGGTCTGGAGCATTTGAGAAGATCCAGGGCAGGTTTAAGAAATGTTTTTATAGTTTGATATCAGCTCCTCAAAATAGCAGTGTCTAATGGGAGATTTTAAAAGTGGAGGAGAAGGTGTGAGGGAAATGTAGCACAGGATCAGCTGTGATAGTTCAATAAAATCTTTGGGGATGAAAGAGATAAAGGTACCTTTAACAGTGGGGAGCCGGGAGGGAAGAATATCAGAATACAATTTATTCTGCACTACCGTCCCAATAGCTGCAAAATGTAGATCACTTGCAGACATAATGGTGAAATTCCAGTACTTTCCAGTTGTGTTGCCTCCACAAGATGCAAATGATGATTCCTCCCTTTATGAAATAGTAACCACTGCAACGAAACATCACAATAAAACCTGCTATGGTTAATAATGCAAAGCTGTTGCAGAATAAAGATGCAGCCAAGAAAGATACAGCTAATAAAGATACAGCCAATGTAAATGGCACATTATGTAGGAAAGCCTCTGCTTCTCAGGGGAAGGCATGTTGAAAACTGATGCCAAATTTCTCATCTTGATTCAAATAAACTGTCTCAAAAAACAAGCTTGTACAAGAGAAGGAGTTTCCACATAGCGATGTCCTTTTTCTATCAGAAAGGCTTCTGTATTTCTGCAAATGGTAGATATCAGGCAACATCACTCAGCTGTTGCTCCAGGACAAAGATCAAATTTGTGTTCCTCCAAGCGCTAAGCAGCTGTGCTTCATCGTCAGGAAGCTGCCGCTTTAAGGCTTTTTTTAAGCAAGGATGCTTCTTATTTATTTGAAGTAGCATGGCCCCTTGCAGAATGACATATACCTTCTGTGCTCTCAGAGTTATGGGAATTGCTAAATTTCTGGATATTACAGCAAGGTCTTTCAGTCACAGAAGCCACCGTCTATGATCGGTTATTTTGAAAGATGCTCAGAGCTCATGCATGATGAAAATACCAGTTTAAACCTCAGCTAAAACCTACTCAAGACAAACAATACCCAAAGGAACCCTGGAAAGCAGCTGGATCTTGTCCAAGACATCATTTTTTGCTAAATGCATTTCTTTTCCTGGCTATTATTCTGTCTAAAGCAAGTGCTGGATAGTGTTTTTAGCCTGGTTTCCTGAAGAGTTAAGGCTTCAGATCTTTTGAAACTCTGTTTTGAGTTTTCCTTCTAAGTGCACAAGAAGGAGAACAGATCCAATAACAGAAAGCCATATGGACTGCCCGTACTAGGAATAATTGATAGTTATTAGTTGTTGTTATAACTGTCTTCAGTTGAAAGGAAAACTTCTTTTGCAGTTTGTACTTTGCGAGGCACCAGAGAGCTCTCTCCTTAGTTTCTCTCCTAAGTGGATTTTTTGATGGCTAAAAAGGCATGAGTTCTGGCTGAAGCCTTTCAGCCAGAAAGGCCGCAATGTCTGCACTGGTATCCTTAGCGTACAGGTTCTTTGGTACCTAACAAGGTGGGAGTTTCTGCTGTACCCTTATTCCATACAAGTCAGTAAGAAGGAATGAACTAGAAGGCACAAATTTGTAGACAGGAAAGCATCTTTCATTCCCAGGATCATGGAACAACTTGGTTTACTCTGTTTTACTCAGGAAGTGTTCCTGAAGTTTTAAGATTGCTTTTTGTCGCAGCTATATGAAAGGTTAATACTAACATAGGAAATGGACTTCTTCAGGAGAGAAACAATGTCGTACAGCAGTGTACCAAAAGCACCAAAAAAAAAAAAAAATGACAGAAAGGCATTCCCCTACTGGTTCCTTTAAGTTATCGTAGCAATAATATCTGTGATAAAACACATCCAACAAACCTCTGGTCAGAGTGTGCTTTTTAAGTCGGGCCGTGTTTCTTCAGAGAGCGTGCAGTCTCGTTACGACGAGCTGAGCTCGTGCTTTGGCCAGCGCATTTCCATCTCACTTGCTGGCAGC
Organism: Dromaius novaehollandiae; assembly: GCF_036370855.1. Lineage (NCBI taxonomy): Eukaryota > Metazoa > Chordata > Aves > Casuariiformes > Dromaiidae > Dromaius > Dromaius novaehollandiae. The sequence continues at coordinate 34,944,271 of NC_088130.1, read as the reverse complement.
ACTGAAACAGCACGTTGCGGCTGAAGTGCTGATGACGGGCGGTCAGGCTGTCCTGCGCGGTTCAACACAGAGCTGCTGAGCAGGTGTCACACGCGTCATGGAGCAGGGCCTGCACTTGGCCCTGAACTCAAAATCCACCTATTACGGATTTGTAATCATCTTGGCAAGCAAGGAGATAAAAGCCAAACAAAAAAAACCTTGTACTCCTGCTGTGTGTCACAGACTGTGACCCTTGTGTTAGTCTTTTGGGTAGAATTTTTAAGGAACTAGAAAAGTATATAAACCAGCTTGAGAGCAGCTGAGTAGTTTTCATTTTGGAATTTGATCTTTCTTATCACCAGCTAGCTTTCTTTTGTTCCTTTGTTCTCCTCTCCAGGAGGATATGCAAACACTGGGAAAGAGCACTGAAGTCCTTATATATGTATACCAACCCTTCCTTGTCCCCAAGGCATCTAAATAGTTGTAATAAAAGTCTGCAGCATGTATTAAAGATTAGATACCTTTATAGTTCGCGAGAAAAGTACATACACTGAAAGTGTTGGCCGGAAGCCATGAAACAATACTGCTGCTGTGCCTCCACTGGCTTCCAGGTATCTCACTAGAAATGATATTTGTGCTTCCAGAGCAACCGTAAAATACTCAGAAGGAAAAAATCAGTTTCATCGTTACGTGCAAATACCGTTTCAGTGCATTTACAAGTGGATTGAGGAGCATTGTGGTGATAGCCACAGTCACAGTCATCGTGAGGGACAATCTGTGCGACACAACTGTGTGTTACTCCTAGTGTTGATAGCCTACATGGCTTTCCATCACTGCAGCTGCTCTCTTCTTCATTCACCAGGAAGACATGCTTGAAGAATGATCTCATTCAAATTATTTTGAGCTATTCGCAAAACAAATGTCTTGTTAGGTTTTGGTTTTTAGGAGCTAATTCAATTTTTATATTAAGGACCAATGTTGATTACATAATGCCATTTCAAGAGACAGCATTCTGCTAATGTCATAGTGTTTGTACCATTGAGATCAAACCTTCCTTGCGGGAAAATGCCAGTTCTCATCTGATTTTTGAATGCTGGTCTTTTTGAAATTGGATCCCTATATTTGCACTGGATAAGTGGTTGTGATTTCCTTCCCTTTGCTATTGCATAACAGTGAGCAGACATATATCTCTTTTAATGGTCACTTTAGAGAAGCAATGCCGTAGAGAATCTAAGAGTATAAAGGAAATTACTGACAAAATATGACAAGGTTGGAGCTTGCTGATGATTGTAAAAATCAAGTTATCATACGCTAAGTAGAGGCTAGACTTAATTTCCTGGCACAGCCATATGATACGGTCACTAAAATTTTACCGTGCCACATGGCTCCAGTGACCACAACTACAGATATATTGTAGTTTGTTTGTCCACCTTCACAGGATACAGAGCCATGGCAGGAGACACAGACCTCTTCTGCTATATCTGTTTTACAAGAAAGCCAGTCCAGTCTCCCCTTCCCATCCCTACAGTGATAAGGGACATGTGAATTTGGAGATTTGCCCTTTTTCAGGGATATCATTGTATCAGAAGAAACAATGCTTGGTATGAAACCCAAGGGGGGGGGGGATACTTAAGCACATAGAAATATCAGTTTTGCAGATTAGGGGCAACGTAGATCTGGGGCTCTCGCGCAGGCTGCCTGTTGCCGTTCTGCGTGCACCGCGCTATCTCGCTGAGCAAAGCTGAAACGGCCACCAGGGCCACGGCAGCAGCTCCTGCAGGAGAGACAGCTCGAGCGGCAGCTCCCGGTTATGGTGACTCTTCTGCGTCACAAGAGAGAAACTGGAAGAAAATGTGTGCGAGAGCTGGAGAGAGCTGGGCCTTTTCACCGGGCTGCTCCTGAGCCCCTCGAATCAGCCTGGTCCTGTGATTTTTGCCTTTCATCTCGTGCCTCCTCAAGAGAATCGCTCCTAGTCTCCCATGCAGTGCTAAGGAGGTGCTATGTGGATCAAGAGAGAGCTTGTGAATATGCTTTTCTTTTAATGGCTAGTGTCCTTGGGCCTTTTGAATGAGCTATATGATCTCAAGCAACAAAAGGAAGTGGTTTTGGCTGTCTATATTAATGAAAAGAAAAACCTATCGGAAATCTTAAGTAGTGCTTTATCATTAAGAAAGGCTATTCTGGGAATGAGAGTATTAAAGGACAAGTAGACTAGTACAGCGCATAACAAATGATGGTAATAATAGGAAACAACTGCAAAAAGCCCAGGAACAAAATCCCAGGTTCTTTGACTCCATCCCTTTAAGGTTATTAAACTTTCTGCTGGAGCAGGATTAAATCTATTTTTCACTCCAGACTACACACTTTAGTGGGAGATTTTTTGAGGCAGAATATGTACGGTGGTGAAAGGTTGCTTACGACAGTGTTGAACCCCAGATGCTGATAATTGCCCTTTGGAGGAGAATGGCCCCTTCCCGCACTCGAATGTAAGCAGGCGTCTTGCCTAACTTATGGTGCCAGCCCGCGGCCCCGCTGCGGACGTCCCGCAGTGGCCTGCGAGGTGATGCTGTAATTTCCAGTGGGAGGGAGCAGCCGGGGACGAGCAGCTCCAGGGCCTGCCACGAGTTGCCATAGCGACAAGGTGACTCATGACAAACGAAAAGATGAACCCTTACCCGGGCTGGCGATCAGCAACTCGCTTTTCCTTCGGGTTTAAGCTCCGGAGGCACCTCGTGCAGGACCGATGGGCAAAGGAGAAGCTGTAACCTCTGGAGAAGTTGCAGCACACTGCAGGGCTCCTAACTCTTGCCTATCAACTTTGCATTTCTGCACGCAGATGAAGGAAAAATGATAATTCATACTAAATGAGTTCATTTTCCTATTCCTCCACATGAATTCCTTACTCTTGGAAACTCAGTTAAAAAAAGAGAAAGAAAGAGTATGCTGGCAAAGAGAAAACACAGAGTTTTTCTCACAGCAAATACTATAGATTTTATACTACAAATAGGGAAAAATAGCTCCTGTGTCTCTCCTAGAAAGGTACTGAAGAGACTGCTCCTTCCTGATGTTTGGTTTCAGCGCCTTTTTTGGTGCTAACTCTTCAGCAATGGACATGTTTGAAATTTTCATGTCTTTTTAAAAATTTTTTAATATTGCATTTTCAAATACTTTGAAATATTTGAAATCTCACCTGTAGATGAGATTCACACTAGCAGAACTAGCAAATTCTGTATCTATGCAACTGGGACGTCATGCATGTACATGCATGTACAACACCGTCAGTGCAAACGAACAGCCGATGGAAACCACTAGATCCACCTTCCCCAAATCCCACTATTCCAATTCCAGGTGAAAGTCAATATAGTCACTCTGGGTATGTGGTTTGATAATCACACAATATTTTGCTGCTGGGCACTGTGGGCTACACTTCCTCTTACTGCCTCCGTACTTGCCCTTGGCACCCCGCTTTTGCACATCCGAGCTCTTTCCGCCAACGGGTTGAACCTGGAGCACCTCATCCCCCCGTGAAGCAGCGCTAATGAACCCCGAGCTCCTGGCAGGGATTTAATGCCCACTGACAGTGTACAGAAATGGGAGTGCACTGTCACTCTGCTACAGCCAAGGGACAGAAATTAGAGAAATATACAGATAACAAGATTACACATATATTCATGTCAGACTGCCAGATACAGCAGTAGGGATTCAGAAGTGTTTGAGGGAAAGATTTCAAAATGAACAGCCATCAGTTACCAATAAAAAAGAGGCAAAATTTGAGGAAATAATTTCTCTTGAATAAAGAAAATGCAACCTGGGACCAAAGCCTTCCCATTTAGACCAGCATCAGGCACTTTGGGGCAAATGCTTAGAAGTGGCTTTTAAATCCAGTTTTCCTTTTCCTGACTTTTTTTCCCAACCAGGAGTTATTTGTGGTTCTACCAGAGCATCCATGTCTGTTCAGTCTGCAAAGATCCCTACTATATGCATGTCCATCCATCTTCTTGCTCTGTTTTTGGACCTTCGTGAGTGAGAGTACCAATATGTCCTGGTGTTTCTAGCAGATGTGCAGTCTTTAAATAGCCTCCTCTGTGAAAGTGGAGATTTCCCTCTGAAACCCTTTCTCAGAGGCTTTCTTCTGTGGAGCCAGTGCCTCTCAGAATACTGCATAAGGATTGGGATGGATCACTTCACATCATCCAGGAATAATCCTCAGCTTTGTCACTGTCTTATTCATATTTGATAGCATGAATTGCTAGCAGGCTTGTATTTGCATATTAGATTAATTAGATGCTGTCTTCCCGATACTGCCTGAAAAACTTCATGACGTGTCAAATTAAAATCTACACAGATTTCTTTCACGCTCAAGATTTTTGCAATGTATATTTAATTTTCATTTTACTGGAAATTAATTAACACTGAGTACAGAACGGGCAGGTGAAAAATGAGATGCCACATTAGACGGAAGGATGGCAAGCAATGCAAAACACACGTTCCTAACGCAAGAATACCAATTCTTCAGGTTACAAGTTGCACACATTGTGGCTGGATGTCAATATATAAGTGAGACCCCACCGTTTAGGGTACATGAAGCGGCGGCACGAGCCCGAGTTAGCCTGCCGGCCCCGAGCCGGCCTTGCTCATTGGTGTGTATTCCAGGTTTAGCTGTCACTGACTGTGGCAATGCCGCTGTGGAAAGCAGGATCCTCTCTATCATCCCCCTGACACTGTGTTGCTGTGCAAAAGGGAATGAAGCCAGAGATAAAGTGTGTGAGGGAGTTCCACGCCGGAACAGATAAGATCAGTATTTTCTGTCTTTACCAGGAGGGAGAAGCCTTGGATTGGAGCCCCAGTGCCAGAGACTGGTCCTGTACTGGGAGCTGTATGACTGCCAGACACCACCTCCAGGTCAGCAACCGCCCTCCTCTTTGGGGAACCGCTCCGTCGCTGTGTTGGGCTCGCACAAGTCCTGTGTGGTTTCTCTCTCTCTTTAACCCTAAGGTTGTCAAGTTTCTCCACCCCTCCTGCCAGGGATAGTGCGTGGCCATGGCCCGCGTAACCCGAAGCCGGGCGGGATGGGTTCCCAGACGCGGGTGTGATCCGAAGGCTGCGTTGAGCTGCTCCAGGGGGTGCCGGGCTCCCTCGGGGGCTGTCCAGAGGTGCCAGCGGCCCTCACTCTGGCTCCTGGGCTCCCCTGCGGTGTCAGCGCCTTCATCTGCAGCGACCTCCGTCTTTCGAAAAGCCAGAACAGCCTTCTGAGCCGTCTGAGCTGTCATCGTGAAGGAAATACGGACATTAACGGAAGACCTGTTGGATTATTATACACAGAGAGAAAGAACTGAACATTATTTTAAATTAAATTGTCTTTGGAGAGCCCTTGTCTCACAGTCCTTCAGACAGGCTGCTCCTCGGCGAAACCCTGGGCAGCAAGGGAAGGTGCCCGTCCTCATCAGCTTGCCACATCTTCGTGGCACCAAAAGCACCAGACGGAGTCCCTGGGGCCTGCCCAGAGGCTGCCAGAGCCCTGCCTGCTCCCTGAAACGCTCTCTTGGTCATGGATAAGCTATTTGCCCTGCCTCCAAAAAAAAAAAAAAAAAAAAAGCAAAAAGCAAACAAAACCCATGAGCTCATCAGATGGCACACATTTCAGCATTTCAAGAGAAAATATGGAATGAACCTAGAGACTCTGCCAACATGACTTAATCTCTCTCCTGTCAGTGCTGCTCCTGTTTATAATTAGCACTAAATGCATTAAAAAATAAAATGAGTTCTGCATTGCTGGAATTTCAGCTGTGTTTTCTGATGTCCTCTCATGTATACTGGGAGGACTGCTTCTCACTGTGTATCAAATTTTAATTGCAATCAGTGCTGAAGTTAAAGCCCCGAGGACAAATATGCTAGCAAAAAGCATCCTCTCTAAGGAATTTTCAGCCTTGAAAACGACTCCTCTGCTTTAGTCAGAGTTTATTCAGTTTGTTTACCTTCAAGGCACCCTGCAAGTTTGATTGATTTATTTGGACAATTCCTTAAAAACTGAGGTACACAGTGCCCTATTTTGCAGTTGTAATGTTTTAATTCTCCAAGGCAGCACAAAATTACGGAAATGCACATATGAGACTTCTGTAGAAAGGGTTGTTTTTTTTTTTTAATACACACATGTCGAATCACAATACAGAGGCTTACACTTCAGTGTCACCTCTGACCGCATCTCTGGCCTTTTCATTTGTAATAGTGAACCCCCACTGCTATATTGCTATGCTTTATATAGTAATACTGAATTGAAGACTGTGAAAAAAAAATGATGCATTTGATACAGTCAGCAGCACAATTTGTTATTTCTAGGCTATAAGGACTCCAAATCAGTAGGACAGGTAGTTTCCAAATGTACCTCTCTCCACACATCCTGAGATTAGCCTGAATACTGACTTTTCAGTCTGCCTTTAGTTTCTGCAACAATACTGTACTGTCAATACAATACTGCTATGTCATGCCTTAGGCCCAAACTGACAGCAGCCCTCTAATTTCCAGCCACAATATCCATAAGCACATCTATTTGAATGTGTTAAGTTCTAATAACTGTTCACGGAAACACAGAAACTCATTTGCACATCACCACTGGGCTTTGAAAATAGATGAAGAGTTGAAAAAAAACCCCACACCCTCAAAATCTGTATTTTTCCCTACAGTGAGAAAAGGAAACTCTCAGAGTTTAGTTATGCTAAATGAAATTGCAAAATTTTAAGATTCTTACCATTCAGGTTTCATTGCCTTTTGTCCTAAAATCGATAGCAATAATGAGATAAGGGATGTGTCTGAGTGACAGGTGAAAAGGAACTGAGAAAGGGGAAGGGGGAAGGATAATTAAAACTTTCTTACTTTCAGTCTCAGAAAGGATCGCTTTCCTAGGCAAAGCAAGGCTGACGCATTTCGCAGAACAGTAAGACCCCGTCCGCGCGGTGCCACGCATGCGCAAGCAGACAGTGTTGCGCACATGGAGCAGCGAGCTGTGAACCCCGCGTTACGCCGCCGGCTTCCTTCTGAAGCTGTGCGTGAGATGATGACCAACCCAGCAGGTGGCGCTGCAACCTAGGGAAATTTGTTTTACTCTGGTTGGGAAGCGCCTCAATTAGATTTTAATTTATACCAAAACTGCAAGTGACTGGAATTTGAGACTACTTTATTTCTTGAGTTATTATCATTGCTGCCTTTCTGCATATTTGCACCACAATAATATCCAATGGCACTGCATGAAGATAATTGGATTTTTTTCCTTCATGCAGCACCCGTCTTGCAGAGCTGCACTGAAGTGTCTGCAAGCAAAGCTATCAGTGTGAGGAGAAAAAAAGGCAAGATTTCAGGCAAAATCATGCCTTTATAACATGTTTAGCTCGTATGGGGTGGGGGGGAGAACAAAACACAAGCTGGCAGAGCAGAGCACAGGATGAGGTAAGTTGTCAGAGGAAATGAGTCAGTGCCCGAAGGGAGGAGAAGGGGTTCCTGAGAGACCAGGCAGTAAAAATCAAATGCTGCCTTCTGCCCAGGGCATCCCAGCGAGAAGGACATAACAGCTGAGGCTGAATATCGTGGAATATTGAAAATCCAGTGTCAGCATGCAATTTTTGTATGGAGCCATTTTAAGCAATAGAAAGGGCTGTGTTGGTCTTACAGCATAAATTCCTCAGATCTTGTCTTTTTGCTACATCTCTGTGTACTTCTCAGGACAGAGGAGTGCTGTGTTACCACAATATCACATTTAAAAAATTGAATTGAATTAATCAAACTAACACATAATGTCTAGCTGATCCTGTCTTGATTTCCAGTGGGTTTCAGTCTGTAGTGGTGGAAACCAGGGTACTTCATGGACTACTTTTAAGGGATGCAAGGGACCAGGAAAAGCCAGTTTGTATACACTAAATGGCAACCTAGGTATATGTTATCTTAAAAGTACCCGTGCTGCTGGTAAAATATCCTGGAGCACCAGTCCAAAAAAAGTTGAAAAGCACTGCTATGAGCTTTACTGAGCAAAGTTTAGGAGGGTCGTAACAGCTGCAACTGTGAAAGTAAAAGGAGATAAAATCTGGGCTGCTTGTGTCAGGTGAAGATATCTCAGATGGGTGCAGTGTGCCCACGCTGCGTAACACAGCACTTCTGATGTTCCCTCAGGGGGTTTCCGACATCGTGCACGTGCCCCAGGCGCCCCAGGCTCCGAGGGGCCGGGGGCTGGAGGCAGAGCAGCCCCGGCGGCCGGTCAGTGCCCCAAAGCACAAGCGTGGCACGCCAGACCTCTCACTGCCACACCGGCACTGTATTTTGGCTTTAGAGGACGGGTCCCATCACATCAACAGATCTACGCAGAGGGAGCCTCGTTGTCTGCAAAATCAGGATATGGAGAGGGAGGTTTCAGGCATAAAGTCTCAACACTGACTATCCTCCTCTGCGCAGTGTCTGAGTAATGTTTCGTGCAGCTCTTAAAAATCTGGTCTGTGACGCTGCGCTCTGTAAACAAGCCTAAGCGCCGCTGTTAAGAAGCAGAGGGGAAGGTCAGGATTGTGGTCAGAGGGAAGAAATTTAACTGGCAACCACAGGCCAGCCCCTGGAGCTCTGCTAGCAGACCCTGCAAACAGCACACAAACAGGCTTTTCCCCAGCTGTAAGCCATCTCCCTGCTCTCCCTGAACCAGCGGGTCTGGGCAGAGCAACAGGGCAACCCTGTCCTGCATGCCAGACCCGATTGTTTCCCTGCACCGCGCCAGCGGCAGCCGCCGTCGCGAGCTCGCTAGTCCCTGGCACGCTTTGGGAGTCCCTTCCAGAGTCCCAGCTGCACAGGCCATATTTAGTCTTTTCCACTGGGAGCTCTGGTCCCCCAAGGAAAGAGGATTTTCACTCTTCAAGATGTAAGGCATGTTCAGCCCCTTGGCTTGGGGCCCAGGGCTTTGGCAGCAGCGGCAGGGAGGTGGAGGAAACGCTCTGGCACCACGAGCACAGACACAATATCAGCATGCTAGCAAGCTGCCGATGGCGTCTCTTTTTTAGGTTTTGACTTAACTGGCACATTAAAAAGAATCCAGAATCTTCCAACATCAGCAGGTTACACTGGCACAGTTTATCGGAGTTTGGTTAAAAGGCGAATGGACTGGTGCCTTGACTTCAATTATTTCTTGTCATTTTTCCCTACATGGGGGAAAAGGGACTTTTACACGCACAGCTGTCTGGACAAGGCTCGTATTGTCGTTGCGGAGATCATTTTTTTCAGACTGCCTCTAAAATTCGGCAGGGCCGGGGGAAGGCAGTGTTTGCAGCGAGCGCTGAAGCGGGTCCCTGGCAAGCACAAGTAACCACACTTCCTCCGGCTGTGCCAGGTTCTCCACGGCGGAGGAGGAGTTTCGCTCCCGCAGAGCCCGGAGCAGCAGATGGGCACTGGTGCCGATATGGTGTTTATATCTCTTTAAGTGCAAAGATCTTGACTCATTTTTTCAGGGTCTTATGGCGGGGAGTGTCTATCTTCTCAGTCGAGACCATTATTTTTGCCACATTTAAGGACTGCACGTTTGCTCTTTAGATGATTACCCCACCCCCTAAATGACGCTGCAGTCGCTCCAGCCCTTCAAGAGCAGTGCAGAGCAGAGCAGCTTTCCCAGCCCCTGCCTGGTGATGATGATTCAGAGCAGAGGTATGAAGTGACTAATAAGCCTCCAGCTTTGTCATCCAATGGGCACCAGGGTGGGGGAGCGATTTACTTCCTAACAGGAGCCACAGCCAGGCCCAGCTCCTCCGTGAGGGAGTTCCTCTCCCGGTGGTTGAAGTGTGGGTTTTGGAAATCAGCACGCTACCCGAGCACCACGGGTTTGTGCAGAGGAAAGGCGGGGTGGGCATGGCCTCCTCAGCCTCTGCCACAGCCGTGTGCAGCCAGCCTGCGCCTCGCTGCGGGAGGCTTGGCCGTGGTGTTGTCCACAGAGCCCCCCCGGGCAGCCTACAGCCATCCCGGGCCCTGTCACCTCAAGCAGCACCTTTGCAGCACACCAAACAAATCCATTTCTTCAAGCAGAGTAGGTCTGCTCAGACTGTGTTGTTCTGCGGCCCTGCAGTTGCTGGAAATAACAGGAATTTCGCAACGTTTGGGGCTGTGTCTCGGCCGTGCCAGCAGTGGTGCATGCGAAACGCAGGTTCCAGCACGCCTCCTGCGCAGCCCGCACGGCCGGCCTCACTCTGCCTCTGCCAGCGCTGCCGTGCATTTGCGCGTGGCGTTTGCCTCACGTGCGCCTGGGGTGGCCGGGACGCGCCCTGCGTACGCAGGAGAGGGTGCCTGGGCGGCTGCACCCCGCTTTCAGGATGAGCGGTCCCAGCCCAGAGGGGAATGGCAGCGCGCCCAGCTGCAGCTGCGAGCCCATCGCCAGGCTCAAAATGGCGGCCGGGGCCGTCTGGCCCAGTGACCTGGCTCTGAGATGTAGCACGAGCCCTTCTGGGAAGAGGTTACATGTTTGGGGGGTTGTGATGCGCTCAGAATTCAGTTACTGCTATAAAATATAACGATTTGCACATCAGCTGGAACTACATGGTGTTTGATTACCAAGGGGTTTCACATCAAGCCAGGACTTCTGCATGACGGTGCTGGTGCCTTGTCCTGAACATGGTGGTGACACCTCTCACTGCGATGCAGGGCTAGCCCACAACCTATCTCCAGCCCAGTGCTAACGCAGGGCTCCCTGTCTTCAAACAGAAAGCAGAAGTACCCCCACGACAGAGTGCTATGCGCCGCAAGGAAGTTGCCCACAATTCCAGCCCATCCATGCTACTGCAGCAGCATGGGGGAGAGCCGCGGGCCGGTGGCTGAGGTCCATCCAGGGCGCCCGCACCCACACGGCCACACGCTGACCCGGCCGGGCAACCGCTGGTGGTGGTGTGCAATTTGGCGGCTCCCAAATAGCAATGTGCAATCACATCCCGAGTCGGGAGTGACTCAGCCAGGGCACAGTGAAACCATCATTAGGGATCCAGCAAAAAAGGTGAGGGTTTCTCCACCTGCTTTGAGCTAAATGGCAAGGCAAGTTGTACCGAGTACTTTGGAGCTACTTTAAAGTGCTCGCTTAAGTCTGGTTTTCAGAGGTAGTGTTTTGTGCTGTTTCCCTTTATTATATTTCTGTACAGTTGATTACACTTGCAAAACCAATGTATTTTGTCTTTAAATTTGTGGGGTACAAACTGTAATTTCAAATCCTCATTTACACCACTTTGTTTTATTGTAAATAAAAATTATTACTAATTTTAACAGTAGAAGGACAACATTAGATAGGATTTTGTATCAGATAAAAGAGACAATAACTGTACTATTTAAAGATTAATGGTCATAGATTCTACAACTCTTTAAATATAGCTGTCTAATGTTAGTTCAATTTGCTTTCATTTTTTAATTATTAAAAATGTATATTGCCTTCAAAATAGCATACAGCTGCAAATATTTTTCACATTACCCATTTTTCCCTTCAGGATAATCCCAGTTTCTTTGTTTTCTTCATTTTGGAAACAGAGGAAAGAAGTTGATGCAAAACAGTGTTACAGTTTTCCCTAAAACATTTCTTTACCAGTCTTCGCTGACTCCCTATTCACTGTTCTACTAAGCGTAATAATAAACTAGGAAAAGACTGAGACGTGAGCTTCAATCCTGTGCAGAGCAGACATTCTCCAGTGATGAAGAGTTTAAAATGTTCAACCAGACAAACATCAGAGCAAGGAAGTAATGGTAAAGTGGCAGATGGCTATAATGGATCCAGGAATATTACCCTGTAAGCAAAACTAGTATTTGGAGATGTGGTTATTAGTACAACCTTTAACATGTTAGTTTAATTTCCAGATGAGGCATTGATTGACCAGGTACACATGAGATAACCAGTTAGCAACAAGACTGCTAGATGCTAGATGCAGCAATATCCACTCACCCCGATCAAACCAATCCTATATGGTCAGCAGTGTGATACTTTCTTTAGGAGCGGCATTGTCTGCTTTGTTCCCATCTCCAAGAGATGTTCCTGTGATCAGAAATGTATTTGACAAAGTCATTTTTCTAGCTCTAGAATGCAATTCATAAATTATTATTACTCTGTGTGTGTATGTGCGTGTGTTTATTTAAGATGTGCATATGTATGCATAAGTGTGTGTGTGCATATAAGTACATTTTGCACACGTAATTGTTCCATTACACATGAAAACTACAGTTAGATTTCCATGGTCTGCATACCAGAGGGGGCAAGTTATGTAACTACTTTTTTTCATTGTTAGTATAACCATGTTCATAAGCATTATAATCAGAACAGAAATATGGTGTGATTGAAAGGGTTGTGCATAAACAAAATTCAGGGTCAATTCCTTTCTCCACTATAAGCATCCTGTGTGACCTAGGAAACATCACTTAGTCTTCTGGGCCTCAGTTTACCAGGAAGAAGCCTTTCCCTGCCCCCAGAAAAGCGCTGGTAAATTCAAAGCCTGAAGGATGCTGATTCTACCCTATGGCAGGTGCTGTGTCGCTATAGGAAAGGAAGGCGTTCAGGTCACAAGAGCTGCGGAAGTCCAGATAATTTCCTTTCTCTCATCAGGAATTTGTTTGTCAGAGGGTTTTTTATATCCTGCCACAAGTGTTGAGTGAAATAGCATGGAAATACTTTTGTAATTGCTGGCATCTTATTTTATAGTCAGTTATTGAAAATATATTAGAAGAAGAACAATCAGAACTCGGCGAATACCATATCAGTGAAGACTTTTTAAAACGCTCACAGAAAGCAGAAAAAATACTAAGCAAGGTTGGCAAAAGAGCATTTTGTGTGTCCTAACCAGTGGTAGCACCCAGCACACACAGAGGTACTCCCCCAGCAGCAGGCTGCAACAAGGCCCCATGGAGCAGGCACCAAAATGAGGGTCTTGTGGTCTTAAAAGAGTCGGGGCCACTTTGTGTCACTTGTGTCATTGGTCGCTACAAGTAATGTCCAACTAAAGGTTCACTACTCAGCAGCTATGTGGAGGTGGGTGGAAGAGCTACTTTTCCCCCTTCTCTGGTCACTGCCTAGCCCTAGAGATTTGCTGAAGTTTCTATCAAGATTCTATCTTAGGTTTAATGTTTTCTTGTGTAAATTCAGCATAAATTAATCATGCTTCTTAGTGCTGTTTTGCTTTAAATGATTATTCTTCAATCTTTAGTCATTAATCTTTTATCTTAGCTGGGAATCATGCGAATATTGATTAGTGATATAGTGCATTATACCATTAATGTGATTTTTCTGTTAATTTCTAGTGTACAAAGACTTTAAAATTTATTTCTAAACAGAAATTTTGTTTGTTCTGGCTCACCACACACAGAGCTCCCAAGAGTTTTCCTTATCTGCAGTTTTTAGCTATAAACTAACCTAAGCCTACATGTTGAGAATCCGAGGCAAATGCTAGTATAATTTTCATGAATATGCCTTGCATTCAGCGGAGTTCCTCCAGGTCTATAATGATTTGAAATTTCTAGTACATACATTTTGCTATAATTGCGTTTTTCACTTTACACTCAAGAGAATATATTTCATTCAAAAAAAGGTTTTTCTAAATAAAAACAGCAGACAAAAATGAGCTGTAGATTAGCCACTCCTATAAAGTTGCAATGTTTGACATTCATTGGGGTAAAACCTAGCTTCTCATGCTATACTTCCCTTTGGACTTCACTTTTGAGTCATAACTTTGTACCATATGTATCTATACTCAATCCAGGGAAATACCTGTAATTTGCTAAAAGCAGTATTTATACTGAAACAAAAAAAGTCATGAAGCGTACTTTCCTAAACTGCTTCCAAATCAATGGCTAGAACTATTTTGAGGCTCAGGACTTACTGATTTACCAAAAAAAAAAAAAAAAAGACAATCGTGGAATCAACTGTAATTTCCTCTTGGTTAGTGCCAATGGTAGGCATGTCTGTCTGCAGAAAGGAAATTTCCATTCAGCAGTGGGATGGAGTCTGGTGTGACATCTTCCAACCACGCTGATGAGCTAGCTCAACGGAAAGACATACAATTTACATAATAAAAGTGAACATGTTTATAACATGTACAAATGTATGTGTATAGACACATATGGAGAGAAACCATTATTTTTCAATAATAAAGATTTGGAACATTGCTTAATGGTAGAAGGATGTCATCAAACCATTTGCTTTATCAACAAATAGGATGTCTATAGCTGAAAACACCACTTTGCATTTACCAAACACTGTGTGAACAGAAGCAGTAGAAGAATACATGAATGTACTTGTCCACCGTAGTTACTGTTGGTGTGTTAAAACAGGGTGGCACCACATGCATCAAGTGAAAAAATAAACCCCATTTGGTAGAGGAAATAAGAGCTGAGACCAAAGAAAGTCTTCTGCAGTCAAACACTTTACGAGTCAGACCCTTCAGAAGGATAGTTTCAGGAACCTGCGCTTCCCAGGGACACATGGAGACAAAAAAGAAATGTTTGCATGAGTGTGACACCAGCATGGGACAATGCCAATCTCTCAAACGTTGTGGCTCCTAAGCTGTGGCTTATGAGTACTCTACTTTCCCACATTCTAAACACAGAAATATAAATGTTGGAGCGCTGCTAAGCAGATATTAGATCTTAGCTGCTCCTAAGTCAGGGACTCAGGTTAACAAACAATATTCCTCACAGACTGTAAAATTTGATGGGCAAAACCACTCAACTACATGGCTGTTCACAGAGCCATTTTGCCAGTACTGACCAAAGTGCATGACTTGTAATCACCAAAGTGCGGGACTTGCCATCCATAAGAAAGCGAGATTTTGTTTTTAGTAGGAAGAGAACAGAAAGAAAAATTGTGACAAGTGTTTCTTGGTAAACCAAAAGAAGAGAAGTAAAGAAATTAAACAAAACTTGTTTAACTGGTTCTTATACTCCTTTTCATATTTTTTAAAACTACCACAGGTAGAAATCTACTTATAGAAGAGATTTTGTATTCTATTTTGTAAATTTGGTGAGTGACTCCTAAACTTGTGGTACTATTATGCAAGTTATAGTAATAAAATATGTATACTTGGGAAAAATTTCTACTGACTCTGCCAGAATTTTGGGCATCTTTTTATTCAGAGATATTTGACATCAACTGGAGCTGTTCAGAGACTGAGTATGGTAGGGAAAAGATAAGCCTGTGATTCTGAATACAAATCTTAGACTCCCAATACCTTGAATTAAATGCAAATGTACCCATGAAAAGTATCTCTAAATGTCTATTAAAAGCAGCAAAATTATTTTGGAATGTTTATTTACATTACACATTATCACAATAAATAGCTCCTGATGTTGCCACCTGTCACTGCTCCAGCTGACATACACTGGACAAATCCTAGGTCTGGACTGTCGTTCACCTTTTGCATCTGTCTGTTTCTGATCAGTTCGGTGCAGTTCTCCACTCCACACGGCAAGTAAAACCTCAGCTCAGGGGAGTTTATTTACTTGTGTATGACAATTGCAGATGCTGTGAAGAAGCAAGGAGAAAATGCAACAGAAAACCAGCGTGACTTTGAAATTACACACCTGAACACTCCTGAAAGGTGTAGGAAAAGCATATATTTTCCTGAGATGAACAAACTGGTGCTTAGCCCTGTGGTAGTTCAAGAGTTGACTCATGCACCAGTCAGCTGTGATCACTTCTGCTGGAGGTACAAGTACCTGATTTTAATCTGCTGGTAAATATGTCGTGTCTACATCATCTACATATGAAATGAACATAAACTAGTTAAGTATAAATTTATGTGGAAATTGCCAGTAAACAGTGGTTTTTTTTAAGCACTAGAGATCTAGAAGAGCCTTCTAATAGCAACGACTGTGCAAACCCCTTCACCCCAAAGCAAGAATTCCTTTTAAGACTGGAGCCCAGTCATTATCCAAAACCTTACATAGGCATGCAGCACTTGCAGGACCTGGGTTACGTGACTGAGAGGCGCTCCTCCTTCCTATGGCTATTAAGTGCCTAACAGCATCCACAAAACAACACACACCAGTGTAGGAGTGACATTTTAGGCATATAGTGTTGGAGTCCTTTTGGAATAAGCGGCCCATGTTTAGATGACAAACTGCAAAGAAGAATGGGATTTCTGAGAGCTGTTCCAAGCTGCACGTATACACCTAACTTGTTAGCAGGAGAGCTTAAAGTTGACCGTGTGCTTCTGGAGGAGCCGAACCCTCAGGACTCTGCATGATACAGACCCAGATGACCAAGTGTTTCATATACTACTGCCTTGTTACTATGTAACTTTATAATTTCAATTACTGGCAGCTTCAGCTGTTGTCATCAGGCACATAGCAATAAAACCAGTGAAGCACAGTAAGTGCCTCCTGAAGCACTGTGCCAGCAGGGAGGATCCCCTGCCTGCAGCCTAGGAATGCAGTCCTATCTGTTAGACCTGTCTGAGCGATCCCGGATAAAATAACATGCAAAAGACTGGCGTAAAAGTCGTGCATTAAACACGTCCCTCACCTTTACTTCCTCTGGAGCATCTTGCCTACATGCACATCCTCATAGACCAGTCCTGTTACTGCTTTACATATTCACAGCCTGCAATACAGAACTTAGTTAAGGGCTGTGTACTTAAAATTTTAGGCACTTGACCCTTAGAGTGCAATGCAAAATTCATAGATGTCATGGGCTTAATCACTTCAAAGGCTAGTGAAAAAATCTGCACAGAGCTAGCCAAAAGGCATGTTAAGCAAGGCTTTAGGGAAATGATGTGTCTGAACCTTCCTTCCTCTCCGGGGGTTACAGCCATCCCCAAGGCTTCTAGGGACTCACCTTGGCCCACCCAAGATCTGTGTCTAATTCAGTTTATAGATAATTATTGCATTTTGAACCCCCTTTCACTGAAGGTTCACTTCATGTTATTAATTACATCATTCTTGCCAGAAAGTTTGAAGGTTATTTACTATACATTGATCCTAGCTTGTTTCTTCACTGAGGTCTTGGAGAAGGAAGGTCTTCACTGGAAAATCTTAAATGGTGAATCTTCCATTTCAGCTGCACATCCCTAGGAACAGCACTTGACCAAACCAAATCAAGTCTTTCAGGCTCAGGATTATACTGTTTGTATTCATGGAGAATTTTCCAGCATTTGATCTGGTTCATTTAGTCAGGCTTAATCTTCCAGCAGCTTTGATTGACCATTAATTATTCCAGCTGTATTTGGAAGAGCTGATTGTACATCTTGGGCAACTCATTTGTGTAGAGTCACATAGATTTGTACCTTCAGAACTTACTCTTAAAAAAAAAAATCAGACATTGAGGGCTTTTGGATTTAACAACCTGAGCTGCAGTAAATGCTAAATATATGAGTTTTAATGCTACAACTGAAACTACAGGATATGGGACAGACTTCAGAACTGAGACTATTAATTTGAAGGGAAAGTCTCTTGCATTATAAGCAATTTTAGGGTTTGGGGATGGCTGCTGAGAGAGCCTGAGTTACAGGAACAGGAAGGTGCCTGGAGCTACTGCTGGCCCGCGCGCAGGGAAGGCAGAGCGCTTTGGATGAGCATCCCAAGAGCGATGCCCCCAGGGGAGCTGGGAGCGGCTCCAGGCATTACTTCGGGATCGGATGTCAAAACTGAACAGAAAGGCTGAGGGACTGACTTCCGTGAGAGAAGTTTTCCTTCAGCACTTCCACTTGCAACGTGACCTAGGAAAAGTGTCTGTATTTCTCCCCAAACATTGGGGGCGGGGGAGGAAGGCCAAGCTAGTTTTGGACCAGACGTGCTGCGTTAAGAGGCGTTTTGCTGCCTGAAAGTCTCATCCTTGGGGGCGAGGAGCAGCCCTCCCAGTGGGTGCCAGGCTGCCTCCTCGGGCAGCGCCGCAGCCACCCGAGGGGCAGGTGGGAGCCCGCTGTACGCCCCTCGGGCACCGGCCCAAGGCAGGCCGAGCCCCGCGGCCCGGCCCGCAGGAAGAGGAGGGACGGGACGGGACGGGACGGGGCGGGCCGCGCCCCGCGCTGGCTCCGGGCGCAGCGGAAAAACCGCTTGACGGGGCAGCGCGGCGCCCGCGCTTCTGCCCGCGGAGCCATGTCCCAGCCCGCCCGGGGGGCGCCGCCGCCCCCCGCCGCGCCCGCGGCGGCCCGGCCGGTAGGTTGGCGCTGGGCGGGCGGGCGGGGGGCGCGGGGGCTCGGCGCGCAGGGCCGGCGGCGGGCCCGCTCCCGCGGCTGGGGCCGGGCAGACGCGGAGCGGGGCGGCCTGGCCGGGGCGCGGGGTCCCGGCGCTGCGCCGCCGCCCAAGGCCTGCGGGGGGGGCGGGGGCCGCCGCAGGCCCCTCCGCGGGCGCGGCGCTGGGCGGGGCCGGGCGCGGGGCCGCTCCCGCCGCAGCGCCGCCCCCGGGCCGGGCCGGGCCGGGCGGGCGGGGCGGCCCGCGAGGACGGTGGATCGCGGCCATGGCGTTCGCGCGGTGGTGGTACGCGATGGTAAGTACCGGGCGCCCTGGGGGGGCGGCGGCGGGGGCGGCTCCGCGGCCGGCTGCTCGCAGGCTGGCGGGGGTGGTCGGTGCGGGAGGGCGCGCTGCGGGTGCTCGGTGGCGGTGCGTTGTGCCCGCGCTCCCCTGGATTCCCCCTGAGCTCAGCCTGTGCTGAACGTAAGCAGCATCGAAAACTGGGCTTTTTCGTGCTGCTGCCTGTTTTTCGTCATCTTCTGGCCAGTGCAGGCTTTCTGGCCGTCAGGACTTTATCATTGGGTGAAAACAGGGTGATTTGCAGCATAAGGCATAATCTCTATTTCTGGAAACAATCTGCAGGATTGCTTCTGCATTGGAAAAAATCCGTAGTGAGCCTCTTTTCTAAAACATATTCTTAACTGCAGGTAGTTGGCAGCATTGCCAGGAATAGTTTCAGCTTGCTGGATGCTCCTGAAGTAAACCACTGCTCTTTGGTGGTGGTTTAGCTGACCTTACGTTACCGCTCATTACTGTGACTGAACCTGCAATTGCTTAAAATGTCTTCTTTCTACTTTAGTCACACAAGGAAGCAGTTTGTCTTTTTGTGGAAGAGTTTAAAAGTTTACATTCCGTCAAAGCTTTAGAGAAAATGTGCATTATATAAGGTGACTTTCACAGAAAACATTGTGTTAAGGTATTTGCCAAGTGTCTGTATTCAGGTAGATGAATCCCTTGAATTTCTAATCATACTTGTAGATTGCTCTAAGTAGCTTTGACACGTGATTAGTAATGTGTTTCAGTGTCATTCACTGTGTTAAGTCAAATCAGTTATACAACATGGTGAAGGTGGCACAAAGTTGCAAATAAAGCTTGGGAATTGCTGTGTTAAATGATGATAGGAATATTAAAGAGCTTTGTAGTCCAGAGTCATCGAGTCTGAGGTGTGAAAAGGTACTGAGCCTTACTGGATGTTTTCAGGTTAGGCAGCCATTCCTCCACATGCTCTTTTGGAAATCAGTCTTTATAATCATTTGCACCAGAATATCACCTGCTAACCTCCACTAACCTCCCGTGAGGCTGGAGTCCCCTTTTGTCCAGTGCTGGCCATGTCTTACGCAGTTCTCACTGGAAGACATTATGATCTGAGGAGGAATAAGCAAAGCATAAAATGTGTAGAGAGAAGGTGGAGGGAAGGGAAACATGCAAAAAGGATGAATTAGTTGTTCTACCAATGTTTTTCCTGGATGGTGTATTTAAAGCAGAATGTGATTGCTGTAAGAAGAGTCTAGTTGTCACCTATCCATTCCTTACGCCTCTTGACTGAAGTTCCTTGACACATCTCTCCATCTTGCTGTTCTCAGAAAAGCATCACAGATCTCATGGGTCATTTTCGCCCTTTCAGCTGAGAACAAGGGCCAGATTCCTATCTAGCATAAAATGATATGCCTCCATTAATATCTGTGGCACTGTGTTATTTGACATTAGCTGAGAATCTGGCAAGTAGACTTCCCTTCTTACCCAGTTACTGGATGTCGTCACTGCAGTCCTCCAAGATGCCATGTAATGGCTCTGAACCAAGGGCCTGTTAATGCTGATGGGACTCTGAAGGCCTGGAAAGACTTTCGGTCTTGTCTTGAAGCAAGACCTTTAGCTGGGGTCTGATTTTTGCAAGTGCAGACTGACAATGCAGTTGTGAGTTCAGTTGTTAATATTTTGCTCTGTCCTTTTCACTTAGGTCATGAATTTTCTGATTTATAATTGTTCTTTGTATCAGAAATTGCAAGTATAGCTATAAAATGATAGTGCCATGCGTTTTTGTACACTGTAGATGGTGATGATGATGATCTTAAGATAAACTTTCTTGTTTATGATACTTCTTTTTCTTTGTTTATTTTGGGATAGATTTTGTGAAGATGTTTTGATTCCAAATAAAGATTATAGGTGGTTTAGCTTACTGTGTTATGGGTTAATAAAGTGGGAAAATATTTTGGGGCAACTTAATTCTCCAGCAACTGCTGGAAACTGTTGTTACTTAAAAGAATGATTCAAACTCTATGCTGAGTGGTTTTGTGACCGAGTTGGAGCCACTGCTGTCTGTTGGCCTGGTTATGGATATGTTATTACTGTGTGAATACATTGATTTGGCTTTGTAATGAAAGAATGGCCAAAGAAAAAGCCACCTCTCCCAACCAGTTGGGGTTGTAAAGGAGCAAGATGTGCATACTGGCACAGAAAAGGTTAGCTTATTCTCTTGCTAAACAGATTGATTTTTTTTTTCTTTTTAACTAGAAGGTTCAAAGTTTGGAAATACAGAGCAGCAAAGAGTGGTTAAAGAACATTTTAAACTCTTCTCTTTATTTTAAATATGCTCAGGGAACCGATGTGGTCTACCCAGAAAGTATACGAGAAAGTTGTACTTTTGTGCATTATCTCCTCAGGATGGCAAACTTTTAAGTGAGATAATACATTCATAGGCTGCTTTCTTATCTGAGACCAGAGACTACTGGTGTGTAGTATTATATAGCTGCCTGACTCTAACTGGCTTTGGATTAAAAAATAGTTTGATCTGGACATATGTGCTTTGTTCCAACTGCTAAATAGTATTTGGATTTTAAGTCAAAGTGTCATTATTATAGATGCTGGCTTAGATTTCTGGAGCAGCGTCTGCAGGCATTTAATTTCCAAATGTACATGCCTTGACACCCAAGAGGGGGATGCTCTGAGCTTCATCCATCCGCTGGGACACAGTCCTGGGATGAGGCTCCTGTTGATGCTGTGGCTCCTCTCTGGCCTGGGTTTCCTCCGTATGGAAACTAGGTGACGGACTTGGGGAGGAAGGGAGACATTTGGCATGCCCAGTATGAACTAGGTAAGGCGCCTGCCTTCCATAGATAGAGCTAGGGAGACTGGGGAGGAATTGGGGTGTAAAACTCCTTAAACTATGACTTGATTTAAAAAAAGAAGAGGAAAAAAAAAAGGCATATTCATTTTGGACTTAAATTGGTGTTACTGCTTTTATAACTATGCCCAAACTGAAGAAACAAATAAAAACAACAAAACACAGATCGTGTACAGAAAGGCAAGCCTGCATTGTTAGCCAGCTTTCATGAAAATAAATATCCCATCAGACGAGCCAGTGAAATCCTATCATTACGTGCAGTATACTTGCACAATTATACACAAGCTAGATGCTATCTACATAGATAACAGTAAGACCTGCGTAACTGGAATGAGGGTAGCACTTGGCTTTTAGAGTGCTGTGAGTGAGTGTTGTTGCTGAGAATATCCATTTAGGACTAGAGCCTAGTCTACGTTAGAGTTTTATTAGGTAGGAGCTCTACTTCCTGCAACTTACAGCTATACCCTAGTACAGTTAATATTTTGTCAGCAAAAGCACTTTTGCTGATGTTGCTTTTACCGGTATGTGTGTGGTATGCTTTTACTATACTGGTAAAAAGCACAGATAGCTGGTTTAATTGTGTCTGTATTAAAAGTGCTTTTATGGGGCTGTGAATGAGTTCACTTATTACGTGAAAAAACAGCTTAAGTGGATTGTTTTGCCTCTGAAGAGGAAAAATTGTAAGATGAGAATAGTATTTTTAAAACTAAAACCTATCGACTTAAGTATCCAATTGATGCCCAAACTCATTTTAAAAACTTGAATTATTAGGGTTTTGTTAAAAGGAATGTTTGAAACGTTTGTCCTGTACTGCCATAACTGAAATAAATTAGAGACAAGTAATGTTTTCTCTTTTAGTTTTACTAAAAGTTCACTGCGTTCAACTGTACTGTTTTCCCAAGCTGTCTGATGCTCTTGAACACATTCTAGTTGAAGATAGTGCAGTGATATATGGATCGTTACTTTCTCCTTATATCCATGTAAAAAAATGCTGTAGAAACTCATTGCTTTAATGGGTTAGCTAACTTCCTGCTACTGAACCCACAAAGCAGTAGAGAAATAAATAGGTCCAAATCATCTCTCTTTACTTAAAACAGAACAGAGATGGATCCCCATTCTCGCATGTTTGGGTGGCTGTGGAAAGTTACAATATCAGAGATGCTAGGTAATAGCTATATTATGTTGCCATTTATAGTCATTATAAAATCTAGAGCCTCTTTCTTTGTTATGAAGATTAAACAGCATGTTTTTGGAAAAGATTTTTTTGAGGGATCATATTCACCACTTTTTAGAGCTCTATAAAGTGAAGCTTGCAAGATCTGAATGCCAGTGTGCATGCTGAATGAACTGCGTCTTCCTGTGTGTTACAGCGCGCTGGGGACAAATGGGCTTCACTTCAGCTTAGGTGAAAGCAAGAAGTTTAATATCTTGAATGGAATGAAAGATGGAGGAGGTTTGGGGAATCTAGTGGAACTGGATTCGCTAACGTGCCTCTGTGCTGGAATCGTTACAGAGATTATGTTTTGCATATCAACAACATAATTCTAGAAATCACAGTAACAGCTGTCCTCCAGGTAAGGAGGGCTGGGCATAGTGGGCACTGGACTGGAGTGTTTCTGAGGACAGTTCAGATACTGGAGCGGATGCTCATGATTGCATGAGTCATGTTGGTCTCTGAGAGACCTGTTGGATTTCTACTGAAATCTGTGGGACTGACAGCGTTACTGAAGCAGGTATCCATTAGAGAGCGCTGTGCAGATGAATAATGAGTGCTAAGTTTAGGTATCTTTCAGAACTCTTCACACACACACAACAGTGTTAACTATATTGCCCTGAAAGACATTACTTTTCAAGCGTGATTTCACTTCCAGATGATCTGACAGATTACTTGAAGTTCTGTAATCGGTTAGTGAGAAAGCTTATAATGTTCCATTCTCTCATACTACGGCAGGCAAAACAGATCGTACATACACTAAGATATTTGGAAATCTCTCTACATACAAGGTGTAATTTATGATCTTAATAACTATGCATTTATTTTCTATACTTACAGCGCGGTGAGAAGACAAGTGGAGCTTCTTCAGGATCAGGAGAGAAAAAAGCAGAAGCAGCACAGGTAAATTCAGGTGTTTCATCATATTAAGAAGAAAAGTTGGTAATGAATTCCCTCATATACAGATTTTTTTTTCTTCTGATGACAAAGTGGTGGTTTTCAGATAATTGACTGATGACTGTAGTCACATACAGTTCATTCCAGAAATGCATAGTTCTTTCTTGTACCATTTAGCAGCCTAATGGAAACATTTTTTTATCTGCTCCTCCTTTCACTAAATGTTTCCTGTCAGTATCAATGGAAATTCAGGATCTCAGTGGATGGGTGTGTTTTGCTGTGCAAGTGCACTTTGTTATGCATCTTATGGTACTGGTTTTTTGGTTGTCCAGAAGCAAGGATGAAGTGGAGTGCGCTGTGGTTCTTCCCACCTTGTCTGCATCCTGGCTTTTCTTCCAAAGGGAAGATTCCTACGTGGATAGTGCACATCTGGGCCATCTCCTGACACACTTGCAAATGTGTGGTTGATGTAGTATTTTAGAAACATACTTATCTATGAAGTGTTCTTCTTCATCAGGAATTGGTATTTATAGTTCAAGAGTCCTTGCTGGACTCTATCTTTGCGTTTATGACACGCAGTTTTGTAGCCTGATTGTAATGGCTGTTGTTACCAATCGAAAGCTGTAGGGATTGTGGACAGGCAGTGTCAGGAACAGTACTGTGAAGGGTCACCTCTCTCCCAGCAGCCGCAAGCCCTGGGCCTCCATTCATTAGCCACCAGGCACGTCCTTGTGTGCTACTGGGAGTCAGGCTCGTGGTGCAGAGACAGTGCCATCCAGGCCAGGAGGCAAGTACTGTGGGTGAGCACCAGTGCTGATCATGCGCTCCCCAACAGCCTCTGCAACTGCAAGTAGGAACAGTACTTCCCCATGGAAGGTAGAGAGGAGATTCAGAAACAGAGTAATTCATAGACACGTCTAGTACTAACTGTCTACTTGTTGGCTTTAAATGTCAATTATTGAGACATTGGAAACCAGAAATAGGTACACCTGATACTTTGCTCATATCGCAAGCTATTATTTGGAAAATAACTTTGTCTAAGCTGTATATTTAGCTCCAAAGCTATAGTATACTTAACTCCTGTGCAATTTGAGGCCAGTGAACACTTACATTACAGTCCTCTGAGGTAGGTGATTAAAGCAATTACCTTTCTTTCCTGGCCCAATATCAAGAAAGGCTTGTCTAGCCTGGAAATTTGGTTCTTCTTTCTTCTCTAGATGGTTTAGTTTTTTTCTTAATGTTCTTGGTATATTTGACTTTTCAGTTTTCTGGCTTGTAATTGGCTTGACAGTGTTTAAAAGCAAAAGTAGATCAAAATACTTTTCCTTAGGCTGGTGAAATGGCACCAGCTCTACCACTATTGACTACTACCTCCAGAACTCTCCAATTTCTTAAGTAATTGAAGTAGCAATTTAGGATCTTTGCACTGTTTTTCCAAGAGTCACTAATGTTATCTTTTAGTTTACAAGTCTGAGATCATTTGTGTGTTATTCCTGTAGTCTCCAATTTTTGAAGTAGAGTTTTATAGTATTTCTATAGAGAACTGCAGACAACCATGCCCAGAATATTTTGTTTTGGGCACACATGTCACTACCAGAAAGGATTTGGTAATGATCAGGAATTTGAAGAGCTTATATTCATATTGAAGGGAAACTTTTAAAAGCCTGTGTATGTTCATAGTTTAGCTAAAAAGAACTATAAATGAGCCTGTCTTTCAGATCTTTAGGATATATAAATCCTCAAGGAGTGAGAGAAAGGCGTAAAGCTCAGATGAGTAAAGGTAGGAACTGATTAGGCTGACACAAATATGAGTAGGAGACAGTTATTAGCCAGAACATCAAGGAGAGTTCAAAATGCATGCTGTTGAGTTGTGGAATAGGCCTCTGAAGAAGCTTGCGGAAGCCTTTTCTTCTTGGAGACTTGCAGCTAGATTAGGAAAAAGCACAGCAGATTTACTGTAAATAGAAATCCTACTTTGGTAAGACATTGTTTTGCATAGAGGTGCAGGGCGATTAAATGACTCAGTAATACTTTTCCGTTCCTAGCATCATAGTACAATAAAATCATGCATTAAAAGAGTTAGGAGTTATCAGCTTGAAGATAATCTTATAATAACACTGTAGTTTTGGAATCATGTATAATCTTTGCAAGGTGCATGCATTCTTTATCTATGACTACATACCTTTTCTACAGGTTTATAAGACCTTTTCTACAGGGAGTAATTTTACTTTTTAACTTTCCAGTGTTTCTCTCACATGTTGTACTCTTAAAACATTGTGTAAAGGAGGTGAGCAATGTTATTTGAATGACATAGATAAAATCTGGAGAGGAGGAGCTGAAGCACAGGGCTGGAATTGGCTTACTTAAGGTCATCCAACAATTTAGTGGGAGAGAAAAGAAACCAGGTTGCCAAGTACAGGCTGGTGTAAACAGCAATGTGATGCATAGCTTCCTCAAAGCTTAGAGGAGAGATCCTGAACTCCCTGAAGTCAGGGAGTGTTCCCATTTGAATTATGGAGAAGGCTTTCTTCCTGCACGGTATGTGTAGTTTAGCTGGCAGCTAGTGCCTACTCCTCACTTAAAAATGAACTTTCAAAATCCATTTTACTTTACTACATTGACGTGGCTGAAATAGCACAGCTAAAGCATACTGAGTGGCTGACTGGAAGAGACAGCAAGTAGGTGAGTTAAGCAGTAGTATCCAGTAACCCCCGTTCTGCTTGATGGCTGTCCTGCCTGGGAAGTAGATGCACACAATCCTTCCTTCCTTCTTCTCTTCCCAAGGGTCCGCACTTACTTTTCTTACTCAGTAGCCAAAAGCATAAAAAAAAAGTTTACCGCAGTATTAAAGATTCTAGCTCAGCCCTCTCTTCCTTCTGAAATGCTAAATTTAGTGTTTGTTTCCTAAAACAAAAACTAAGATGTGGCCCTAAGACAGCATTCCCATTTTACTGTAACTCTGCTCCTTTGTAGCAGCCAAAGGCAGTTACCTGGGAGCACTTCAGTCACACTGATACGCAGTACCGCTATGTCTAGCACACTAGAGGGGTATCGGAGCAATTTGCTCAGAACAAATACGACTCTGGTATCCGGCTTTACAGGGTCATGCTTCCCTTGGAAAGACTGATCCCCTCTGCTTGATTACTCTATACATGTTATCAAAGGAAAGGGACACCTTTGTGCTTAAATCGAGTTTGCCTCATTCCAGCTATGCTACTTAAGCTTCAAATGTAGACAGGTTGAGGGATCTAGTTGCCACAGGGACAGGTCAGCTTTAGGTTGAGAGATACGTAATCTGTGAGTGTAATGAGGAGCAACTGAATGTACAGCTGTGTCTTGACATGTGTCATGTAGTATTGTACAAATACGCAAAAGATTTGTTAAAGCAAAATACAACTTAAGCATGTTAGAACATGTGATTTTAAGGGAGATGTAGGCTGTTTATTGGCACAGTTCGAAGAGGAAGTGTGTGTGTTATGGGCATATCATGCACTGCCCAGGGACAAAGATTCAAGTCACAAGGGTGTATACCTTAACTCTTTGTGTCTTGATTTTCAGAACTTGAAATCCGTTATACTCATTGGACCCTTCTTGAGACTCTAAATCTACTTTAATTAAATGTTTTTATTGCTTGTGTGCATGTGGTGGATGTTAACAGAAAAGAAATGATTCTTGTTCAAATTGGTGGTTGCTCATGCACTTCAAGCTGTTGCATGTGTTTACAGCTGGTGTGCACCTGGAACCCAGTATAAATGCATACTGTGCTGCAGTTTTCCCATATCCATCCTTCTCTTTGCTTACTGTGTTTTGACATTATGGTCCTGAGTCAACATGCTTGCAGCGTGCCATTGCAAAGCGGGTGCACATAAGAAATTGCAAATTTCCTTTCTTTCCTTCCCAATATTCCAAGGTTTTGACAATTTTGCATGTGAAGTGTTAGCTCTTGAGAGACCACTGGTGTTCTTTACCCCTCATCTCGACATCATCTTCAGCTTTCATGTGCCTTTCCACCAGTTTCAGCTCACTCTAAGCTTCATATTCCACCAAGGTACTAGCATTTTAGAAGTCTTTGGAAGCTAAAAGATCAAATTCAAGGGGACATGGGGCAAATTCACTGAAGAGAAGCTCAGAGCAGTTTATACAATACTCTGAAATTAAGAAGTCGCTGGGCTGCAAACTGTTTGAATCTGTGAGATTATCTGGGAGGTGTATCACCACATACCTATCCCATTTTTACATCATCTTTTTTAATTTTTTATATCCACTGTTGGCTACTGTTGAGACAAGGAAACAGGACAGGTAAACCTTTGGCCTGACCCAGTAAGGCATTTCTTGTGTGATAATACAAAGTTGCAGCTTGCTGCCTGTTACCATTTGCCACTTTGCACATAAATAATAAGTGGGAGCTTCCTGAAGAGTCTCGTGTTTGGACCGCTGGTGGTGCGGTGAGCCAGGCGCTCCCTCTGCCTCGCCCCATTAAATTCATCGGTCTGCTGGCATCCGCCAGGCTTCTTCGTGGTGCCCTCGCCCTCTTGAACTTGCCCTGGCTGTTGGCAGAGGGTGGCAGGGTATGGGGCTCTGGTGGCATCCAAGTGAGAGGGGCCAGACAGGTCCCACGTGAAGCCTTCCACTTGTCTATGGAAGTCGAGCAGTGTTGCAGGAGTGGAGGGTAACACGTGGTCCCGCTGTTCTGTTGTTGAATGCTGTGGTCAGTATTGCCCCTTGAGAGGGCTGCTTTTGGGGGAGAAAGGGTGGCAAAAAAAGAGGAACTCTTTCTTATGGGAGTCTGGGCTCAACTGATTAAAGTACAAGTCCTAATCCTGCCCTAATCTTCCATGAAGCATACTGAAGTGCTAGGTGGTCGTGATTAACTTTGTGGATTTCAGAGTAAGGATATTTTGGTTTTTAGATACAGTCTTGAGCTTTCATTTTAATAATATTTTGGAATAAGACATGATAACTTTGAAGTGTGTGCATTAACCATAACACTTGTAGGAGAAACAGAGGTGATAGGGTAGAATTCAGCTGGCTGTTATTCAGATTAGTTACTTACAGAAATACAAAGTTCCAGTGTACTTAAAAATACATAGATGTGACATTGTCCATTGCAGGTTGAAGTGTACTTTACTACACAATACATGTATAAATCATAGTTTTGATGCAAACCAAACACTTCCATTGGACGTGACTGTATGGTTAACATATGCATATAGATAGCTCTGAGATGCCCCTACTACGTTTTGAATTGACTCAGATGATTGGATTTAAGCCTGCTTTCGTTATTAACTGCACATAATTTTGAAAGCTCTATTTTCTTTTTATTAGCATAGTGAACTGTCAAGCAGAGCTTATGCATCAGTCTAAAAATGTAGTCTGTGCAACAGCAGAATGTCTTAATGTAAAAATGCTGTACTAAGAGAAAAACAAGGTCATATATCCTAGGAATTTGAAGCCCTGGCTTAGAATGGGACCACATATGATATGAAACAAGGCCATCCCCATCAAACCCTGCCATTTACAGTCATGCTCTCAAGCAGTGAAACTGAAATGTGTGCTGCTTGTTTAGCTTATTATTCTTTATAGCAGGAAATACATTCTTTCTTTTGGAAGGGTGATAGGGATAATTGGCATTGAAATGTTTAGAATTGATTCTTTGCTCTAACAGTTAACTTCTAGATTTCTGTGATTTTTTTTTTTTAATCCTGACAGCTGTAGTTCAGGATTCCCTATCCTAAACAAACATTAGGTTTACTTGGAGTCCACGAAAACACTGCTGAGTAAAGACAGTATGGCTGGTAAAAATTTGTTAGGATGCCTGTTCTTGGCTCCAATTAAGGAGATTCTTCAGTAACTGTTTGATTACAGCATTTGTGAGTTTTTTTCCTGTTTATTATTTGGTGACAAATTCTTTATTTTAAACTGCATTGCTGCTTTTTTGGTTTTTAGTTCTTCTTACAACCCCAAATACAGTGCTTTCCAGGTTTCAGGGTGCAGCTTTGCTTGAGCAGTATACTAATCTACTGAAAGTAATTTTGGGTTAAGTAGTGGGAGAAACACAGGCTGTTAATAGGATGCTGCAATATTACGGGTATCATTCTAGAAGTTCAGAATTTAATTCTCCCCTCTTTTAAAAGAAGTCAGTAAATGAAAAACATCAATATGTCCGTAAAAATGTTCTATTTATGCACAGTTACAGATGTATTCATATTTTTCATTTAATCAAAAAAGTCACACTGTAGATAAGATCTCTATATTCCTTGAACAGTTCATGAGAGAGAAAGACCTCTCTGCAGGGTGCTTTGGCCTACCGTGTGCAGTGTAGAGGAAACCTAGATGTCCACCTAGTTTGCTGAAACGAGGTGAGGTGGAGCCCTGCGTGTCTGACGGAGGAGGGAGGTGGTGAGCTGTCTGCTGCTGAAGCCCGGGGGACATCTAGTGGCCAGAGGGAAATAAGGTATTGCGAGATAGATCTGCAAACAGAAGAGTGAAGTGTTTTTAATGAGTAAAGTGCTTCTTTGTCTGTTTTCCTCTTCCGTTTTGATTTTTCTTTGGCCAGTGTGCAGTAAATAGTTAAAAAATAACATTACTTTGGTGAATTTTTAGTATTCGTTGTGAGTTGTTACGATGTAAGACTCTTCATGACACAGGAAGAAATGGAGTCTGTTTGTAAACTTAGCTTGTAAACCAAAGGTTGTCATTTCAGCTGGCTGCGGGACAGACATGGAGAGCCGTAGTGGTAATATACTGAAGTCATACTCACAATATTGGTTGTTCTCAAGACAGCTGTTCTTTTTGAGGATTTTTTCTTTTGGGAATGGAAAGGCTTATAAATAAACAGCACTTAAATCTTGTGTTCTTCCAACAACTTAATAGCTTATTTAAAAGTTGAATGGGAGGGTTTGTGGATAATACTTGGTAATAATCAGAGATAAAATCCAAGATGCTCAGCATCTCAGTGCTGTCTCTTCAAAGCTGTAATACATTATGCTTCCTTCTCCTGCCTGGAGGAACACTGTCTCACAGGGCTGGAAGACCACTGTTTCTTAAGGGAATGGAAGAGGTGAATTATAGTGGGGAAGAGGGAAACCACCATTGCACTTAGGCTTTGCAGTATTATACAGTGTCTTATTTGGATGTCACTGTTCTCAGTGTGATCAAACTTAAGTGTGAAATCTTTGAGGTAAATGTCATACTTTATGTGTCAGAATCTGTGATGCTGGGTCACGTTTCTGTGATGTTAATGTTATGTACATGGGAACAGAATATGGTGCCCTGCGCCAGGCTCTGACCAGAGTCTGACTGTGCAGAGGAGTTCTGCTTTAATCTTGAATGTGCAGCTTGCTTTATGTAAGAGAGATTCCCTCCTGTTTTTAAAGCTACATCAGAAGGAGAACATGAGGTGGCAATTACCTTAATGAAAGACAGCCCTGAGACTGCAGGTCTTCTGCAGTCTCTTCTTGCTTGAAAATTGGTGCTTCTGAGTCTGAATACTAGTTTGCTTATTGGGTCTCTGAATTACCGTTCTGCAGACTTCCTTCCCTGCTTGCAGAGAACCATGGAAGTGTTCATTCGTAATCTTCCACTTACCAGAGAAAATGAATAGGTCTCATCCATGTGCTGCCTCCAAAATCTGATGCTTTTTGCTCTGTTTATTACTAATAGCTGATTTTTGTAGTCTTCGTTAGATCTGATTTCAACAGTCACTGAGTTGTTCCAGTGATACTTAGTGATACTTGCTACTAATGGAATTGCATTGGTACAGAACTGGAGGTTCAAAGGAAATGTAATGTTTTTGTTTCAGCTACAAGTGTATTTATTAAACGAGCAAAGCCATCATTTTGGCCTGAGTTTTGTATATTTACTTCTCTGCCTGATCTGTAATGTTGCCTTCTGCATTATCATTTAAGTTATTTCTGTGCAGCAATAGCTTACCCATCATATTTTCATTGATACTTTTTATTAAATTCTGACTCCTGTCAGTACTTGTATGTGATTATTGTTGGTTTAACTGTTAATTAAAATGAGTGTGTCTGCTACATGAAATAGCATAGATTTTTATATACTCCTTCAAAGAGTACAAAAGAATTCAGCCCATTCTGGCCTTGGCAAAGCTATCTGAAATATGTATGTGTGAATTAAAGTTATATAGGAGAATTTATTTTTGGATTACTCGATCTTCCATAACATGTTCTAATGGACTATTAAAAGAATTATTTTTTTAATACGGAATTTTACATGACTTTTCTTTTTCTTCATAAACATTTCTGACATTTGTTCTGTGTTTCTTTTATTCTGCAGAAGATATCAGCAAGTGCTAGTGCCAGGCAGCCCTCCAAAACACAGACAAGTGGAGCACCTTCTACCATTAAGGTAATGCACAATTAAGAAAACAGTCTCTCTTAAAGAAGCAAAGAACATATGATGTGACTTCAGCCCCTGCAATGGTCTAGAAAGCAG
The DNA here is from genome assembly GCF_036370855.1 of Dromaius novaehollandiae. Taxonomy (NCBI): domain Eukaryota; kingdom Metazoa; phylum Chordata; class Aves; order Casuariiformes; family Dromaiidae; genus Dromaius; species Dromaius novaehollandiae. Next base: position 34,912,406 of record NC_088130.1, on the reverse strand, counting down.
CTGGTGTCTACCAGCATTCAGCACCACTAGGAGTGTTCTTCATGTGTTGCTAGAAACTGTAGTGAACTGGAATGAAAGAGGCATTCAAATAGGCAGTAGTGCCTTTGGAGGGTAATAGGCTTTTGATAACACTTCCCTTTCTTGTGTCCTTTGGTAATCGCCTAATTACTTAAAGAAAATTCCAGTCTCGTAAATAGCGGTGGCAAACTTAATTTGACTTATGGGGCTGTGGTTCTTTTTTCACCCTTGGGTATTCATATGTTTGGATCCTGTTTATTCAGGAGGACCTGATGAGATCAAAACAGTGATAACTTTCTTTGTCTGCTTTCTTAGCTCTTGGCTTGGTTCAGTCCTTCAGGATGTTAGTGTAAAAGACACTGTGTAAAAAAACGTGACTCTCATATTGTCGTGCAGTTGATGCTCTATGAAGAGAAGGAAGGATTACAGCTTTTAAGCAGGCTTAGGTCTTGTAAGGCATTGAACTAAGGAGCTGAAAATACATTTTCTTATGGCAGCTACACATAAACTGATGGCTGTAGTTGGTAATCACTGTTTTGTGTATTTTCTGTACTTGGAGATATCCCAGCATTTCAAGCACTTAAACTGCTTTCCCTGAGAAACTTCTGCACAGCATTAGATCTTATCAGCTGGAAGTGTTTCTGCTTTCGAATGGTATTTTTCACGCTCTTAATCAATTCTTTTGTAAAATAATACTCTTAAAGACACTTTTATACTACCTAGATAATTATTTTCCTTTCCACTCAGTGAAAAAGGGTGCAAAGAACTAACTCTGTCCCTTTCTTTCAGTGTTTTTGTCCATCACTAAACACATCCGAAATTTTTTGTTGCTTTTCTTTCCGTTCCCTTCAGTTTGCCAGTGCCTTTCTGATTTTAGTTAAGCTGGAAGCAGTAGTCCATGTGTAGTTCCTATAGATAGCTATACAGAGAAGGACTCTCAAGTATGTTTCTTCAAATTAGTCTCCTGCTGCATGATTCAATGCAAGCTCACATATAATTTACTAACTATTATATATGTCTTTAAGAATTTTTTTCCTATATGTTTTTTATTTGTTTTATAAGCATATGTTTCACATTAAATGCCCAAGAAACATTTTTTAGTGATGTTATTAAGGATAAGAATTGGAGGGTAGTATAATGGGAAAAAGCATAAAGTAATGTAATCACCAGGAATTGCTTTATATTAGGTTATGAAAGCCTAGACTACATATTTTCTCCAATATTTGATGCTTCTGCAGTTTCTGTGACACTCCAAACTAATTAACAGAGAAGATTATGTATTACAAATGTATTTACCTTATGCTGTCTAATATTGACTCTTAATCAATAGATATTTTAAATTTAAAATTTATCCTTCCTGCTTGGCCATGACTTCCTTTCTTCAATTAGGCCAAACTTTCTTTTAATTATTTCTTTTAATTTTAACAGTCTCCTGTGATGCTATAGCATTATTTAAAATAGAGTGAAATTCATAGATTTATTGCCCTGGTTTTGCCGTGTGTGTGTGAATGTGTGTACATACACACACATCCCCTTTCAGTCACTCCTACTTTTTTTTTTTTTTAAGCCATTTGGCTAGCCGCACTTTTTTCTGCCCTTTTTCTCCCGTTGATATTTCCAAAAGATAGCAATTCAAAATAAAAATTTTAGAGGGATTTGAAAGGAAATATTTCTGTAAAAGGCAAGACGGCCTTTTTTCTTTTGTAGCAAAAATAAATCAAATGTTTCAATATAATCAAAAACATTGCAGCAATTTTTAGATGACGTTGGGACTGTTTCTTCTTTTTTTTCCCCCACTATAACTTTCCTGTGTTCTCAGTGTGAAATGCCTTTGGTCTCCTTATGTAGTTCATTGGTCAGTCTGCTCTCTTGTTGTGCATTAGACAATAAAACAAGAAGAAAGGGAAGACTAATTACTAAATGTCTTTGTACAAAGTTACTAATATTTCTGTAACAGACTGCAAAGTCTGTCACAAGTTTAAATATCAAGATTCTGATTAAAAGTGGTTCCTACTGACAGTATAGTTGCTGGGATTTTTTCTTTGCTACATTCCCTACTTAATTGTCACAAAATTTTTATTTTTGTGATCTTTGTACAGACATGTTATTGTGAAAGATGGCATTTCTGAATAGAAGACATCTGAAATCATGGAGTTGATTTGGAGTGTCAGCAGAAATGCATAATTTTATTGCTGCCTTTGGTCAGTAAAACTGTTAACAAGGTTGGAATGTTTGTCTCTCAGTTTTGCAGTATTCTGAAAAAGACGTAAGGGGGCCGTCTGAGAACCTCCGTTTCGGGTTCTCTGTAGACTGACTGAACGTCACGGCACAAAGATCCTCAATTTAGGTGCTTTGTGGCAAGACTGTGGCAAACCACGGGGCTGTTTCCTGTGAGTTGCCCTCACAGTTGTTGCCAGCAGGGAACCTCATACTTGGAAAATAATGAAATTGTGTCAGCTACATGGAGCCTCTGAGAGCTGCGGAGGCTCGTGGTGGTTTTGTTGGTGGCAGAGGCGTGTGGACCAGACGCTAGAAACTGGGAGCGGTAGGAGCGCAGGAGCTGCCTTCTGCGTGGGACAGCTGCCATCGTGTAAGGCTGCGGGATGTAGCTTCAGTCACCAGAGACAATCTTCACTTTTGAAAAGCAGGGCTGTAAAACAAGCCTCTGGTCAGGAGACTGTTGGAATAGCCGAAAATTGTAATGGTATTAAAGTAGTGTAGTCATTTAACAAAAACCTCTGTACTTCACTAAGAAAGACAGGGTGTTTTCCTCATCAGTCTGTGTCCTATCTTTGGGTGTTCTCCATTCCTACTTCCTTTCTCTGATTGAGCTTTTTTTTCTTTTTCCCCCTTGACATAGAGGGGATGGAGACTAATATGAAAAAAAATGATCAAAGTGTTTAATAGGGGGCATTTTTTTCCTTTAAAAAAAAACCTCACAGATGACAGGTAATTTGGTTGTTAAAAAAAAATAAAATTAAAGAGTGGGTCACTACTGGTATTTCAAGAAGCTTCCAACTGCAGCTTTTAACTTCTAAGTTAATACAAAGTATTTGGATTTGTTATGCTTAAAAATAGCAGTCCTAATCAGTCAAATTCCAGCAGCCTTAACTGGTCCAGCTATCTCAGTTCCTTTTGATTACTAACATTTGGTTGCTTTAGGCATCTGGACAGTCAGTTATAATTTAGGGGTTTGTCCATAAAATTCTAATAAAAATATTAATCTTCTTTATGGGAAGCTAACAGGTTTCTTCCCTCAGTATCAGTACTGCTAACTCAAGAGGTGGAAGATGGATACTGCTCTTTGAGAGCTAAAAGTAACTACTTCCTTGGGTTGTGCCGTTGTGATAGGTGTTTCGTCCATGATTTTTGCTATGTGTCTTCACGCCGTCAGCTTGGTAACAGCAGTGCTGAACGGGGGGATTTGCCGAAGCCACATTCAGAAGTTACACGAGAAGCTAGAGACGAGTTTTGTTCCTTTTCGCTTAAGGTAGGACCTCAAATACGAAGAAGCGTGCAGCGTAGAGGGCAGCAGGTCCCACGTCTGCCTCCGGACCGGCAGCATTAGCTGAGCCCTCCCGGCCAGCCCTGCTCGCCTGGGCTGCCCTCCCCGAGGCGCGGCGGCTGGCAGCGGGCCGCGGCGGAAGTGGGACGGCCGTGCCTCCGGCTGGAGCCGCGCGCCGCTCGCTGCTCCGCACCGCTGTGTCATCGCGCAAGAAGGGGTTGGCCACCGCTTCGTGCAAACCGAAACCGTGGGCTGTTCGGACACCGACATGAAAAACAGCCTATCATAACAGTCTTGCTGGAAGCCTAAAATTCAGGTGTACCGAGTAAGTTAGCTATTCTTACGGCTTTTCTTTCATATGGCCTCTGCTTTAGGCTAATTTATGTTCTCGTTTGAATTCCCCCCCTTCTCCCGGGAATTCTGTGGGCTGAAATAACACTGGCTGCTGACTTGCAAGGCTTCTGATGCGATCCTTTTATCTGGAGGCTCAAAGCACTCCAACTAGCTACATGCAGTGAATTGCTTTTAAAATTATTTTAACATGTTGGGAGCAGTCTTTTCAGATACTGACTGTGCAAGTATTTATCACGTCCGGTATATATGCATTTCCAAATAAGTTTTGTAGGTTACACAACCAGTGTTTATGAGATGTAAGCAGAGTTTTGAAGGGGAAACAGGCAAGGGGGAAGAGCAGAATATTTAAGTAGTGTCCTAGTTGTTCTGGATTTACATTTGGTTTTCTTTGTGCATTTCTAGAAGCCTAAGCTGTCCTTGCCTCAAAAAGCCATATCATTTTTTGACATATGAATGCAGAGCTTGGTATGCCTGTGGCACACAGAATATTGCATAGTCTGATGTGATCATCTGTAAAAACCGACTTCTCATTAGAAGCATGTTTAGGTACTGATACCCATTTTAATATTTTATTTGATACCTAAAAGATGCAGAGGTATCAGATGCATGCAATCACATGGAACAAAATCATACATTTCATACTTTTCATTAAATTGTCTTATTTTTGTTTCTGTAGTACTAGAAATTAGATAGCTAGGTAGCACGAGATATTAGATAGCTAGGTGTTGCTTAGGTTATGCCAGTATTTGATTATGGTTACTGTAAAATAAAACCACTGCTCGATAATCACAGGTGTTTTCAATTTGAGCCAAAAACAAACTGAGAAGACAAGATCTTGTTCCATGAGAGATGTGACAGTATCTATATCATCCCTGCTTCTCCTTTTTTGCTTTGGTGAAAGTGATAAGTGTAGATTAAATAACACAATAGTTCGTGAACTTCGCAGAGATCTCTGCTGGGTTCGTGATCTGTGATCTTTTTTGGTGCCTAATTTTCCCACTGTTGTGTTTGTTCAGTATCTTTTAACTGACATAAAGCATATGAATAATTATTTCTTCTCCATAAGAGATTTTCTTTTCTAGACTGAAATATTTATTACTGTCAGCCTCTTGTGTAGAATGATGCTTTTTCCTTTTTTTAAAAAAGAAGCAATTGATTATGCATGATATGTAGAGCTAGGAGAAAACTCCAGTCCTGGATGTAGAGTTTCAGTGACTTGTCTTGCCTATGAGTCTCCAGGCCTGTTTTTCTCACAGTGCTAGTTCTGTAACTATGAACATTAAATGGACACTCCCAGTTTGAAATCTACGTAAAGCTGCGTTGTGTCAAAGGTAGTTGTTCTGGGAGGACTGGGGATGGGGTGGAGGAGAGACTGAGAAACAAACCTCTGTCCTCATGAAGTAAAGGACCCACCTTTCTTTCCCAGTGAGTTAGTGCTCACTGAGTTGATCCTGATCATTCCTGCTCTTGTTGCTTTCCTGCGCTGGAAAATAAATAGACTCACAAAGGCCTGGGACTTCTTGCAGACTTTCTACTGCAAAAGGCAAAAACAAGTATGAAGGCAGAGAGGTCCATGGTCTTGTGAATTCCTCCTGAGCTCTGTAAGGCTCGGAAACCGCACTGCTTCTGGAAGAAACAGCCTGTGTGCCTGCCTGCCTGCGTGCCTTGCTTAGTAGAAGCATGCCTAAACTTAACGATAAACCAGAAATTTTTGGTCTTCAGGAAGAGACCCCTGTGAGGCATGACAAGGCCTCCTGAAGATGGCGGTTTTATATGTTTTGAATTGAACCACAGCATGCTTATTCCTCCAGAGCATGCTGAGGGCTCTGCTGAAGCAAGCTTGGGAGTTCTGAGTTAAGAGCTGGTGCAGAAATGTGAAATGCCTCAATCTAGCTGTTTTTAAGTGGCAATAGTAAAACAATGTTGGTTTTTTTTTTCTAAAATGATTTGGGCATGTTTTAAAAAGAAAAAAACACTACATGAAGGTTATGTAGTGGAGATGATCTTTCAAACACAAAATTTTATTAAGATGATTTCATATGGGGATTTCTGTTTGTCCTCCTTTCTTATTTTCCACTCAATTTGTTAACAAATGCCATTGTGTGACAGTGTGTGTATCAGTTCATATTGCTTTACTAATAATTCCCTTTTGCTTCTACACACAAAAATTCTCTGATTCAGAGTATCTTTCACTAGTTCTTGTGACCACTGGCTGGCCATTATGAATATTGCCTGATTAAATTATTGTAGTAAAAAATAATGAAGCTCATTAACCTCAGAAATCTTTGGTTTATGATAAAGTCCTCTTTTACATGACACTTTTGTCTTTTTGAACTTCTCTTTAAAGAATGCTGGTTCCTTTTGTGATTTACCATTTATATTCCAGTTTTCCTGGAGCAGAGCTTTCCGTGCTCTTCCTCAGTAACACTTCAGACCAAGTGACACAAATCCTAGCTGAACTCAGCAGCTCTATGTGGCATGTGGCTGGCACCTAATAGCTTGTTTTCCTGCTGTTTCTTTATCAGCCTGCAGTTTGCCGCTGCAGATAGCGTTGGAACATTCTGGTGTTTGAAACAAAACACAGAAATGAAAACCATTAACTGCAATTGTTACAGCTAGAGATTAACTATTTCTGTGGACATTTCTGTACAGTAAAATGTAGAGCTGAGAAGAGGATTTTTGAGCTACCTATGGAAAGGAGAGCTCTGCTGCAGTGACCAGACGTATGTTACTGTAATGCTCCATTGTGCAGAGTGGAAACCTGAGAAGAGCAGTGATAATATTGACATGCTGCTTCAAGTATTTGAATGTGACTGCATGGAAATAAAATCCCAGTATATGCCAGCGTGTAGAAATTCTTGCGATAAAACAGGAATTTTCCAAAAAGACATAATCAAAGAGCATATTTTAAGAAGAAATAAGAATGGGGAATTTGAAACAAATTATTCATGTGAAAACTTTTTTCATGCCACTTCCATACCCCAGTGAGGGAGTTTACCTGATGCTCAAAAACTGTGGCTTATCTGAGTAATCCTTTAAGCCTAGCTAAGGGAGCTGATGGTAGGTAACCCATACTGTGATCAGATGGGACTGCTGAGATCACTCTTCATGAAATTTGCAAGGAAAAAGGACATTTTTGACAGTGGAAAATAAGTTTGAAAATAAGATGCTTTTACTTGACTGAAGCTATGAGTTTAAAAACTTCCAGTGAAATGAAGTCTGAATTTGATGATGGAGAGGTATAGTCCAAAAGTATATCCAAAAGTAGAGCTTTGTTGCAATCTTCGCTTTTAACTACATGTAACAGAAACAAAACATATAGCCTACTAAAGATACTACTAAAGATACATGTCTGTTGGCATGCATCAGGAATCTGAAGGCAGCATATGAACTCTAATATCCTTCCTATGTTAGGAACATGCTGACTTTCTTTCCAGATCACTTGTAGTAATCACAAAACCACCTTAAATAGAAGTCGCCTTGTATAGGAAAGGTTATAAAGCAGAAGTCATGAAAAATACTTAAGTGTAAATAATTTCTTTTGCTCACAGATCAAACTGAACAGTCTATCTGTGTGCATGTTAAGGCTTGCCGTGCTAAGATAGTGTGCATGTTCTGTGACTGACTAGCAAACTCCATTCCTCTACTTCTCCCAAAACAAATGAAAGAAAACTTTAGAGACAGTAGGAAATGAGCAGACAGAACTTCTTCCCATCCTCTGTGGGACAGTTGTAAGTTTTTCTGCGTGTCAGTAACTTCCAGGATGTAAGTAATCATAAACTGAGGTGTAGAAAGTGCGAGAAGAAAAGAGGCAAATGGCACAAAATTGAGTTGAATCAATTGCTGCTCACCCGCTGTGGAGTGTTCTTTATGTAAGCATAAAGCTGTTTCAGAATCTAAACAGTGACGTTAAGATAAGAAAACCGTTCTGGTTTTAAACTTTAGACTTGACATAGTTGCTGAAATCCAGAGATTTTTGAAATGGACATCTAACCTAAAGGTGGTTTGGTTGATATTAGCTTCTAGGTAGATGAAGCCTCTGTTACTCACTGTGGTAAGTTTGAGATTGATCTTAATCACACCTGGTGCTTGATAACACATGATACAGCATGAGCAAATTCAAACGCGAGTAGGTTATCTTAAAAAACACTATTTAAATGGAACCATCACTTTAAGTTTGAACAGTATTGTGTATCAGCTTTAATTCACAGTACAGGATTTAGGGGTTAAGTATTGCCAAGTTTCTTTTGTCTGCTAAAACAGCATAAATGTTATTTTAGTAATCAAAATAGAAGAAAGCAAGAGGTATGAACCCATGTTATGAAGCTTCTCTGGCTTGATGTTATCTTTAATAAATTTAGAAACACTTAATACTGTAAAAAAAGTGCTTTATGAACAAATCAGCTCTTACATTTCTTGGTTCAGACCAGTTATATGTTTTTCTTTCATGAGGAAATGTATTTGTTCATTTTCTACATGCTCTTTTAGCATCTCTAAATGATGGTTGATCTTACCCTCTCATTCAACAGAAAATTGCAGAAGAATGAAATGAAATTTCAAGGTTAGTCTTTTTCACAAGAGTAGCCTGGATCATCCTTTAAATTGAGGTTTGCTGAGAGGCTTGGTTTGATGTTACCAGTGCTGGTCTTTGCCTCTGCTGTTTATTACATTTGACTTTCAGGTTCAGAAAAAAGGCAACAACATAAACCTACTGTTTGTTTTTAATACTGGTGTCATTCAGGGGGACAGCTTCAATGGAGTTTGAAGGTGTCAGGTGGAGTATGTGCTTGTAGAGCTCTCCTCAGAGCCCACTTAAGACTGGAATGTGCTGACGAGGCTTTCCTGATGTTCAGCTTCCTGCACGAGTCTCCACCCGCATTTTTGTTGCATACCAGTCCAACCCTGGACAGGCAGCGCGTTCGCTCTCTGGACCTGTAGCAAGAGTCTCCATGCACCCTCAGTTCGACACCTAGTGAAGTTACTTGTTGGGGTTTGTTTACTCCTCTGCAGAGCATTATATAAATGTCTTATATATATGTAACGCTATGCAGAGTATTAATATGTTAATGCATTCTAGTTGTACTTCAGTTTATTCTTCACATTTGCTCTGAACTGTGAGCCTGCATTTCAAAAGAGCAAATGTATTTTTGATTTTCTTAGGTTGTAAGGGGGACTCTTATTTTGGAAATTATTTTTCTTATCTTTGTCAAGTTGTGGAATGTTATACAATTATACAATACTGTTCAAACTATCCATGGATAAGAGTTTCTACAGATTTTTAGACTGTATTCGCACCCACTGAATTTCTGAATTTCAAAAGCAGAGGAAGCATCTCTGGAGAGTTTTTTTTTAATATATGAATATTTAAAACTAAATGTGTTTTGAAAAATTCAGCCACAAAAGCATGAATTCAACAAGCTGCCTATTTAAATAAATCTTAACTTTTGAATACTAAAATCTTGGAGGTGTGGTTTTGTTGTTGGTGGGTTTCGTTTGTTTTAATGGCATTGAGCACAAAGGCGGGGGACTTTGAGTCAGGGCTTGAATGAGCTTGGTGGTATCAAAGTAACAAAATCTAGTGTAGGATTTTATACTGAATTAGAATTTAGCTATCAAAAAACTAACTGTCCATTAAGGTTTTTTTCAGTGTGTGGTTTTTTTTTTGCTTTTACCTTTTTTTTTCTTTTTCTTTTTTTTTTTTTATCTATCTACTCAGCAATTGGCATGGGCAGTAGGCTTTGTTTATAACATGCAATGTTTGTGTGAATTCAAACAATGATAATAGCCTTTGAAAATAAAATAGGCGCACCCGTAGTCACACGTGATAGTTATGCATTAGAACTTGCATTGTAAATTGTTTAGAAAAGGAATCATGCTGGTTACTTCCACACAGAAATTCCTCACAAAAAGACAATATAGTGGTATACGTTAAAGGAATGTTTTAGGTAAACATACCAGTGACTGCAGGTACGAAGTGGATTCTTATGTCTCGCTACTCCATATTTTAAGTTTTTAATATAAACCTCTGTAAAATTAGCTGACAGCCTGAGAGCTCCAAAAGAGATACTGTTCTCTCAGTTGATCAATTTTCTTTCTGCTATTAAAAAGTCACTGGTTTTCCTCATGACCTAATAGCTGACCATTCATGTATAAGAACAAGTAGTTTCAGTGGTACATTTGTCCGGTCTCTATATACTTTAGTTTGCCACTGTGTGTACGTATGCACACGCCTGCAAGCACGCACACACAGATTTTTGGCTCAAATTGTATCTTGAAACTCCACTTGCCATAATGGAAATGGATGGAATTTTGTTTATGTGACTCGTGATAATATTGACTTTTGGGGGGGCATCAGTTCATTTTGAAAATTGTATATTCCTCACAATGTTGTGAAATACATCAGTCCTCTGCTATTTTTGGCCCTCTTTCTATCTGTTAAAAGGCTTCTGTAGGACTCGGAGGTAATAGTTGCATAGCTGTTAAAATATACCATTGAACAAGTGAAAGATTTAACCCATAACAGCTGAAAAGGTATTTCATTTAAGTGAATTAACCCATTATTTTTTCACAACAGTACTCCCAAGAGCATTTGTTGCCCACATCTAACAGTCACGGTTAATGAAGGGTTAGTAACAGAACCATGTTAAGAAGCAACCATTTTTAATCACAAATAGCAGTAAACTTTGCCTTGACGTACACAGCCATAACTGAAGTAACCAAAGTCAGTTGGATGTATGCATGTAAACTGGAACAAAATTATGCTTTGGCATTTTATTGTGGAAGGTGGGTTTTTTTTTCCTTCCTTCCCTCATATACTCTGTAAGTTAGTAATACTGAAATAATAAGATTGTCTTAACGCTAAGCCTGAGAAGAAGTCACAACTTGTATGTCAAAGGTGTGCAGGCCCAAAAGCGTCATCAAGTGGCCACTGAGCCCGCTGTCCCAGAGCGAGCGTAGCTGGATCACCGAGCAGGCACTTGTCTAGCCTGTTTCAAAAGCTGCCAGTGCTGGAAATGCTGCAGTTTGCCCAGGTAGCCACTTCCACTGAGAGACCAGTCTTGTAGGGAGAAAAGTCTTTGAGGTCTGGCTTCAAATATTCCTTGCTACAAAGTAAGCCAGTTTCCTCTTGTTTCACCCTTTCCTTAGCTCGCTGAGCAGAGGGGACGGGACACCAGGTGCCATCCTCCTTTTCCTGTAGCTAGGCAAATCCAGTCTCTTATACCCTGCTTCTCTTCATAAATTGTCTTTTTCCGAAGCTCGCTTCAGATTTTTCTTTTCACATCTTTGCCGAAGTGTGATGGCCAAAACTGGATACAGCTGTATGTAGCACTTGTCCTAGAGAGGATCAAGCCAAAAAAATGCAACATTATTCCTATATTTTATGTTTATCACTCATGGTAACAAATCTTATCTTGGATACTTTTTGTTTGTTTGCTTGTTGGCAGTAATATCTCAACTTGTGGCCTTGTAACCTGCAGTATTTTTCTTAGTATTGAGGCCTGCCTAGCTTCCCTTTGTTTGTTTTGGGGGCATTTTTGTTGTTGTGTTTGATTTCTTCAACCTAAGTAGTAGGACTTTGCCCCCCCCAGTTTATCATTTTCAAGTTGGATCCTTTTCTCCAAAATGCTAGTAACATTTCTCGAAATGGTACTTGCTATTTGGTCCTGAAACATGTTGATGAAAATATCAAATGCACGCCAGCCTTTAGAGATCCCTTCAGGAGCTCCCCTGAAATGTTCTTCCGATTTGAGAGCACGCTGAATGCAAGTTTGTAAGCCAGTGTCACCTAGACCTTATTTCCCTGGTTTATTTATGAAAACGTCAGCTAAAGTGCTGTAAAGAAGTTGTTGCAGTAACATCAAGATGTTTCTTCTCAAGACATTTTCTTATCCAATAGACTTATTACCACATTTAAAAAATATTCAGTGTTAGATTGTCTTTACATGGTTTATTTTTGACAAATCTATTTACTCTTATTCTCTTGTCATCATCTAAGTGTTTATATATTGGTTATTTGTTAAATATTTTCAGTATCTCTTCAGTTTTTGAAGATAGCTGACTGGTAGGTTGTTACCTGGCTGCTCCTTTCTAAAGATAGGCAGTGACCTTTTGCAGTCTGAACTGTCTCCTCCTCGAATTTCTGAAAATTGTAGTTTTGGTTGATGCTTTGAGGGTAGCTTGCTGTGCTACGTTGGTGTAGTTTCACTGATTTTTCAGCTTTCAATAACTGAGAGCTCTCATGGCATTCTCAACCTGCTGTTTTTTTCCAAAAGGCTTTGGCTTCTCCCTGAATAGCCGAAATTATTTTCTTTTAAGGTTCATCTTAAGGTTACTTTCTTTCCGTTTTCTTCCCCTGTTGCGCTTTCCTCTTTGCTTCCCCATCTCTCAGGCACAAACAGATTAAATAACCACCTTTCTATTTTTGTTTTACTAACCCACGTTTTGCCTTTTGTCACATTTCTCTTTCAACAGTAGCATAAAGACTCTGAATTTGACAAGTAAGTTTCTAAGGGTGTTCCTCCTCTTCTGCTCAAATTAGATCCCATGTTTTTTCCGGGGACCTTCCTGAAGCGTCATCCTCTAGCTCCCGGTCAGCAGCGTGCTGAAGTCCCGCAGTCAGTTCCTGTATTTGTGTGCCGGTGCCTGGCCTGGCGCCTCTGCTGGAGGGGCCGATAAGCCCACGGGCTGCCACTTGGCAGCCTTCGGTGCTCGTTATCTGGCAACGTTGTTAGCAGAACAGCGCAAGTGTCAGGTAGCTTGAAGAGCCTCCAGCAGTCTGGTAGATACAGCGTGCCTCCAAAATGGGCAGGCACGTTGGCAGAGAGCTATTTCTGTCCCCTGTGGAAGGGGGACTCTGACTGCAACTGTTTGTTTTAGGAGTCGTGGAGGAGCGGCCTTCCGATCCTCTCGACAGGCATAGCTCCCCCTCATCTCCGTTGGTGGCCGTCTTATCTTCTCTTGGTCCCAGGATGAGGCAGCGGCTGTTTTGGTAGGGAAAGAATAATTTCTGCTCTGAGCTGGCCTCAGTTCTGCGGGAGAACCTGCCCTCTTTTGGTGCCCCTTCTGGGGTGTTTCTGCGGGTCTCGCTGTGAGCGTGTTCCCAGGTGTTTGCGGTGGCGTTTACCTCCTCGCACAGCCACTTGCAGAGCAATTCCCCAGCAGCCGCTCTTCACCCGGCCGGGAGCTCCTGGCTGTCCCCTCTCAGCTGCGTGGGGCCTGCGTGGAGCCCGCCGGCGTCAGCACCTCTTTCCGGGCAGCACCCACATGGGTGCAGGCGAGAGAAGCACAGGCCTCAGTGTGAGTGATGTTCACTTTTCCATCTGTTGCAGGTTCTGCCCTCTGGGGTATCTGCAACAGCACAAGAAAAACGTGGCTTTTTCTGCTAGAGCACTTAGGTGATTTTTCCTCTCTCTCACCCACAGCCTTGAGGGCAGATTGAACTCCCATCATTCCTGCTTTTTATTTGAAAATTTAACCTTTTTTTGACAGGGCTTGTTTGGCCCAAACAGCAGCAGGAGTTTACCATCCCTTCACAGGAACAGGGTGTGCCTCCCTGCGTTAAAGTCCCTCTCCAACTTCTTGGTGAGCCATGCGTCAGGCAGTAGTTATGCTAGTTACTAGGCAACACTTTAATATTTACCTCCAAGCCTGACATGCGTTCGTGTGTTGCATCAGGAGACAAGGCTTCATCTGTTCAGACTGCCAGACTACAGCAAGTAGAGTAGGCAGGGCTTTTTTTAGCAGCTGCATGTGGTTGGCTAACTCTCGCAACCCCCCGAAGGTGAAAACCAAAACAACCCACAGTAAAAGGAAGTCATCCAAAAGTGGCCTTACAAGAAAGTCAGATTGTTTTTATAGGCTGTGTGATAGTTACCAAACAAATATTTAGACTTCTGCAGCTTGTGTTGTCACCCGGTGAGGCGGAGTGCAAGAGGACTCCTTCCTCCTTGTAGGGCTCTCTCGTGGGGGAGTCTGCACAGCTGGAGACCCTGAATGCTGGGGAATTCAGGCAAAAAGTGCTCTGTAGTGAAACTAAGACGTACTCTGCCTCTGAGGGAGCCAGAAGATCAAGGTGGTGCTATGCCAACTTCTTTACATATGAAGAGCAGCTGCAGTAGGAAATGCCCTATGCCCTCCCAGTCCCTCCCTCCTGCTTCTCCTGCCCGAGTCCCCAGCAAAAGGTTTATATATTTTTCCTCTCTGTCAGCCCTAAGTGTTTACAGGGGAGGATGGCTTGACATTTCTTCATAGTAGGTGATTGGCAGCCATTTATTTGGCTGTTAGTATCCTCAAACTTTTTTTATTTCTTCGTGAGCATTTAAACTTCTCATGTGTCTCCTGACTACTACTATGTTGTAAGTATTTCAGCCGGGTAGCACAGAAAGAAGTAGAAGCTGGGTGTTTTTTCTTCTTTTTTTTTGAGCGAGAGAGAAATTTTAACTAGGCTACAGAGCTGTAAAGCTTCCTCTGAGACAGACCTGCTCGAATGAGATTGCCTTCGGAGGAGCAGCATTACAGCAACCATGATGGTAACATTGTCCTGGTCAGGTAGTGCTGTGGTAGAGGATCTTCGGAGGTTGTCGTGATGCTGTAGTCATGAAACGTTGCAAAGAATTTTTCAGCATGTTGTAAGAAAAAGGTTTGGTGGGAGGTTTCAAAGGGGAGGGAGGGAGAAGGGCTCAGATAAATTATAAATAATTCATACCATGCAAGATACAGTGATATATCTTTATTAAATGAATAGTGATTACGATGACTAATGTGAAGAGGTGTAGAACAGATACTTGTTAGTCATCTAGAAGAACTTCAGATTAATTTAACAGGAAATTAAGAAAAGGAAAGGAAAGTCTGTTACTGAGCAGAATAAGAAAAATATGACCTTTCTTGCCTGCAGATTACCTGGTAGCGATGGTTGAAGTATATAAAAAGGTTGTTAAAAGTATTTGTTCCCTGTCCTGATGTAGGAGGCTTTGTACATTCTTCTGTGATTTTCTTCTGCACCCCTCCAAAAGTTCTCATCTATTACAATCAATCTCTGTGTATATATGGAAGCAGAAATTATGCGCTTACAAAAGTATGGCAATCGTAGATTCTCTTCAATATACATTTAGCCATTAAACCTCTTGCAGAGACATGCAAAATATCAGAAAAGGCTTTGTGTGCCACTCTTGCATGTGATAATTAACCAGTTAGCATAGTTCCTCTATTGTTGTTAGTCATGTTAATGGAAGGGCTGCTGTTTGCAGTTACACTGGAAGTCCATTTAGCTACGTTCCGCATACACCCCCAGCACCCACACACAAGCGACACCGTGGATTCTTTCGATTTGTATATAGCCAGTTTCACTGTGTGAGGTTTTCTCACAGTGCAGGAGGTTGTGAAATTGTGGAAGAGCACAGAAAAAGTGTAACTACAAAACCATGAAAAATTGGCAGAAGGACCTAAAGACAGATGCACTAACTAAAAGTGCTGGCATTTCCGTCATTGGGTTTTGGGATTTTGGCAGAGTGAGAACTTACCATCATCATAGTGTACCTTTTAAATTCTAAGTTCTGTCTTATTCTTGAGAAATGTTTGTACTAGGAAAAGTTTTGAAAATGCTGTGTGGATCTATTTAAAAATGGCCAAGTATCTTAAAAGTTTTATTTCATGTTTAAAATGAAAAAATTTGCCTTGTGGAAGTAAGAAGTTACCCCTGGTATGGAATAATAATATTGCTTCTGAGTTCATTCAGATAATATGTATTTTAATAGAGCAAGTGGCATGAGTAAACATCCGAGGAAAAAAATCCAGAAAGAATTTGCACTATTCATTTGAACGTAAACTGTGAGCACGTTGCTGTGGTTGAGATGGCAAATACAGCTGTTGGGATGGCTAGGCAGACAAACGTTAAGTGGGAATAGAGAGGTAGTATTATATCTGTAGAAAGTATTGATGAGACAATCAGAACATTCATTTCTGGGATAACAAAGATGCGTTCGGAATAGAAGTGAAGCATCTAGAGAGTAAAATCACTGAAGCTAGGCAGAGACTATCATTTGCTGCTTCTGTGCAAGGGTTGCATGATATGCTGAAACACTTTTTGACTTGTGTTACAGAGTGATTAATTATTCCTTCTCATCTCAACATTTTTGAGTCTGCTAATTTAGTATTAAATATTTTGCATGACAAACTAGTAGATCCAAGAATCCAGTTTCTTTAAAAAGAAAGTTGAAATGTGCAAGAATGCTGCTTAAAAAGTATAGGTGTTTCCTCAGAAGAGCAGGATTTACGAATGTTTCAGTACTTGATACGAAATTTGCTTTCAGTTCATGTCAGAGAAGAGAATGCTTTAATGAGATATATGGGGATCATGCTGTAAAAAAAACCTACATAAATATACTTTAGAAATACAGGCAAGGCAGAAGATCTAAAATGATAACTCTTATTTTTCAGTAATAAATCATTCTTTATTTTTATTTGGCTATCTAATGAATTCAGGTTGCTTATGCTTGCTTAATATAAATTATATGTTACAAAAGTGAAATTTAACTTGACTTTTCCTTTTTCTTCCTCAGAAACAGTCCCCCTCTGCTGATGCATCAAAAACACGTATTATGGAGCCATCTGAAACAAAGGTATGATTTCCTAAGAAACTCATTTTTCAATTGAGCAGAAACATATAAAGCAAGGGAATTTCTTTTTTTAATACTGACTCACTTTGTTACTTTGCATATTTCTTGTCAGCAGCTTAATTTGTCCTTTGAAAAATACCAGAAAAAAAATGTTACCAAGAATACTTGGAGGATTTTATGAAAACAATACTGATTGTAATTTTAATTCAGTCACATTTTGACATATATATAGCCCTCCTCCCAGTGTAATTACAGGGTTATTTGCATGTTGATAATTTCATATATTTGAAGAATTCAGGGCAAGTTTCAGCTTTTAGTCTATGTACAATCTCATCTTCTTAGTCATACATCTGTGTCTGCCTGTCAGCTTCCTTTCCTTTGTCCTTTACACTTGTTTTGTCTTGTTTAATGACTATAACTTCTTCAGTGTGGAAGTTGTATCATCAATGCCTGTACTTTGTTTTAGAAAAGATTTCTAAACCTCATTTATGCCCCGTTGCCTAACACTATCATCTAAAGAAATGGGCAGTGATTCTGTCCCTCCCTTGTTCTTTCATTTTCCATAACCATATTAGTGAAATAGTCACTTCCCTCAGCAGTGCCTCAGACTGTGCTTTTACTAATGAAGCCCAATATGCAATTAGCCCCCCTCACCGCAAGGGCATGCTGCTGACTCACGTTCCACTTACTGTCCACGATCTTGTCCCGGTCCTTTTTTGCAGGGCTGCTTTCTTTCCCATCAGCTCACAGCCTGTAGTGCTGTGTGGGCTCTTCAGTCCCAGGTGCAGGAGCCTTTTTGTCTTTGTTGAACTTTCATGAGGTTTCTGGCAGTTCATCTTTCCAGCCTGTTGAGGTCTTTCTGAACAGCAGCCCTACAGCAGCCTCGGGCCTATCAGCTGCTTCCCCTTAGCTTAGTGTTACGCAGAGACTTGATGAGGAAGCGTGCCTTCAGCCAGGTCATTAACTGAGATGGTAAGCAGTATGAGGACCACTTATTGACCAATGGGCAATGCCACTTGTGGGGTTTTTCTTTTGTTTTTTGTTTTAATTCTCGCTGAAACAGAGACTCTCTTTGCCCAGGTATACAAGTAAAGTTACTGCTTGCTTGTAGACTTTGAGCAGGGACTTGCATGAATCTTTTGAACTCTTCTGAGCAAAGAAGTCTTTATAAAAAGCATCTGTTTCCTTTTTCAGCTCTCACTCTTCTAAGCACCACTATATTCTTGTTTGAGTATGTCTGCAAATGCCAAGTCTCATTTCTCTTTCTTAGAGTCTCTCTACTGTACCACTTTCCTCTGGACCCCTCTTTAGCTTTCAGTTCTATACATAAATGCGTTGTCTCTCGTGGTTTTATGCCACTTTGAAAAACCTGGGAGTTAGTGCAGCTGAGAGAGGAATGTGGAATTTCTTGTTTTGTGGCAATGTCCAAAGGGTTAAGTGAGGTGGTCAGAGGTTTGGAGGCAAGGGCAGGAACCTGGTGGATTTTGCTGGAGGAAAAGAGGGAGCAGGGTGCTAGTACTGCCATCGAGGAAAATATTTCCTATCCAGCCTTTTTCCCTTTGCTGGTGTAGACATTTGTGCAACTGCACTGTTAACTGAATAAGAAAACTGATCTAGCTGAAAGAGATTTTTTCTCTCCCAGGCTATTTTTCCAGTTTCCTGGGTCACATGTTAAACTGGATACTGGTACAGTGCAGGTGGGACCAGGTTGTAGAGGGGGAGGGGGGATGTCTTTTCTCTGTGGGAGTTCAGTGTACATTATAAACGGATGCTGTGGCTTCACACTCTGACTGCTCACAATTGATTGTGTTTAAAGGATGACTAAATGTTGCCTTTCAGTGCATAGCCTCATGCTGAAAATGTGAGAGCACTGCTTTGATTTGTCCAAGAGTAAATTTGTGTTGTTAAATTTGAACTTTGTTATTGCTGGAAGTCTATTCAAGTAGAGGGGTGTGGGTGTGTGTGCATGTGCACAAGCATGTATGCAGGGTCATTTGCTTTAATATGGTCTTAACATCTTCAGGTGTGTTTGATTAAGTCTTGAATCAAAGTATTGCACATATGAGTCCATATATTCTGCAGCATTGTTAGAAATTAATAGTATGAGCAATTCTGTAGATTTTTAAAAGCTATACAAGAATTACTACACATAACCTACTCAATAAAATACACTAAATAGTCAATAAAATAATACTTACAATATATGAAAATAATGGCATGTATTTGCTAATAAATGGTGTCTGAAGCTGTAGGATGTTACATTATTAAAATGTTAACCACTTAACCACTGGAGCCATTAGTCATGAGCTGATGATCTTTGGTTACAATCTTTTGTCATGCTTCTTCACATTGCCACCTTCCCCGTAAGCCCACCAGAGTCTGGAAATAAATTAGCGAAACCCTATGTTTCTTGAGCCTCATTCTCTCGCTTCTGTGGCATTTTTTTGCTCCCTAGCTGCCAACTAAAGACATCTCATGTGTGATTGACCTTTTGCTTTACTTGGGGTATAAATATATCCAACCTTTTCAAGCTAAAAACTGTGAAAATTTAGGATTATCTTTTTAGATATAGGATGTACTCTATTATATGTGTACAGGTACACATAGAGATGTGTGTGTCTTTGAACTAACCATATGGTAAGCATATATGTGTGGGAGTCATAAATAGAGTATGACTGAACTGGAGAAGTACCATGTTTTATTCAGGGCTCACATGAAGAGAAAATCCAAAGAGGAGAATCTGGGAGGTTAAGCAGTTTTCCTTTTTATTATTATTTTTTTTTCTAGGTTGAGCACGGGATAGTAGAAATCACAGAAAGCAAACTATTATTAGAGATGAAGGCCAAAAATTTCCTGGCCTGCAATGTCATGTGGTGGTGTGTTCTTTGCTGTGGCCTACAGCTTCAGGACCTTTGCCCAGTTCATGCCTGCGTATCTACACATACATGTTCAGGATTTCACAACCAAGTATTTGTGGTTCTCTGTTTGGATGTGAATACTTGCATTAAAAAATGATAAACTGCTTAGCAAATTTTTGTGGGTAGTCAGCTAGCAAATGTAAGCTGGATCTATCTAAACAGTAATTAATGTTTGGCAGCCGAAATAAAAAAACTTGCAAAACTTCAATAAACAAATTTCACTTTTAAATTAGTCTAGTTAGATTTTTGTTGTTTCTTCACTGACTTTTAATAGGTGATTGTAAAAAATATGTCTATTATTTGTCTCTCAGCAACTTGAAATATGCTCAGTGTATTGTACAGACAGGAAGGGTTTCTGTCTGTGGCCCCATATTTCCTAAGCAGAATCTGAAAATCCTCTCGCTGCATGTGTACGCCATGCAGTGAAATGGGATGCTAGTGTCCGTAGTCGGCACTAGCGGGAGGAAGCGTAATGATGCCAGCCTCAAAGGAGGAAAGGCCCCGGGGTTGAGTAGCACTGCTACAACTCGCACTGCTTTCCGTACTGAGCCCTTATGCCCCTGTGGAGCTCTGCCCTGTGGCCGTTACCCGTCTCCATGGGTGCTGGCTCAGGAACATGTGCTCTGTTGCATGGCATGTACGTGGATATACATCTCTCTATATCTTTCCACCTAGTGCTGTTTCTAGCAGTAAGAGATCAAATCACTCTCTGAGTTCGTGTTTGCCCCTGGCGATTCTGCAGCTGGAACTTGTGAAGCTCATGCATTAGTCAGCAGCCATCTTTCAGAGTCCCCAGATGACTTTCCTGTAGCCACATTGGCTCTTCTAGTCTTAATCATAGCACAGTTAAAATAGTAACAGCAAGAAGTTAATAAGATATGGTAAAGAATCTGCCATTTTCATGTTTCTTTTTTCTTACCAAATATAGCAGTCCTTTTGCTTTTCAGTCTTTGTTCATACATGTTTCTGTTAGGATTAATTTATTGTTTACTGTACTTGGACTTGAGGTGAATCATAGGAATAGATTTTTGTGGTGTGGCTGCAAAAGTTTTTCAGGTGTTTATTACATTTAAAATCCTCTTTCTCCCTCTTTTCACTCCCTAAGTTAAATATTTATACGAAGTATGTATGTGCTTGCGCACATTTGACTATCCCTAGAACACCTGAATGGAGTTATGTGCCAGTCTTGTAAACTGCCAAAATCAAAGCATTGTGTATTAGTTGTGTGATACATGTGCTCACAAGTGTGAATCTGTCTGACATAAAGCTATTCCTCTTTTAATAAATTGACCCCTTAAAAATAACCAAGCATATGAATCTGTCTGTATGTACACTGCTTATATTTCAGCCCACACCAACAACCAAAACAGAACCTGGAAAAACTGCACAGTCAACCAAGGTAAGTACTCATTTTTCACCTTTGGTGAGTTGTTGTATTTTGTTTTTTGACTGACTTTGAAATGACAAGCTAAATCCTTTGCTACTACTGTGCCACATGAAACTGCTGCATGTGTAGAGAGAAACATACCTGTGTGCAGAAGAGCTCAGGACCTGGCAGGTATGGAGATGTGTTGTGGGAGAACAGCCAGCGTGTGTTAGCACTTTGCAACTGCTTAAGAAGCCTTCTGGTAACCAGTTTTAAATCCAGCTCGTGCTTAGTGAGGTTAAGTGCAGGTAGGAAGAAGTGGAGAAAGCTGGTGTTCTTAATTTTTCTGGATAGTTGATCTGAGACATGATGTGGGATTTGCTCAGATATCAATTGCAAACTCTGGGCTTTTCCTCTGTCATTTGCTGTCATACTGGTTTTTCTTTAAACACATGATCAGGAACCCAAATTGACTCATACGTTTTAGGGAGGATCGAAGTTCCTTTTCCTTCCCTTTTTACCACTCTCTTTCCTTACTTATCCCCACCCCCAGCCCAAAGAGAACAGAAAAACTTACTGGAGGCTTTTAAAGAAAAAAGCAATTATCATAAGTGTAAAAGCAAGCAGCCTTCTTTCCCCAACAAACAAAAAACCTCTCCAAACTCAAAGCATGAAAGCAAAGTTATTTCAGTCTTAATTTGCAAAAGGGAGGGAGGAGGTAATTGGGTAGGAAGCCATAGTTTCGCAAGAGTACGTAAGAAAAGTTGATTCCCGTTTTGTTTTTGAGTAGCTGAAAACATAATTTAAAATACAATTAAGTATAAGTGACTGGTGGAAAGTACTGTAAGCATGTTTTTGCTCCTCATACAGTATCTAGCAATGGCTGTACATATGCCAGCTTCTCTAGCCAAATATGAACTGTGCCTTCCCCTGTGAATATAGTTTGAAAGAGAAATTATTACTGCCTCCTCTAAAACTGCATTCGGGGAGGGAAGGTTATACATAGCTGGCTAAAAGTAAAGCAATATAAGAGCTCCTTAAAAGACCTTCTCATTTTCAAAGTATGGTCGTAGTGATACAGCCTTGGCTTTCACCTTTTCTATTAAAGTAAGCCCTATGTAGATAAATGTTTAAAGGATTGTCCACTTCAGAGTGTATATTCTAGGCAGGAAGTGCACCTTCCTTTATGTAGTCTGAGGGAAATAATATTCCCTATCTAATGACTTCCAGTCGGTCAGACTGTTTATTTGTAGATATGTTTATTGAACTAGTCTAGATCCCATTCTATTGCATTGAGTGGTGGTAAGGATAAATGATCTCAAATTTTTATTTGATGACAGCCGACAGACTCTCAAACTAAACAGCCAACTGAAGGGAAGCAAAAGGAAACCAGTGATGTAAGTTATAAAGTTTCTTTTTTTCTTTGGGGATTTCTTGTGGTATTTTTCTTCTTTCTCTCTTTTGCTAAAAACAAATGAATAAACAACAGCCCAAAAAGTATCTAGTAGCAATATGTTTATCTCTATACAGGGAAAAAGCCAAACTGGACCTTCTGTGACAACAGCTTCTAAACCAAGTA
Organism: Dromaius novaehollandiae; assembly: GCF_036370855.1. NCBI lineage: Eukaryota > Metazoa > Chordata > Aves > Casuariiformes > Dromaiidae > Dromaius > Dromaius novaehollandiae. The sequence continues at coordinate 34,890,052 of NC_088130.1, read as the reverse complement.
ATGCAGGAAAAGGAACTACAAGTCAAACTGATCAACCCCCACAACCAACCTCCACAGAAACAGCAAAGGTATAGTAAAAGTAGCAATCTAGGTTTTATTATTTATGTTATTACAGGAGATAGAAATCTATAAATCAAGTTCTCTCATGCTGGATAGTGTAAAACCAAACTGGGCCACAAAAATCGCAATGTAGAAAAACTCTGAAACTGTGCTGTTTTTCAAAGTGTTTACGACAAACCTCCTTTGTGCTGCTCCAAAATTTGGGACTTCGGAAACTTCAGATTTTGTCTGCTACTTAAATAACATACTGAATATACCAATTCCAGCTTACCCATGATAGCATTAATGGATAAGCATAAGCTGCAGGACAGATACAGCTGCACAGCTAGCTGATGTTGGTAGTATGCACTAGTCGTTTGCTGATCTTGATGTGCATCCACCTTTTTGTCTTCTTCGCACATCTACTTTTATTGGCTAACACATTCTGGCTGTTAGCCAAACAAGTCACATTAAGATTCTTACTTCAGTTATAGGCCTGCTTAAGCCTGTACCTATGTATTACATGTTTGGGGCTCCCCTGTCATTCATGCAAGCTTTTTGCAAGTTCCTTGCAGGTGCTTGGGTGCAGTTGATTCTTTGCAGCTTTTCCTCTTCCCTTTCATTACTGAAAGGTGAACAGATAGGACCTGCCAGTCAATCAAGTGATTTTTCAATGTTTTTTCTATATGAGCACTGCCATAGTGGAACTCCTTTATCTGTGGAGTGTTTTGGGCATGTTTTGTAGTAGCAATGTGTGCTCCTAATGTGGACAGTCAGCAGGCTAGCGTTTTGCAGTGGGCAGCCCATCCTCCCTGCCTGCAAGACTCTGAAGAAAACTGGGAAGAGATAGGTTAGGGAAAAGGGGGGAGGGAGGAGGTCATTTCAGAGGGTGAGCGGGGCAAAAAGCTGGAGGAAAAATGTGTAGCAGAGTCAGAATCTGGACCTTTTGGACATCTGGTCTGCATGTGTCTGGGTAACAAGGCTGCAGTGACATAGAGGACTTCTGCAGCTCTCCTACCACTCAGATTTTTTTGCAGTAAATGAGAATGTCAGTAATGCAGAAATCTCCTTCCTGTCTTGATGTTGCTCCTAGCATGCACCTAATTCCCTGAAGCAATAAGTAAGCAGTTTTCAGTCTACCTATTTGAGCTGTATCAATTGCTGATTTTAATGCTATATTGAGAACTACCAAGCTTCAAAGCAATTCGGGTGTAAATGAAAGCTTTTTGAAGAGACTTGGAAAGGGCCTCATAATCCTTTTGCACTGCAGACTTCTTTTACTGGCAAAGTAAAAGAAAGAGGTAAAGTTGTTAAAATTGCACACTTTTTTTTCCACAGCAGAATTACTCTGGGAACAGAGTATATCTACATAGTATTGCAGGTAAATGGTGAGCTCACTCTGTCCAAGCTTCTGGAAGCTATGCAGATTTATTAGTCTATTGCTGAGTCCGAAAAGAATATATGCAGCCTCTGAGTTGGACTTTTTAGCTTAGGCTTGGTTTTATCAAGCAAACTGCAGCTACCCATCTTCCAGACCACTCAACCAGTAGGTAGAACTAGCCTATATCTGCTTTTTGTGGAAGCATAGATGAACAGGAACAATGGATATACATAGCAGAGTGGAACATCTCTGTTTTACTTAGTTCTGTCTCTGGAATTTTTAACATATAGTCATATAACATATAATAATATTAATAATATTATATAACATATAATAATAATGCTGTCTCATACTTTTTCTCTTATTTCTCCAGGCTAAGTCTGAAAATAAGTCCGTATCAGGTAGTGCAGCTGTTGCAGGTGCAGCTGGTGCCAGTGCTGTTGCAAGTATGGCTGCTACAGCTGAAGAGTCAAGCACTGAGGTAAATATATAAATGGTAGATATAATCCCAGACAAATGCTTCCCTTGTAAAAATGTCTGTCTGTAACACTTCATTTTCAGCAATAGTTTCATCCATTTTGCAGCATAAAGAAACTAAGCTGCAATTGTTGAAGTATTCCTATGTAGTAGTTATGTATAGTGGTACTAGTTACGTATAGTGGTGAAGAACTGCCTGAAAGAATACCTAACAGAATACTGGCATCCCATTTGTGTTTTATCTAATAGGAGTTGCTTAGAATCACTTTTTACTACGTCTAGTATTGCTATCAACAAAAAGCTAATTAAATTTCGCCTTCAGTCGTATTTTTGTAAGAGTGTGTGTGTGTGTGTGTATGGGTATATCAGCTGGTATATAAATAGAAATAATCTTGTTACTGACATTGAGGAAGGAGATTAAGAACAATTCTCACTGAAAACATTTAATGAATGTTGGACTTGCTCAGAACAAGCTTTTGGTTTTGTTTGCAGGAGTCCTCTACAAATTCTCCACGTGATTCAAATTTTGATTTTCTTTGCACAGAGTAATAACTTCTATAACCCTCTGCTTATTTTTTAGCCTGCTATGGATGAATCTGCACTGGATAGCCTAATAGATACTCTAGGTGGACCTGAAGAAGATGTGCCTACTAGTCCAGTTTACACTGGTCCGGAAGTTACGGTATTTTATCTGTGTATATATATATATATTTTTTTTTTTAGAAGATTCATTCATCTCTAAAATATGTGTATGGTTGCTCACTATTGCATTGATCCAGTGGTTGTCACTTTTGTTTGCGAAGAAGTAAAATACAATTTGCACAGCTGCAGTTCAGCATTGTTTTTAGTAACACAGAAATTATGTCACTATGTATATATTGCAGCAGAAAACAGTGAAGTGTCAAGAAAGTTCACTGCTCTTTTCGCTGACTTCCAAGCATGGTCTCTAACAGATTTACAAAAGGCAATTATGGAGGCTTAAGAGAAAGATAACCGAGGAGCTTTCATTGCTACTTGCAACACAGCAAAACATTGAGAATTTGGGAATAATGCATACTTTTCCAAGTTTGAACGTAAGAGTTACATAAGGAAGATTAAGATTACTAGCTCAGTGCAATAGTCACCCATGATAAAAACTTCAGAATTTATAAATATTTAAAATTCAGTCTAGGTAGAGTAATATGTTCCATGGCCTGGGACATCAAAATGACTTATATTACTGCAGAAGGAACCTGACTGTGGAGATGCAGAGTTTTGCTAGATGGCATCTGCTGTTGAAGCTAGTTGAGGTGCATGTGCGTGACACTAGGTTCTGAAAGACACTATCTGGTCATGCTCCAAGACTGGCCTTCTGATCTACCTATGTTTTCTTTCCAGAAGTATCACTGTAGATAATTCCATGTTAGAAACAATAAGCTGTTCAATAAACAAAAGTACAAAAATATTAATGTGTGCATTCTTTTCATAGGAAGCTATTTCTTCAAGATACTTAGAAGAACTGGGTAAACGGGAAGGTAGTCTTCCTCCAGAGTATGTTAAATTGTTGAAGGTTCGTGAAGTGAACAAAATAATTCTTTGTGCCTGTTTTCTTCTTTGTTGTACATTGTCGTTTCCCATTCACCGCAAAACTAATTCTTCTTTTAGAGCAAAGGGGACGGCAAAGATGAATTCCCACCAAAACCAGATGAACGATCTGAAGTAAGACTTATTTTTTTATATTATAAGGTGAAAATAAATCAATGTTATCATTGGATTCCTCAGAAAATTAAAAAGTCTTATGCCATCAGAAGTTCCAGGAAGTGGGAGACAGCCCTGGGGCTGCCAGATGACATGAATACTGATAAAAAATAATAGGATTTAACACAGATTTTTTTTTTAATAAATAAATAGAAACTTTCATGACAATGGCTGAAGCTGAAACAATTATATCAAATGTTTGTTGATATTTTGGGCATAATAATGGTAAGATAGGAAATAGTAGCTATGTGTGCAGGAGTCTCTTGGTAATGCCTCTAGCAAAGTCTACCCGAATTTCTGTACTGAGCAAGATCATTCTGTAAGTCAGTTTAATTTCACTGTTTATAAATTTAACATATAAAAATAAAAGTTTATCTAGAAAAATGCATCAACAAATGAGGGGGAATATGTTTATTTTTTTCTGTGACAACTCAAAATTGCAACAGCAACATGTGTTTATGAGTCATGTGAGTAAGCATGGAGCACACTTGGATTTTAAACTGAGTTTGACCACATTGATACTTGAGTTTTAGTAATTGTAATCTAGTTTGCAATTTCTTGCTCAGAAACCAGTGACAGATGATGAGCTTGCAGATGCCCTAGCATCTGATTTTATCTGTAGTACTGCTTCTACTGAAGAAAAGAAGACAACGGTGACAGAGGTATTGATTTTTTTTGCTATTGCATACCTTTATTGCTGTAAAATATTACCATTATTATCTTAATACTTTACTTTAAAATTATCTTGACAGTTTTCCTTTTTTCTTTCTTTTTGCAAACTTCCCTGTAATTACATCTCTCATTTCGCCCATGTATAAAAGAAGCCAAGTAAGGAAGGAGAAATCGTACAAGCAGAATCAGCAAGTTCCGTCAAAAGCTCAGCTCCTCCTAAGGAGAAGAAAACAAAATCAAAAGAGGTATAGATAGTCTGTCTTTGACTAGTTAACTTCTAAAATTGCACATGTTGTAAATACATTTTGTATTGTATGTGTGCCTGATTTTGTAAAGATGCTCATCATGCTCATTTTCAGTTGAAAATTCTCTTTATCACAGGCAGTATTGGAATAATAGGAATTGCAGTTGCTCAGACTCTAAGGAGGATGTTCTGCCTCTTAAAAATTGGGCTTTAATGGGTCAGATAATTCTGCTTCAGGATTCCTCTTCAAGATAACTCTTGTTGTTATGACTGGAGGCAAGAGAGTATTAAAATTAATGTGTTTTCTTAGCTATGTGAAGCTTTTTTAAAATGTGGGTATGATACTGTTTTCTCATGTTTTGGAGATTTTTTCTTTTTCCTTTCTAGAGGGAGAGTGTGAGCTTGTAATTTCTAGGTTTGCCAGCTCGAAGAATATGGCAATTGTATTATGCAATACTGTTCTTTCTGTTTTTTCTCTCTCTTTAAGAGGAGACTTACTTTGAGTCTGTGCTGGTTTTGTCGCAGAATTTGCCATATGCTGCAATCTGATGTTAAGAAAATCAGGTGAAGCCAAGCAGAAATGACCCATATGGTGGTGGCTGTTTGCCTGAGCATCGTATACAGCATAAAAGATACATATAAGGTAAAGCCTGTGTCATTTTATGGAAATAAAATGATTTACATGTTTTCTTAAACACAGGAAATTAAAGATGATGCAATGGAAGCTCTACTTGATACTCTTGGTGAACCTGAACCTGAACCTGAAGAAGATCTTAGCACTATTGTAGAGGTGTCAGAGGTATACATTTTATTTATTTGTTTTTAAAGCATTTTTCAGAATCCCCCATGGAGTTCTGGTTCCTTTCTGCTAGATACCATACAAATGTGTAAAATAATTAAAAAAAAAAAAAAAGTGACTTAGATATGAAAGTCCTAAGAAATGTCTCAATCTAATATGATTAAGAAAATCAATAAATTAACAGTTTCCAAGGAGATACAGGTAGGATAGAAGATAGTCGGATATTCTGGATAGTCATCTGTCCTTTTTAGTTTATACATGCATATGTATATACACCATTCTTTGAGTTTGCTTTAGTTCTTCTGTTTTTTTCCCAAGCATTGGGTATAATTTGTAACAGGCTTTTCTTTTGTATGTTTACTGTTTGTTTTTTGAATAACCTTTTTGTTTTCTGGTGGGAGTTCTCCTTTTCCTACCAGGCCCCATTATTTTTCTAATTTGGCTCTGGTCTTTCCCTCTGTCTCCTCAGGTGTCTTTCCAACAGTTTGAACGGTAGTCCTATCTTTGCATATTAAACTTTGGCTTTTTAGTTTAGTTTTGTTTAGCTCTGTCCTGCCTGACTAGTCTCACCTTTTTCTTCCTGTCTTCACTTATAGCTCAGAGCAGGCAAATGACAGGAGGATAGCAGAAAATGAGTTGCTGCTAAAGGAAGATGTTGGAGCTCAATTTTGACAAAAAAAGAGTATGTTGTATTGCAGATTCAGTCAGTCTGGGCCTTCAGATAATTTAGTGGATGCATTGCTTCATGAGAGAGGTCCAGAGAATGAAAATCTGTTTATCAGTAGCTCCGGTAGACAAAAGATTCAGCGTTACAGCTTAGGTAGTCAAAGTGATGTTAGCCAAGGAAATCTGAGGACTTTGTACACCTCAAAAAGTCTAAAAGTAGCAGCCATGAAGTTAAAACTCCAAACAGTGTCTGCAATGGTTTAGAATTTAAAATAATGTAGCCATAGCTGCGCATTGTGTTGATCCTTAAACAAAGATTATTTTAGCAGAGAAATTTGATATTAATAAATTGAGGAACTTGAGTATCTTTGATATATATAAATAACCTGATGCTAATACTTCTTCAAATAGTAGGAAGAATAATCTTGATAGTGAAGTTGAGTGTGTTTTAAATTTTCCCTTGAATTTCTCTAAGTGAATGTTTTTGTCCTTTCTTTTTTCAGGTAAAAGCTAAAGAGAAAAAAGAAAAAAAGGAAGGAGAACGTGATGATACAATACCTCCAGAATACAGGTTAACACCAGAGTTGGTAAGTTTTTCATCTTTCCATTGCCCTCTAAATAGGGGACTGTCTCCTTCACCCTTTCTGGTGATGGATAGGGGATATACATGGGGAGAATAAATAGTAGTAGTATTCAGTCTGCTGCTTTTCCCTTTTGGTGATTTCTGTATCTCCAGGTTCCTTCCCTTCCTTTGAAGGCATAACTTGATTTATCAGATATCCTTAACAAATATCAGATCTTCCCAGCTCCCACATTCCTTCTCCAAGAATGGTGTGATCTATTTCTTATATTAAACCTCAATGTTGGAAAATGTATCTCTTTTTAGAAATGCTGCTGGGTATCCTTTTGTGATGTAGCCTTGAAACACTATTGTAAAGTGAGATCAAAATTACACTCAGTTTTACAAATCGTCACTTGAGATGATGGAGATTTGTTCAGGGTTAACCAAAACAGTAATAGAGCTGAGATCTGTTTTCCATGCAGTTCTGTTTAGCTTACAGAAGTGAAAGTTTTTGCCATGATTATTAGCCTTACTGATGTTAACAAAGTTGCCATATAACTGGCCTTGCTGGAGCTGAATGTTAATTCTGTTTTGAGTGGAGCAGTTTTACCTCTCTGTTAGAGATTTCAAGACTGCCTGACTACAGACCTGGGATTTAACCCTGTTTTAGTTCATGTGCAAAAGTTTGTCTTTTGCACTCAAAGCCTGTTTTACTACTGAGTTAATTCCTGCTGTATATTGATACTGTGTTGTGCCAAAGGAGAAATACAGTAATGAACAGTGTTTTCAGACTCTTGGCACCTTTGTATCATGCTGACATTACAGTTGTTTTCTTACCCACTTACCAGGCCATGTAAGAATTGTCTCTGTGTAGGGGAGCTCCTGTTACGGTGTCACTGATTCCACCTTGTGTGCCTCGCTTATATTATTGTGCTGGTGACTGCTGAGTATAGCACTTCTTATAACAATGGAAAGATATCAACAATATTTACATTTTTTACTTTTAGGATAAAGATGGAAAACCAATATTACCAAAACCTGAAGAAAAACCTAAGGTTAGAAAACTGACAATATTGTAGGAGTGTGAATAGATACCTTGTTTTCTCTCCCTCTGTCATCACTTCTCTCTGTGCAATTATGTAAGTCTCTTAATCTTATATGTTTACTTCTTTGCACAAAGCCCAATGTTCTCAAGTGCCAACTGGAAGCTTGTTTTACTGAAATTCACTGATGGGGATTAAAGAGCTCATAGTAGGAAAAAGAAATTACTCAGACATTATGGAGTTACAGGAAAGACTGCTAATGCAAAGAAAAACTGTAATGAGAAGTTAATGTAAGGTTCCCTATAGAAATCTACTGGAACTGTCAAAGGATAGAGAGAAGTGAGACAAGGAAGTCTTTAGTTTTCTTGACCATTTCCTCTAGTTAGTCATCAGATGATAAGGAACTCAACTGGAAAGGAGGAAAAAGCTGCTGTGGACATTTTCCTAATCACAGAGAATATCTCGGATTTTGCAGAAGTATCTCCGTCGTGGCCCAGAAAGTGCAAAATACATTGAAAGAGTTACAAAGGCTAATTGAAGATACACAGGAAGAAGGCAAAAATTAGGAAAAGGAACTGTGCGCTGAAGAGATGACAGGCTTCACTTTGGAAATACTTTGAGTTGAGGAGTGCTATCAAAATATCTGGGCTAGAACTGGAAAAGTACAAGTAACCTCTGTTCTTCTGAAACAAGCATGAAGGTCAGGCCAAATCAGAGTGAGAATGAGACTCTGCCTTGTTAACAGAAATAGGAAGTCATCTGTGTTATTCAAGTTTGAAATATGGAGAAATGCAGACACAGTGATGAAAAGACTTTAGGTATTTATAAATCGGTGACCGTCAGATCTTAGATATTTAATCATCTGGATGGGTAATGTATGAGAGACTGCACAGAAGAACACCTGCCAAACGTCACAAGGAAAAAAAAGAGGGAGCGGTTATGCTCTGAGGGAACCAGACACTAATATTAAATGGTAAGCCCTCCAGTTTCACAGGGAGGCAGAGAGAGAAGATATAGATATATAGATATATAGATATATATATTTTTAAAAAAATATAGTCCTCTGGAAGAGGAACATAGTATGAGTTAAAGGGGGCTAGTTCCTAGCTTGTGTAATGTCAAATACAAAATCAGAACAGGAGTTGAGCTCAGGATTGTGAGATCTTGAACCAAAAGAATTAAGCAATTAGCAGGAGAATATTGCCATGCTTTTCTACCCAGTATCAATCTGAGACACAAATGTAATTGATTACGTGTTCTTTAAGTGAATCACAGGGGTATCTTAAGAAATATGTTGAAGGATTTTTCTCTGAACTAGTTCTCTATAATTTGAGGAAGGCAGCTTTGAGCAAGATGTGTTTGTCAGTAACTGAGAGCTGTGAAATCAAAAGCAGCAGAATAAAAAAGTGATGTCAGTAGTTGAAAAACCTTCAATCACTTGTGATTTCTTTCTCAATCCCTGGTGAATAAAAATACCATCATCCTTATGATTTCAGCTAGAGTTTCTATTCATTTAGGCTTTGATTCTACATACTTTCAAGTACATGCGGCGGGATTACTTTTATGAATAGAGCTGTTAGGCCAAAGTGATTTTTTGGTTTAGTGGTTTAATGAGTAACTCAGTAGTCATGAAATGTGGGGCTTCGTATGAGACTTTTATAAATACTTAAGGGCCTTGACAGATGATGGAGGAAAAGTGGGAGGGGGAAGTAATAAAAGAGACTCTCCTTAGGAGTGGCATTTTGCATATTATGAATTTAACCAGGTAGGCTGTGCATAGCAAGTGAATGGAGATCCATGCTAGAAAAGACTTAAACATTTAGATGTAGACGTTAGTTTGAAGGGTCACAGGAATATCAGTAATAGGTGATAGAATAGGGAAATAAAACTGCATTTTATTCACCATTTCCTGAAACATTCACAGTACAAACCACTGAGCGTCAGCAGTCACTGCGCAAGCTAAAAGAACTTTCAGATGACTTCGCCTCTGAGGGGGATTGTACTTCTGTTGAAGAAAGGAAAAAAATATAAAATGGGAGAACCAGAGTCTGATGGTGCTGCTTCCCACTACCTATGTGTACTTTACACTCGAAGTATTATGATTACATGATGCTGTTTATAGTAAATATTAGCCAGTAAATATTAGTATTTTTTTCTAATGAAAAAGTTGCATCTTCCTTTTTATTAGCCCTGTAAACAGTGTGTTTCTCCTAATTTTATGCACTGTGAAATTCATTCTGTTTTGTTGTCTATAAATATGGAAGGTTATTTCTGTATAGGGCACAAAAGTTTGTCCACCCTCTGAAAAGTTGAGATATAATCCTTGGGGGAAAAAAACAATTAGAAAAAAAAGCCATAAGTCACCCATGCTACATGTGTCTTTTTTTTGCAGCCTTTGAGTGAATCTGATCTTGTTGATGAATTTTCAAAAGACTTTGCCCGCCCTGCACAGCCTGCAGGACAATCCAAACCATCGAAGCCCAGCAGCATGTCTGAAGTATGTCTCTCCTGTTTGGTAAAAATGCTGACACTGATAATTTTGCTAAGACTGGATAATGCTACTGCGTTTTTGGTTTTTTTTTTCTATTGCTTTCAGTGGAACATGCAATATTTCAATTATTGTTTGTGTTGAAAACTCTGGTTGGCGTTTAATATTTACTTGAAGGACTTCCAGCTTTAAATTGAGGCCTTCTTTTTCTTGTTTGTGCGTTATTTAAAAAGCCATTCAACAGGTACATTTGGGTTTATTAGCACAGTCAATAAAATGCAGTGCATTTGTTCTGTTTCAGAAGCCTTTGGCTCCTGTGCCTGCAAAAACTACTAAGGATGAAGTAGTTCCTCGTGCCACAGCTTGCACTGTGCAGTCTTCAGCTCCTTCAGCTGTTTCTTCAGTGAGTAGTTAGCCAGTCTCAGCTGGTGCTAAAGGAAAACTCAGTGCTTTATTTATGCAATGATACAGCATATTGTCAAGGGGCTTTTTTCAGTAATGCATGTTCTTTCTCTGTAAAGTTAGCCATATAATAGATCTCTATAACATATTGGCACTTCTTGTAGTAAGGTGATAAAGATTATAATTACTTGATGCTTAACATCTTGAATATTTTCCATTTAGCTAAGGAGATAGAAGTGCTCTTTTGCTTTCCACTGCATGAACTAGCTGTTGAACCACATGTGAACTACGTTTACTGTATGTCCCAAGAATTACTGAGAATTTGTTCCAGGGAGGTTTTTGAATGAAGCTAATGTGTCAAAGGGAACTTGGTACCTGTAGTCCTACCTTTCTTACTGGTTTCAGTAAGAAATGAAACTGTTGCAGAACGTGATTGTTAAAGAATTAAGTGATGTTAGCATAATTAAAGTCAATCTGCATCAGTCTGTGATTGGGAGGAGTAAATAAAGATCATCAGAACACTGTTAAATTCCTAACTTGATAGAATCAGGGTAAGTCCACAACATATTTTTTAGTCTAAGCAGATGCCCTTCATTTAAGATACAGGCCACAGTTACAGGGTTGAAGCGTAGGAGCTAGCTGATCAGACTGGGTCACTAGTTGGGTGACCTCTTCAGATTCCTGTGGTGAATTCTTAAGCCTGGCAATTCCCAGCAGAGGCTGAGTGCTTTACAAATAATATGGTACAAGTCAAATACGAACTGAACAGGGAAGGTGTATGACCTTAATAGAGCAAGTCAGGCTGACAATTGTCGTGATCTCTTCTAGCCTTTAATCCTTTAAGAGAGATGCTGTTTGCAAACTTAAATACTGCAGTAAAAGACAAATTCTACAAAAACCTGTAATGTCCCCACTTAACCCTGCAGAATATTTTAGCTGTAAATGAGTCTCTGGAAAGAGACAGAGCGTTTACAGAGCAAAATCTCTTGAACTGAGCAGATGCCAAGTATGTGAAGACAACTGGGGAGAGAGGCATTACAGTTTTTTACTTTACTTCTCAATGTTTACCTTACTTAATGTGTGGCTAAAGGTGATAGTATGTCTTTGTGAGCATGTTGCTTCAGCTGCAGCTGAATTCCAAACTAAGAGCCCAGTTTGACTATATCAGTACTCGTACAGGTTGGTCACGAGGCAGATGAAGCATTGGAAGCCTTGTCTAGTAGTCTGGGAAAGAGGGAGCCTGACCCAGAAGAGAAGAAACCTGCTGTGGATAAAGTTAAGGTAGAAAAAAAAAGATCAGACCTCAAGAAAATACCTTGTCGATGTAGTTAAATTCACTGTTGTTGTATTTGCTCAGGCTAAAGAATTTAGAGATAATTTTTTCACTATTTTAAAACAGAATTTACTTGTGAAACCAAATGTGTTCTGCTTAGAAAGTACTCGTAGAATTTGCACAGTGAGTGCATTTTCTTAATTGCTTTTCACATTGTAATACATGATTTCCCTTCAGCCTCTGAAAATTGCATCTGCTTAGTGTCTTAGTGCTGAGGCAAAGCAGAACTAAAATGCACATTAGAAGTAGCACACAGTTTAGCCTTTTTTCAAAAGGAACCAAATTTATGGTGAGTTGTTTAAATTAGGGCTAGTATATGAAAGTGTTTGGGTTTTTTTTTTCAGTGACTATAATTTTAACAGGGAGCCCTATATCTTGAAATATCTATATTCTGTCTTGTGGGATGCTGTTCATACTCATAATCTGAATGCCTCCTTTTGCAACCCCAGGCCAAGGGCCAGATGGTATCAAATGCAGTGAAAAATAGGGGACAGCTATTCTGGTGTACTGACACTCTGTCAGCAGAAAGTGTCCAGAGTTGGCTTTATTACCTTTTCTTAGTTGTCTTCTTCCAAGGCAGTTTGTGTGGGGTTAATCCTTTATGAATCTGGCTACCAATTCCTCTTTTTAGCCTTTATTTGTATGTAATCCAGATAGCTGTTGGGTACATTTCAAACAAAGTGAAGAATTAAGGCTCAGAGGTACAGCGCTGTTTTGTTGTTGGTCAATGCTTGTCTGTTTACTTAACTCTGTTGATCTTTATTGAGATAGCTAGAGCTACTCCTGATTTATGCAGGAGGAAACAGGCAGAGAAAAAACAGGTTGAGAAGTCAACCCGTTCTCAAGAGGGCTCTTTTAATTTGTTGAGATTTTTATTTGGCAGTTAGACCGGATTAAAAAAAAATTAGAATCAGTAGACTGAAGACATTGAAAACTTGCTCATATCCATTCCTGTTGGGGTATGCTTAATTTTTTTTTCCCCCTCTTAGGAGAAAACCAAACAGGAAGAACGCAAAAAACTGGGTGAAGATGAAGAAACAATTCCTCCAGAGTTCAGATTAAAAGAAGCAAAAGTAATTTGTTTAATGCACTGCATTATTCTTACTTTCCTTTCATTCTTCAGTATATATGGATGAAGCTGAAGCTCCATTTTATTACTGAATGTTGGTGTTTACTTTAGGCATTTTTATACCATATAAAAATTGGTGTTTGTAGTGCCTGAATATCTGACATCTTTCATTAAATGCCTATATAGGCACAGAAGTGATTTAAATACAGGTATCTACCCATAAATAATTTTGACTGAGATTAATGCACTGGAAGTCTTTCATTAGCTTTCTGTGTTTTAGAAAAACTTAATGAATTGTGATTGGTTATACCTGTTTAAAAACATTTCAAGTTGGTATTTTTACAAGCATCACCACATGACTCATTTGGCATAAACAGGTTGCTTAGGTATAACCAAGACTTGCACAACACCTGCCATAGCTGCCAGTGTGAGAAGATGCAGCCTTCCTGGACTCTGCATCTAGGATTATTGATATAAAGCTGAAAGTTGAGAATTTATATATAAATTGTGCCATTTTTGTGGAAACTGAAACACTAAAAAGGGGAGCTCAGAATCCCAGATTTTGAATTGCTTTTTGGCACTCAGCTATATTTTTAAGTTACAGGACCTGTATTTGTGAATGACATTTTGGATAACAGCAGTATATGCTAGAGGTTACTCATTAGATCATTTTTCTGTATAGTAATTACTTGTCATTCTGTGAATTCTCTCAGAATACTTGTGTTGCATGGTTGTTTAAGGACTGCTTTTTAATGTAAGGGGCTCTGTCTTTTGTAGGATAAAGACGGAAAACCGCTCTTGCCAAAACACGAAGAAAAATCTCAGGTAAGTAAGTGGATATCCAGTTGACTGTTTTATCCATTGATTACTTACTCAAACGTTAGTAAGGTTTCCCAGTCTCTACTTCTGAAAGGGAGATATACCATGGAGTTGTTATCTCGTGACTAAACTATACTTTTAATAGGTGAAAAGGCTTAAAAAAGTCTTTTTTTTTCTGTTCAATGATAGCCTATGAGTGAAAATGATCTTGTAGAGGGTTTGACAGAAGGATTTTCCTGTTCTCCAGCCCCTTCTGCACCTGCACCAACTGTAATAAAGGTGAGTATACTTGATTTCTGATATTCTGTTTTATTTTCAAGTTGTTTCAATAATCTTGATTTTTTTTCTATGTTTTCCTTAAATTTTGTGTAAATTTTCTTAAAATTTAGTAAATAAAAAGCAAAAAAATAGTTTTCTTACAATAAATAAAAAAAATAGAGACCAGGACTTTAATCATGAGGGAGGAAAAAAGATAAATTAGTTGTCTTATCTTTTTACCATTTGCTTGCATTAGCAATGCTTAGTAGTTGATATTTTAGAAGTGATATTTAGGAATATAGACAAGCGTGCTGGATTCACTTAGCTCCTCCTAAATAGTGTTTTTTCCCTTTGACTTCAGCTAAGCCAGGGTTTGACCCATTAGTTGAGATGGAAGATAGAACGTGAACAAACTGAATAACGTGAACATACTAAATAATTGCGCAGTGCTTCTCAGGAAGGGGTTTTATCTGAAATAGACTGAGCTTCTAAGAAAAATAATATCCTAGAAATAAACTGTATGGGCCTTACCTATGTTTCATGTTCACAAGATTTAATAGGTATTTTTTCCCTTTGTGCTCTCTACTGCCAACAATGCTGTGTCTTGTTTCAGAAAACCAAGAAGGGTAAAAAACCTGCAAATTCCTCTGAAGTTGTCTCTGCTGCTACAGTTTCTTCAGTGCACTCAGCTGCTCCTCCAGCTTCTACTTCCGTAAGCAACGCTTTCTTTTGATCCTTAGTTCCAGCTCAGATCTGAGTGATGAAGGGAAACGGGAAGTATGATCAGACTGGTTTTACCAGTAGTGTGTGTTGTAAGATTAAATCATTTTTTGTTAATACAGGCTATTGGGGGGGGGGGGGGAATCTTTCTCTGTTCAGCTGAATATTAAGACTGCTTCATCTGTTTGTCTGAATTCCATTTAATGGTGCATTTCAGTCTGCTTTTGAAAACCCATCACTTGGGAGAAGTGCCCTAGAATCTCTGTGTGGATTCCTCCAGAATTGCAGAGAATGTGAGAGGATTTGTGCATTTCATTTATGGGTAGATGCGGATAGTATCTATCTGCAAATGATTTCATTTTTAGGTGGGTTGGCCTTTAACTGAACCACATCATTCTTTTTGTGGTTAGCTAGTGACTACGTTTCAAATAACGGTAGCATGGTCGTTGGCATAGTGGCAAAGTCATCTTTGAAGCCTATAAAAGAATGAGTTCAAGGTTAATGGTGGGACAGGCAGCTCCATGACCTCCTTTTCAGTACCAGGAGAGCTTTCCTTGCTTGCATTAAACAATAATGTTGCAGGTCTCTTTCTTTTTCTTTCTTGATCTGTGCAGTGAGAGCTCCCTCTAGTGTTTTCAATATAATTTGAGAAGTGAATATAAAAAACTCGTCTCACCTAGGTTTTATTCTGTGTAAGGTCTTTTTATTTTCGAAACATTGTTTGAATAAAGCTTGCATGAATAAGCAAAAGACCATACATATTGAAGATAAAATATTTTAATTCAGTTTTAATTCAGTCAAATTTAACTTTAAAAAGTTTGAATTTAAAATTTTTAAATGTTTTTAAATTTAATGTAAAAGTTTGAATTCAGACTGACACTTGCTTAACAGCTAATCTGAACTGATATGATGTTTGCAAAATGAATGGCACCTACCAAATACAATCTTCTTGTAGAACTGGCTTCATTAGATCAGTTTGGCTTACATGTAACAAAAGAAATGCGTTCAAATCAACTCTGTAACCTCTTCTTGAAATTATATGTTCTCTAGGTCTAAATAACCTGTAATTTTTTTCCGGTTATTATCAGTGCATTGCAATTACAAAGGCGGAGTTGATTGTTCATTGTTTGCTGAAGTTAACAGTTCATTAGTCAGTATTTATTTTAGCTTGATGAACTAAATTATTTTTATAGCTGATTTGCTTTTGCAAATACATTTATACTTTGCTAGGGAGGAAAAGAGATGGATGAAGCCTTAGATCTCCTGTCTGATTCCTTGGGACAAAGAGAACCTGACCCTGATGAGAACAAACCAGTTGTGGATGAAGTAAAGGTAATAAAAGACATTCTGAAATTTGTGCTGGCTGAAAAACTGAGATAGTTATTTTATAGGGTTTTTTTTTTTTAAGTAGTATACTACGGTATCCCTTGTAGAAGTACATGGCACATGATTTTCAGATACAGGACTAAGATTACTAGTAAAAGACATACTAATTATCGTACCTCATGTAGCCATATTAATCAGTTCTCTTCTATGCTTTTGCTTCTCAGTGGATGCTCTTGAATCAGCTGGATTGTTTGTGAGTTTTGTGGTAAATGTTGAATTAGTTAATACATCTTAGATATTTTGAGGTCATAGTGGAAAAGTTAGGAGAAATTTGCAATAATTTCACTTCAGTGCCTTTTGTTATAGTTATTCTAATTATTTTTCAGGTTTCTTCCTTTGTTTCTAAAATGAATTTTATGGCCTTTTTGTCAAACTTAGTTGAATTTTATAACTTCACAAACATCAAGTTTATCAAAAGACATGTTAATTAATTCAGTTCTGTTCTTTCACTTGTTTATTCCTGTTTTTTTTTTAAATTCAGTCTTTCTCCTTATAATTGTATAAAGGCCTTAATTTAAAGCATTCCATTAAGCATGAAGGTTGACTATAACGATGATGCGTGTTTAGCCAAAAAGGTGAAAAATTCCTGCTAATAAGAAAATCTCAGAGAGAATTGGATGCATCTCTGCATAGTAGTAGTGCACTGTAAACCAGACTACTTAAGTTAAAGGACATTATTGGGGAAAAAATGACCATAAGCTGCCCATAATTAAATTTAGGCTGGGAACTAAAACGATTTTTTTTTTCTAATCTCAGGACAGACTTCCAGTGCGGAGGTATTTTGCCTCATTATGAAAAGGTTTATACAATATGGTTACAGTGAGGTTCCTTGCTGCAGCAGCTCTTGATGTGTGAGATCTCAGTGACTTTGGTGCCTCAGTGGCAATGTAGCTATAGGAAAAGAGCTTTCTTTTTGTGTTGTTGTTTTTAAAAGCATGGAAAATATTCATACTGGATTAAATATCTCAGCTTACAAAAAGAAAGAAGAGTTCCATAAAAGAGTTCCATGTTTTTTTACAAATACAAAAATATTTTTCAACAATATGATTAAAAACCCACTTGCATGTAAACCAGTTGTTATTTTGGCATGTTCCTTGTACGCTTGTCAGAAATTAAAGCAGTATAAACAGAAAAATAAACCTAGTGTGATGAATACTGCCCTCTTTGGGATACACAGGAGCTTGTGGTGCCCTGTATTTGAAACTGTCTCTGCCTGCCAGATCTGGTAAGAGGTGTAGGCCACCCTCGATCAGTTTGGGTGTTAGGTGGAGAAGCACCATCTGTTATGCCACAGGTGCTCAGACAGATTCATGGCGAAGATACCCTAAGAATGTCAGTTTTGTGTTTAAGCTGCTGCAGTGCATGGATGAGCTTCAATGTGGAAGTGTAGAATAAGGGGTTTTTTTTTTTAGTTATATTGTTGAAAAGCAGAACTGACAGTTGACCTAAGTGTTTTCTTTATGTTGTGCTGCTGCTGTGTATATATATTTTTAACTTATTAAATGTGTACATCCATTGACAGCTAGTAATTTAGAAAGTTTTATACATGTAATATGCTCTTCATGGTGGAATAAATGTATGGTTACTTCCAATAATTCTGAACTTTTAATTTCAAAAAAGGTTGCTGTCCTCATGTATTCAAGCTTAATGAACACTCTAATGTATTATTTGCTAATGTTTGTAGCATTTCTACTAGTTTTTCAAACTTTGATATCATACATAATAGAGAAGAACAACCTGTAACTATTGCAGTTGCTTATTAGCATCTCAAATTATCCACAAAAGAGATCAGTATTAAAGTTGTTAAAAATTAAATACTTTCAGGAAAAGGCTAAATCTGAACACAGAGACAAACTTGGAGAAAAAGATGATACTATCCCACCAGACTATCGGAAGCTTCTGGAATCAGGTGGAGAGGTAAGCAGAAGCCTTGTTAGTTTTTATTTAGCTATCCTACTGCAATACTAGAAGTTTGTACATATGAGCCAGTCTTGCCATCTCTGGAATTCAGGGAGAACAGTGGAACTCAGTAAATATTTATGTATTAGGGTTTAGTATGTGTACTTAGAATAGGTCTCCAGATCATTGTATACATTTGATTTAGGAAAAAAAAAGAAAAAGAAAAAAGAAAAAAAAGGGGACAGTTTTAGATTTGGGTTCTTTTTTTTTTCCGAATTGGGTAGTTTGAACAAGTAAGTACTTTGAACCAACCAATTGCAATCAACAGAAGCTGAAGATTCAGCAGTAGAGGTTCCAGTTAAATAGGTGCAATGTTGCAGGTGCTCAGGAAAACCAGGTAAACAAATAGGGAGACCCCATTAAAAAGTCTGCCATTATAGTCTCCTGTGAACAGGACATATTTGTACGCTGTGGATAATGATGCTTACTTGTTCAAAATAGTTTTACATTTGGAGCAGGGAGCGTTATACAGATTATCTTTATGAAATACTTACAGGCCTATGGAACTCTCATTCACTGTAATGAGTCACTGACAGTGACTAATCTTGTCCACCCAGAGGGAGCCACAAGAAACTATTTTTCCAGTAGAAGAAGTATGGTTACAAGGATAGAACGTGAGATCACAGACATGTAATCAAAAACACAGGTCGTTAAAATAGATTATGAAGTGGCTTTGAGATAGCCACATAGCATGAGAAATAAATTAGTTCAGAAAGGATTTCTTTTTTTTTTTGGTAATCTGTAAATTCCCAGTGTAATATGTTAGTACTTGTAGCCTAAAACTAATCTGACCAGCTCAAAAGGAGGATGAAATCTTTCTTTTTTTCAAGGGTAAACCAGTAAAGCCACCAGCAAAGGATGGTGTGAAATCCAAGGAAAAAAAGGTAAAATTTATTATATTTTTGCGCTGTATTTGTTCCATCCTTTGTGCTCTTTTTTTTTTTTTTTTCCAAAGTGGTGTTGCTGTAAACTCAAGGCATGATTTATTGCAAATTCCCACATATACTATTGAATGCAGTGGGTAATTGTAGCAGTGTGGACAGTAAAATTTTTCTTAAGGGTAGCTGTTAATAATATGTGTAGGTTTTGTGCATAACACACTATGGATATTAAGATCCAGTATTCAAAATTTCCATAGTTTGGAACTACATGGAATACTGGAATAGACACTTCTGTTTTAACATACGTGTAGAACTATGAGATGTTTTATTAAGAAAAAGATGATTAAACCAGGCTTAAATACCTGAAAAATTAATTGGCTGTCAGGAAGTAGTGCATATTGTATGACTTCAGAATCATAATTATTGCAGAAGCCTACAGATGACTCTGCAGCTATTGATGCTCTATCAGGTGACTTTGATACATGTGCAAAGGCTCCTGCCACACCACAGCGCTCAAAGGTAGGACATTTTTTGCCTTCTTGCAAAATAAACATTTTTTTTGCTAATCCATGAATGTTCTTTACTTTTCTTTGTAATTAATGTTGAAATCTGGCCTCTTCGGAAGGTAATGTCAAGGTGTAATGATTGTCTGATTTCTTTAACAAAAGTTTGAAGTTTCTTCTTATATAGTAAATATTTGGGGAGAGGCAGGTTTGAGGTATTTAGGGTCTTTTAGAGAGGTAAGACAGGCTAGGAGACGTGAGTTGAGTAGGGAATTCTGGTAACAGATTTTGTATGGATTACAGTTTCAAAAAAAAAAAGGGGGTAAAGAGAAAGGCAGAGTTTTTAATGACTGCATGTACTAGCTAGGAATTAGGTTGGAACAGAGAGGCAGTTCAAGAGGGATTTTGCAGAAAGAAAGAGATAGAATTTGGAGAGAGTTTTCCTTATGTGTTAGGGGAAAATGATAGAGCTGACAGTAAAGAGAAAACAATGGATTGGAGAAGGTTTGTAGTGAGAAATGGAGCATTTATTGGTCGTGTCATCAACTTGAAAACAGCTGGCTGACTTCTGTCAGACTTCTTCCAGCAAAGTGTAGAGAATGTGAGGCTGTGTGAAATGAAGCAGTAGTGGTAGCTGCGTAGATTTGGAAGCCATCAACGTGAGGATGGTGATATATGTGTGAAAAAGGGTGATTGTGATGGAAAATGATTTAAACCAGGAGACTGATATCTGATCCATGTTTGGGTAGAAGCACTATGAGACTTGCTTCCTGCTTGCTCTCCCTCAGCCTTAACCCAGCTTTTGCTGCCTTTAGTCTGGGCAGCGGGAGAGGTCTTGTCTGGCTCCAAGACATCTGCTGTACCTGTTGTCACTGGGGAGAAAACTGCAGTCATCTTACGTGATTCCTTGGTAGAGGAGCCTAAGGGCACGCTGAGACGGTTTGTGGGATAGTGGTGCTAAAATCCTGGACTCCTTCGTTTTCTACAAGTGCTCAAACTGTAACTCCTTGTTAGCCATTTGCTCCCTCGTCTTGTAGGTGACAAACTCCATTCTACGCCCTGGTCCCTTATCTACAGGGAAAAGAAATGCTAAACTTTTTTTTTTCTGATGGTGAATACTTTTTTTTTTTTTACTCAGCTGGCTAAAGCAGCAGCAGTTGTCTCTACCCTGCTACTGACTCCTGCCAGTCAGTCTCTGCCGTGTTCCTGCAATAGTCACCTGCTTGCTTCCAGTCCCTCTGCACTGGCATGTCCTGTGAGGAGAAGGAAGAAACAAATAAAGCTTGAATTTACCATATTTTTGAGAAATCTACTATACTAATAGTCAGAACTTCATTCCCTCTGCCAGACACAATCATGGGAGGGTAACCGGTTCCCAAGTGAATTCTGAATTAGTTTCCTTAAGCTTATACTACAAAGCACCCAGTTAACAAAAGAGAATTACAAGTTTATTCATACTTAAAATGTTGATTATGGTCCCATTCTGTGCTTTTATGCTTACGTTTGTTGATCCCCTCTACCACTAAGTTTAAAAAAAAAAAGAAAAGAAAAAAAGAAATGAAAGAAAAAGCCTTGAAACTAAAGCTCAGATCAGATGCAATTCACAGGAGGAAATGACTCCATTCCTAAATAGCTCTTCCGACCACTGCAGAGCAGTAGAAATCTGCATATTCACCCATAGGAAAATATAGAACTAATACCTTCTGGTTGGCAGCAATGGAGGCCTTTTCTCGGTATGCCCATTTATTAATAAATAATAGACTTACTACAAATGTTGAATCGTTGCCACATAAAAATGTTTGGGAACTGTAAAAGCTAATTTTCTGGTTAACAGATTGCACTGTGTGAGTGAATGTGAATTTCCTCCAAATAATTTCTTTCCCCTTTCCCAGAAGAATAGTTGCTTGATGCATATATTTTTTGAATTTCTTCTGAGTCTCCTAGCAGTTGCTGGCATTATAGCATATTTTTAATCAATACTTTCTCAATACTATGCACACTGATCCCTTTAACCACACTCTTGCATGAAAGTGTGTGTTCAAACCCATCCTGTTCTAGAAGGGAATTCTAGATCAGCACAGCTATATTATTAGACCTAAACAAAACTGTAATTCTGTGTGTTTCAGGTTGAGGGAGATACGCATGTGTTAACAGTCACGACTTTGACAGTGAATCCTGAGATGGCTCATTTTAAACATAGTCATGATATTTTAAATACCATATAAGGGTGGTTTATTTGGTTGTGAACTTTAGAGCAAAATCTTCTGGTGCAATATTATTGTTTTGTACTAAACACAAAATCTGCCCAAATTTTTGTGTGCTTTCTGATATCCTTTTCTCCCCAGTATTAAACAAGGCTCAAGATTCTAGCTTTCTTTGGATTAAGGAAGTGATTACATGTATGTGCAATTGAACTCTCCCACATTAAAATCCACATCTAAAATAATTTGCTACAGGAGGTGTCAAGAAGGAGTGACCACTGATTCTCTGATCTGTTTGTAACTGTAATTATTTTGTTCTTTGGAGTGTAGGACAAAAGTGGAAAGAACACCACCACCACTGAACCAACCCCCAAGGAGGAAAGAAAACCCAAAGGTCCTAAAAAGGTAGGTTCACGTAACCAGATGGACAGTCAGGGTTACCATACAGCATAAATGTGAAGATGGGCAACTGGAATTTGGATTCATATTATCGGGGTACTAGTTTGCGGAAAGTTTTGCAGTAATAAGCTCAGTTTGATCCACTTAGGTATGTACAGGAGAGAAAAGCGCCCGTCTGTTTCAAGGGATGTTTGGATAAATGGGGGCTAAAAATCTTTCTTTCATGAAAAACTAGCTGGCGTTCCTGTGGCCTTCCACACAGGGGCTCGTGTATGTTCCACATAATGCTTGGACTCCTCGCTGTCGTATTTGCTGATCTAAGATCATCACACTTCACAGGCCTGGACTTGCCCCTGGATCCCCATCGTTTTTCCCTTCCATCTCTTTCTTTTTCAATGGTTTCTCAAATCTTTCCGTTTCTCTTACCTTGAAGAAACTGTTTTCTCTCCTGCAGCCACTGACATTGTTCTCTTTTATTTCCAAAACCCCATGTTCAGCTCTTAACAGTGATGTTCCCTTTATGAATTAAGCATAAACAAAAAATGCTATTATTTTGTAGAAAAATGGAGTATTTGGCAATTTTCAATAATAACGTCAAGAAAATGATTTTTTCAACCACACTTCTTCCTCAACCTTTTATCATAATTTATTTTAAAAAATGAATAAAACCCTACATATATTCATAAATAAGTATGTAGAATGAATCTAGTAGAAAAGGGAGGGTGGTAATTTCTTTAAAAGATGCATTAAAAAAAAGTGGCTTCCTTTTTATTTTTTTTTCCTTTTTTTTTCTTTTTGTGATCCAGACATACAGAAAATGGATTTTGGTAAAAATGGATTTAGGAAGAAACTTCTCCCATCAAGTTGTTCTCTCACTATCCTATGAGATAAATGCAGATAGATGTCTGAATCAAATGATAACATATCTGCTGTAGAAATTTCATGTTTGCTTTAAGTGATTACAGTGTAGGAGGGGTTTTTTGCACTATAAAATTGCTGCCCATTTCTTTTGTGTAACAACAGAACTGTTACACAGTTTTCAAGGTAAAATTGGGAGATCTTTAACTTTTATTCAGAAGGATGTGGTTTTTTTAAGGTTCTGAGTTGTGACTGGATTACTAGCATAGCATAGATAATATCAAGAAATAGGGTATAAAGGGGTCAGCCACAAACTTTGAAATAAAACAAGCAATGGAGGAAAAATGAAGATAAATATGCACAAAAATTTACAAGTGCTCTTGCTAAATTATCTGTATTTCCTGGGGACATCGTATTTATGTTTGAACTGTGACTTCATATGAGTGTCTGTCACTGTTTTATTTCAAATTTTAGTAAGAAACTATGAACTAAGCTATCTCATGCATCTTTTTCTCTTTAGGCAAGGGAACAGTCCTCCAGCAGCAAATCTGAGAAGCAGAAAACAAGCTAAACGTTAACATTACTGGGTGAGATTTCATGTCTATTCTCTGAACTACTATAAAGGCAGTTTGCATAAGCATTATTAAAGATAAGTCTCAGTGACACTCCTAATTAAAGGAAGAGGTGGCTCACTGTTAGAGAAAATGCTTGGGATGATTTTGAACTTCATTGTAGAGAATCCTAAGCAGAACGAGGCATGCTACTTTTCTCTCTTTCTGTCCCCACAGTTGGTAAAAAGTTACTTCCTTTAGCTAAATCTCCTTAAGTTCATATAATTTTAAGTATTCCAAGGCTTGACACTCCTGCTGCTTCCCCAGTAAGACCTTTATACAGAGTAAGTTAGACCGAGCATATTTCAACTGATTATTTTTATCTGTGGGACAGTGAGCTTATCATTACTTCTCTACCAGGCTAATTTTGCAACAGTGTCTAGAACAGATATTTAAAAGAAAAAAAAATAAAAAGAGAAACACAGCTAAGCTGATAGGTATAGCAGGTTTCAGTGTTCTGTTCTTGCTTAAATATAGTGCTGTTCTATACGTTTGTTCCACTATTACTGTATATTTCTTTATATTTAGCTTGATCATACCCTTAATAGAAGTGTAGGTAATTATAATATCTCATACTCATCACTTAGTTCATGGAAAAAGTCATAGCAGACTGCTAACCTTACTGTAATATCACTTTTGAACAAGACCTAATGGCTTTTGATATTACTTCTTCCTGGATTTCTTTCTCTCCCTGGATGTCTATATTTCTGATAATTCTTCTCAGCTCTATTTGGTTATTTTTTTCCGAGCTAATGTGTTTTATGCTTATCTTCTTTCATTTAATTTCTTTCCCTTTTTTTTCAGGATCTTGGCATATGATATTAAAAGACGTCTTTCTGCTGCTGGATAATTATTCCTGAAGAACAAAAGCTGATGCAAAAAGCATGTGGTTATTCTGGGTGGTTTTTGTACAGTGGTATTTGCTGGAGGTTTTTCATATTTTCTTTTTTTCCAATAATGGATTAAGATTTTTTTTTCTAGCCATTCATTTTATTATACTGATACATTTTGAATTTTTGTAGTTTTCTTCAGTTCTGAGAGGGAAAGGATGCTTTATATTTGTAAGAAATATATTTCATAAATTAATAGCAATGCCAAAAGAAAAAATTTGCAAACTTTTGCACATAATCTCCACATAGTGCCTGTAAATCTCAGAAGAGTTCATAAGTATGTGCTAGCATTTTTAACATTGCAGTGAATGCATTAAGAATTCTGGAATGTAATGAGCTTTAGTTATCCTCAGCCTGACTGTATGAAGTATTTCCTCAAGGCAGTTCTTGGTAAGAAACCATAGATTGGCTGTGGATATCTAAAGAATGAGAAACTGGTGATTAACTGCTTCATCAAGAGCGTCTAATTAAAAAGATAAATTTTGGATGATGCCTTAGGCATTGTTAAAACAACCCCAAAACCACTAGAAAAGAAGGAATTTTACTTTTTTACTTCCAACTGCATCTGTGCTGTTATCTCATAATTTCAGGAGTCTCAGGACTGATCCAAATACAAATCACCATGTACCACAGACACCATTGTTATCACAGAAGGGGGGGAAAAAAGGAAGGTACATGAGCCTTAACAGAGGTTAAAGAGAAACTCAGGTCAACAGGAGGACATTGTTGCACTGTTTCTAGACCTTGTCTCTGTTCCTCTGTCAGCGCTTCAGCTGGGAGTGCAGGAATAGAGCAGAAGTTCATGCTGCAGGAACAATGTAATATTGAGCTGGTCCTGAAGGGAGCGGGCACCAAGAGCAGGCAACCCCTAACAAAGTCTGCTGCGCGTTTACAGGCTTGTGGGATGGGACCTCAGTGTGCTGAGTTCCTCACTTTGTTTTCCTCTGTCTGAATTACTTGTAAAATACATTTTTGCACATCCTTACACCCATGTACTACTTCACCAGTAGTTTACAGAGGAAGGTAATGTTAGGGACAGTAACTGTAAGGATATCAAAATCTGACTCTAATATATAGTATTCCAGAGACAGCCCAAAGATTTAAGATGGAGGATAATCAGAATTTTGACTGTACTTAACAGTCTGTATTGAGAACCTGTGTCACACTAATAAAGTTTTTAGAATGTATTATGTTTGTAATTTCTTTCATCTTCTTCAGCTATTATCTGAATAGCCATTTAAGGGCAGAAGAGGAACATCCACCTTAGAAATGATTAAAAAATAAACATTAGCATATTAAAAGTGAATAATGCTTTTTAAAAAATCAACAAGATATGTGTCAAGGCTCCATGAAGCACCTTATAATCTGGCTAAGATCTAGCTACAGCTTTTTTCCCTTCACTTTGCTGTTCAAGATTATACAACAGTTAATTAGGGCCAAATATAAATTGTTGAATCTCATTCTGTAGAGATAGGCTTAGCTTCGGACACAAAGCAGCTAAAAGACTAAGCCATAAGCACAAGAGTTTTCAGAAACAAAATGAAGTTACTGCTTATTGTGCTGAAAAGTTCCCATTAAATTTTGTTAAAACATCATGTGTACAAATGATAATCATTCTTAAGAGACAGAAGAAACATTTTATTTTGATGGAGTTAATGAACCCTGCCCTGCATCCCAGTAACTGTTAGAATTCTCTGAGTATACAAAAAAGTTCAGCGTTACCAAATTCTGTTTTTCTAAACAAGTTTTCTTCATGGCATACAAAGTTCTAAAATGTTTATTAGTGTCAGCTCATGCAGTTCAATCAGTGAATGGTACTGTGTTAAGGAGAAAGGTGACATATCAATGTATCTGTGATCTTTATTCTGGAGAGAGGTCTACAATGTATCTGGATAGATGCTGGATAATTGATGTTGCTTCAATTAAAAAAAAAAAACAGAGAAGGAAGGGGGTTGTAGTTTTGTGGGGGCAGGGGGTTGTGTTGGTGGGAGTACTACTTAGCAATTTTCCCTGAAAATTGCAACTGAAAATGAAGGAGTTATAGTAGGAAACAGCAATGCATATAACTGCTTACAACAGCAACAGAAAAGAATGGGCAAATGGGAAAAGTGAAACAACTGAAATATTTTATCTAGAACTGTGTAAGCAAATATTTTTTGTTAAATTTTTTTTTCAATTTGCTCTGAAAACATTTTAAAGAATCAACAGTACCTGAAATACTGGGTTCTCAACTCTTCTTATTTGTTATCAATTACTCTAAGACTAGATGGTCTCTTACTTAAACTTTTTTTCCCCCAAAATTATTTTTTGGTTTAACTGTGCACCTGTCTACTACTTCAGGCAACAGTCTTGTATTTTAGTAGCTCAGTGAGTTTCAATTGGCATTATAATTAAAGAAGTGAGTATCAGCTGTATTTGAAATCAGAAAATAAAACTCCTAAAACAATTTGAATTATTTACCTGAATAAAGTCATAAGTGACTGTACACTTGGTGCACAGTCTGTTCAGAATTCCTGTTCCCCTTAATGAGTTTTGAGGTACAAGATTCCTTATATGAACAAAAAGGATACAGCAAGCAAGTTGAAATAGTATTTTCTACAACACTGTGACAGAACTCTAAGGCCTTTGCTAGGAGGACTCAACAAAATAGGCATCAACATCCTGGGCAGGTATTATGTCTAGCTGCAAGAAAAATGAACAAGGTGCAGTCCAAAGCTTATAGTTAGTTCCAGATCATATATCTTTTTTTCCTCAGTAAGTGTTTTTGTTGAAGTTTCTGGCCACTTTGAGATATCAGTGAGGAAAGGGAGACAAACCAGAACAACAGAGAAAACAAAAACCATGGAACCAGGGCATTGTAAAGGCAAATAAAGAGCAAGTGGATTTATGCACACATGATAGTTACTTAGAATTTTCTGTAATGGTTATTATTGAATTGTAGAGTTCCTGTAGGTAATCAGACAGAGAAGGTCACTTGCAGCTTGTTTGGGGAAGGAAAAAAAAAAAAGAAAAGAAAAAGAAAAAATCCCTACAACCCTCCAAGAGTACAGCTCAGCTTTCTTAAGTATCTGTACCTTTTGGGGGCATAATAGTCATCATTTCTCTGCTTAGAGCAGTTACCTGCAGGCTAATGATTGGGATTGTAAGCTAATAAATACACCCCCATGACATTTAAAAGAACAGAGTCATTTGTATCTGACAGCAGTTATATTTCAACTAGGTAAAAAAGAGATCATTAAAAGCAAAAATATAAAATCTAAATTCTAGCTAAAACTGATTATTAATCTAAAAAGATTTTTTTTCCCACACAAATTGCATTCTGATTTCCTGAACATAAAAATACAACAGGATTTTTCCATGTGTTAAGACTGCAGGCAAGGTATTTACATCAGCAGCAGAAGTAGCAGTGCAGACTTACTGGAACAGGATGGGCTTCAGGGGACTGGTATGTGCAGCATATGCTCCGCATCACCTTGGCAGGGATGGAGCCGGTGCCACTGCACAGCTTCCATACCATTACAACTGCCTCCAGCCCTGAAACACTACAATAAAGCTTGCATAGACATAGTCCTTATCATATTTATTTTGAAGTATACAATGTTAATTATAGTCAATACTATTTTTTAATTCTGTGATGCTTGAGCTGAGGTAAATATTTATAAAAATTATTCTCCTGCAACATAGACCATGAGGATAAAGGTACATGCAAAGCAAAAATTTTTTTGCTCCGTAACTTGAGTTCACTTCAGTATTAAATAAAGCTGCTAGTTGTACTTTTGTGGAAAAGATACAGGAAGGGTAGGCATTCACAGGTGGAAAGTTTCACTTTGTCTCCAAATACTTTCTGCTTCTTCAGAACAAATAAATTAATCTTAGACTTCCAGTAATCAGTCACCCCTACCCCTTAGGTTGCTGTACAATAAACAAGTTCATTTTTTTCTGAAAACTGCTACCTGGTAAAGAGATCCACAAACAGTCTAGTTTTACTTCAGTGTTGTGGTTTGCTGGGAATACAAAAATATTGAGCATCAGGATTAGGCTGCCTTAGAGCTTCTTCTAAAGAAACAAATTTATAAAATTCAGCTTTCCCTCCACCCATGAGTTTTCAGTGCTTTTTCAGTTATTTTTGACAAACATAAACAATGTTTTATAGTTTTTTGTTTTGCAGCCATGTTTTGACTTTCTCAAAATTTCTGTCCATCCACTGTATGTTGTCTTCAATGGTTTCAATAGCTTGTTGGACACAACGAAGCTGCGAACTTTTTTCTTCCAAAGAATTGAAGAATTCTTTCACCTGTTGAATAAAAAGGTGAAAGAACAGTTGATGAAAAAGCAATGCATGTTAATTCATGCACAGGAAGAGCAGCAAGAAATTTTTAACTTTGACCACAATCTTCACTTGCTTGGGTGAGTGAAAGATAATTCTTCCTGCCCCCTCTTCTAACTGCCATGAGAAGAGTTTTCTTAAAAGTTTCCCCGGTCTCATAATAGCTGGATCTCTCAAGTAGAGAAAAGATTACATTTAAAATTAAATGAAGTTATATGACATGTAATGCTGTGTCTGGGATCTGTATGCTTCCTGCTCATTCAGCAAACATTTGCACTTAAGCCATGCCACCCAGGACAGTACTTCTCATTCTGGAGTTCACACAACAAAATTTGTATTCCCCACTGTTTCACAGCCAGTCTGGTTGTTAGCACACTAGTAGTTTAATTAACATCCCAAATTGTGAACTGAGAGGTGTGGCATGCGGTCCCTTCTGACAGAAGTGAAAAGGTGGGAAAGACATGCTTTCTTGCAGCTGATTTTGGAGAGGCCTATCAAGATTTATCAAAGTTTGCCTGTCTGAACTGTAAATTCAATCCATTTGGATGAGCACCAGTAGCCTAAGTGTTCATGGTAAATCATTTTAAGAAGTTTTCCCTACATGGGAAGTCTGTGCCTCATTTTAGTTTTCTACTCAAAAAACAACAAAAATCCCCACCGTTTAGGAGGCAACTATCCTCTTCCTTGAAGCACTTGGGAATGCAGCCACTGGAAACCTGTAGGCTGTTTCGTACTCTTTGAATCTACTCCGTTCCCTTTAGCTGCTGAAATTGCTAAAGACTGCCTTCTTGACTTTTTTTCAAGAGGTGCTCCTAATCACAAGGCTTCATTGTGAGAATTTAGTTACATCTCAGGCATTAGTTGGTACTGCTATACAGATACTTTCAAAGGACACAATGACTGCACCACATTATAAAACTAGATAAATAAATTTTGTGAGAATTTTCTTTGATGAGTGTGATACAAGGTAAAAGTATGTACAAATACTTGTACAAAGTACAAGAAAGATCAAACAGGATACAAGGAAGAGTGTCAGTTTCATCATTATTTTTCTCTCTCAACCTTATACTGACTGTGTCTGTGTTCAGACTCATACCTAAAGTCCCACAGATCCTCAAGGAAGATGCAGCCACATTCTACAGAAATGTCCCTGCATCTGTGGCACTGGACAACATTCTGCTATTGACATACTCTGAAAGAGTCCATTTAGATTTAGAATGAATGTTTGGAACTAAATCCAAACTAAGTAAGCACTGCTCCCTATATTAAATAATATTGTTGCATTATTTATGCCCAGGTTTTGCCCCAAACCAGGAAATTTTAGACCAACAACAAGAGAAGAAGTTTTTGAAAACAAATTGCCAGGGATGTCCTTGGAGGCTTTTGAATCAGCGCACTAACCAGTCTTCATTTTTTTTTGATGCTGGCAGAGAAGTTTCAAATTGTGGAAAAAGCAGACAAAATGATTATCATATATGAGATCCACGAGAGTGGAGAATTTTGCCTGTAGTAGATGATGTAGAGCACTGGTACATTTATCACTGCCATTCGGCTTTTCTCTTCTGTCCATGCTCAGTAGAAATACTTTTTTTTTTTTTAATCATTTTCAGCATGTTTTTCTTACTACTTTGCAAAGTAGCAAATATTATCAGAGGTAGGTGCAGCATGAGCTCTCTGAGAGACAAACAGTGGTATTCTGCATTCAGGACCATTGCTTAAAGAAAAGCCATCTTTCTCCTTGCCACTCACATAATACTCTGCCCTAAGTAATCCAACCCATCAATGCCCATAATCCCATAATCTTTGCCAAGGAAAGGGCAGGCTACTACCTTGATACTTCATCACTGATCACGCTTTAAGATATTAAAATCTAATCTAAGCTTCTGTTTCAGTTAAACTAAAACTATTTTTAAAAATCCAGAACAGCTAATCTGAATGGCTTACCTCTGCAAGCTGCAACCTTGTGGAATACTGATTTGTCACTCCAGTGACAATGTGTGCCATGGAAGAGGAACCAAGTTCAAATCTGGCAAAAAGAATCACCCATACTTAGAAAATGCATATTTTGGTTGGAAATTGAGTTCAAAAATACAAATGAGGTAGAGAGAGCAGTAGAACAACTTTATGTTCCTTACTTTTCTACAAGTTCTTCCCAGTTTCTCTTTAAAAATGTCCAAGCTAGATGATAGCCAGATGGGTTTCTGGCAACAAACACAGTAATATGTGGAAGATCCTGTGTTTTTATTATGTCACCATGCAGACCTTGATCCATTAACCTAGGAATTAATAACAGAAGTGGAAATTGTTTAGACCAGTAGATAAAACTGACAAGTGACTATTCCCTTAGTATTTTCTGCTATCATACGAGTCTGCATTTCTAAAGGTCCTAGCACATCATTTCAGTTGGGTTACTTCCAACTTTTTGCAACATACTTCTTCACCACATCCATCACTCCCACTTCTATTACGTTCACAATTACAGTTACTTAGCAGAGCTGCCTTCTGAAAATAAAGGATAAAAACACTATATTTTGCTCTTATTCAAGATTTCCAAATTAACATGAACCTCTCAAACCTGCAAGACAGATATTTCTCCTACACTAAGTGTTGATGGCAAATTCAGGCCTGCAAGTGCTGCTCATGACTAAGGTGCCCAAATAGCATTACAATGCAAGTAACAGATACCATCATTACAGAATGGCTAAAGTAAATCTCCAGTGGTAACTGAACAAAACTATATCAGCGTGCCATCTTCCAACTCCACCAAATGGAAGAAATCAGGTTTACAGAATGCAAGGCTTGAAGAAAACACCTAAAAGCCTCAGTGGTGGTCAGCTCTCTCAAAAAACAGGACAACCCAAATTTTTGTAAGAAACATACAGCATATGTACTATAGGTAAATATGTACCTATAATCAAAGTAAATACAGACTTAAACAAAGAAGTGTCTGCCAAGCAGTAGTAAGGTATCTTAATAGCTGTTTTACTACATTTTGTCTGAATTTGCTGCTGCAAACGCTGAGTGCACTGACTCCTGGCACCAAAAACCAGAAATGGAACACTGAGGCCACTTCCTCTTCCCTTATTAATTCTGTAAAGCATTTTACAAATCTTGAAACTCGAAAGCTGTAAAACAAGACTCTCAATAATTCTAGCTCCTCTTTCAATATTTGCATATCTTCCTCCAAACACATTTCTGTTCATAAGTAGTACACTACTCACCACTGAAGTTTGTCATTATTTCTGCTGAGGCTGAGAGCTAATTCAATTTTATCTTTCTCTAAGTTGAATGAATGCAGCCTGTATTTACTAAAGAGGAAATCCCAGCCTTCAGATGTTTGTGCACCAATAGCGTACACTGCCGTCTTCACATCTGTTGGCAAGCTACAACAAATTCAGTATCAAGTTACTCTCCATATCATATTTAAGAATATTTATGTAGAAACATAACCATGTCACTGTCACGTGTCAACTGGCATAACAGACTATTTCTTAAGAAATACTGGTCTAATAACTACAGGTATTACAAAGTGATCCCTGTTGCTGGGAAACAATGTTAAGTATCTCAGTCTGCATCTCAGTAATGCTCCTGACTTGCAAATGACTTCCAAAAATACTGGACTC
Organism: Dromaius novaehollandiae; assembly: GCF_036370855.1. NCBI lineage: Eukaryota > Metazoa > Chordata > Aves > Casuariiformes > Dromaiidae > Dromaius > Dromaius novaehollandiae. The sequence goes on along the minus strand of NC_088130.1, from coordinate 34,857,705 downwards.
ATTATTCCTTTTATTTCTTCGTTATTTTTGTGTATTTCTTCCATGGATATCTTGTTAGTAAGTCCAGTCAGATACTAACACAGTTTTCTCTGGCCTTCCCAGAACAATCTCTCATGGACCTTTTGTAGTGTGTTTTAGGGAGTTCTTATGTCATGACCAGAAACAAAAATTCGGTGAAATTCATGTACAGTAGTTGACCTATTTTTACAACAGGTATAGGGCAATCTTCAGGCATATAAATGAGGGAATATACTCATGTGTTGTTTTCCCTTTCCAGAACATCTTTAATAAACCGAGTTTTGGAGTAACCCATGATGCATGTGCTAGTTTGGGGATGTAATATATACCAAACTGGGAAGGAACTGGGAAGCTAAAGCCCATGAGATCCAGAACTGAAAAGACTAATTTTGGACTTCAGAAAAGACTGAAGTTTAGCTCATTCAGCAAATTAACTGTAGTATTATTAAACAGAATATCAGAAAGGACAGTATTAGTTACAATACGGACCTCAAAGTTCCATTGGATTTCTGCCATTTCATAAAATATTCTTGTGCTTTGTCCACACACGGCTGGTACCCACGCACGCATGCAAACAGGAGTAGCGAGTGCTTGAGCATTCTCTCAGACACTGAGCCTTCATCATTCCAAGACTGCTTGTCAATTAGGTCTTTAAATAGATTGACTATATACTCCTAAAAATAGTGCAATAATAAAGATCTATTTTAAAGTGTGTTTTACAGGATACAGGCAGAGTGAGAGAGTTCTAGATAATTAACATGTTACCTTTAACTGATTTGCTGTATCATCCATATCCCTCCTCTCCATGAGCTTGTATATGGGAATCAGTTCATTCATACCTTGGAATATAGGCATGATTTGTGTTTCATGTTTCAGGTATAAAGTTAGATCAAAAGCTTTGGAAATTGACAGTTTTTTTATTCTAAAGAAGATAAGAGAAGATTAATAAGTTATAGTTAAACTTAGGAAAAGTTTAACTTCAGGGAAAGCCTTAAACATATTTCCAAATCTTTTTTAACTTTGCTTTCAGAAGTCAAATGTGGTTTAGCAATTGCATAAGCCATGAAACCTTGTATCTGATGCAGCAAAAACCAAAAATAAATTTGAACAAAGAAATGCACTGTAAGGGAATGATTTAGAAAGATCCTTTTTTTCCCCTTCTCCCCCATTGCAAGGTTTTCCCAGCATGGCTTCACCCTCACCCTCTCCTTGCTTTAGTTCTACAAAGCAAGAATGGAACAAATCCAAAGAACCCGGCTGATTTTCTCTGCAGTATCTTTCTAGCTAGACATGTAGACATTTAGTCTCCTGCATTTATTCTCATAGTTACAACCAAAACTGCTTCTTCACTGTCTTTGACTCACTTCTCAAGCTTTCTTCTGCATCTAGCAGGACATATCTTGATGATTTCTTCCAAGAAAAAAAAAAGGAAAAAATGCAAGAGGATGTATTTCGCTCTCTCTGTTCACTTTTCTTTCATCCTTCTGGAAAATTTTTTTCCTACTTCTTTTCCCAGCTATTTTATCTCCCTGCATACAATTCTAATTTTGTCCTTTTTCACCTGTCTCTTCTTCTTCCAAATACAAGCATGTTTTTAGAGTCACAGATCTTTTAAAATGAACCATGCTTGACTCAATTTGCATCATCTCTAATTATCCCTTCTTCCTTTCATCTCTAAGCTTCTTGAGCATGCTGAACAATCTTCCTTCAGTCACCTCTTTTCTCTTTAAACTAGAAAGATCTTTCTTCTACCGTCCAAACAAAAATCTGCTGACATCTCCTTAGGAGCTGCCACCTCAAATTCATATACTTTTAATTATCTTCTAGCTCTTCCCACTAACCTCTTTCCTGAACTCTGTAAACTCAGACCAGTAATTAACTCAGTCAGCTCTTTAGTTCTCTATGCCAGACTATGCACAAGTCTTGCAGATTCTGTATGCAAAACACCTCTAAGACACAACCTTTTCTAATCCAGCCACAGAATTCAGACTAATCATGGCCATAATCTCATCACACCTTTATTACTGTAATACCCTTGTTTCTAACTGACAAATGCCACCAGGATCTTTCTGTCTGAAAAAACATTATCCTAGTCTATCACTTCACTTTGGTGTCCTTCCACTACCTTGTCTTCATTGAACATGACCTATTTTCCCCCCTTTTTCAAATCTCTTCACAGCCTTTTGTCTATCATTTCATGTTGAGAATTTTACTTCTGACCCTCTTTTGGTCTTTTCTGCTATCTTCCATCCCTCACTTTTAGATTTCCAAGCAAGCATGCTTGTGCTCCCCAGAGCTCCACTGGTGCTCTCCCTCAGGTCCCCATTTAAATATCTGCTTTGCTGTATTGTCCACAAAACACATCAGAGCAGTTAGGCAACTACACTGTGTTACAATTGTCTGTTGTCTGGAGCTCACTGAGCAGCCCTACACCTGCTGCAATTCTGCCATCTTTGACTGTAAGCTTTCTGAGGCAGGGACCCTCTTTTATTTTGTCTTCACACGCTGGTTAATGCAATAGGTCCTGGCCCAGGACTCCTAGAAATTGCCAGAGGGAATTTTCAATAAAATCAAGTCTGGGTCAGTTTGTCATGTGAGAAATCGCTAGCGGTTTCCCCCAGCACAGACAGCTTGTCTTTGTGGAGGAGCTGATATTCCTTGCGTAGCAAGCTTCAGATGCAGATGCAGTTCAACTGCTAAGGACAAGCAGTGTGACATCAGAGTCAAAAAAGTTATCACATTTTTAAGAAAGCTGTAGCTTGCAAAAAGTTTCTTAGTCTTTCTCGCAAGTCCTGCAATTTTGTATGAAAGACCTCACCCCTAGAATAAACAGCTTATTATTTTGGACAGCGCTTCTCCATGCACTGCTTTTTTGTGAAAATTTAGCTCAAAAGTTAGAATTAAAAAGCACTAAATTAACATATCAAACATTATGTTTCACAGAGAACCCTGCTCCAAGCATCCCTTTTCAAAAACAAGAGCCCAAACGGTGAGACTACTATGCCATCTGGGTCTATTTCATTTACTAGGCTTGGATAACTCCACCGCAATCAAAGAGAAATTCCGAATTTATGTTGCTGGAAGCGAGAAAAGAATATGCTCTCAGTTTATTTAAAAGATTTAATGAATAATGTAATATACATTATTAACATTTTTTGCTTCAGTGATATATACTCAGAAATGCAGAGGTCATACTTTTTCAGACTTAGAAGGCCTTACCTCACAAGCTGGAAGACATTGTTAATGAGACTTGCTCTGTCGTTGCTGCTAATCACCGTATGGTTCTCTTTCAAAAGATTAATGAGATGATCCCATCCATCCTCTTCATAGTGCACAATGTAATATCCATTCATGCCAACATTGAATTTAATCCATTCTACCTCTTCTGGAAGGATGAGGACATCTACAAACAAAAATAGAACTCTTTTTATCTGCAATTCAAACACATTGTAATGTAATAGCCAAAAATATTCTTACTCTCAATTCCAGGGATTTAAAGAAAACAATAACACAATTTCTGAATATATTAAGAGATTCTTATAGTAATGTTATTGAGAAACAGATGACAAAAAAAAATGCTTCTCTTGCATTAGCAGTTCCAGTTCCCCATTCTGCAAAAAAACTTGCAGCTCTAAAAAGCTTGCAAATAAATTTCGAATAAATTAATCACTGTAAAAGCAAATTACCTGTTTTAGTTGTCATCAGAAATCGTTGAACAGTATCAGATTTACTGGTAATATAGGTTAATGGAATGTGCCACAAGTACCTATCACAAAACAGAAGTGCTTTGTTTAATGACAGAACTTCGCAAAAGCTTCTCCAACTTGCTTCAGTCTAACAGCTGAGTAATGCCTTTTGTCTGTAGTATAAAAGCAATGAGACATCTCTGATTTCAGTGCAGAACCAGATACATCTACCTAGTTTTAATTTAGTTTGCTTGGGGGACCATTAATAGTGAAGCTTCAACAATATGAATTTTCCTGCCTAGTTCCCCCAGCATGTCTCCAGTGCAGGTTTATTCAGCTCATGTACACGTCCAGCCACTGTAGCTTTGCAGCTACTGATACCTCAGCTGGGTCCTGAGAGTCCAGCTACATCTACTGCAGACTCAGTACTGACCCCGAGTTACACAGAGAAAGCCTCACGACTGATCAGCTCACGGAGGATTCCTTAAGAAACAACAGTAAAAGCTCTTATCGTATAGCAAAGACTGCCTAAGGTGAACATTCCAGGTTGCAGGCTGGGATTTCCTATTTTGCTTACTCTGTGGATGAAGGAGAATCCACTCCCTTCATGTAGTAATCCTGCTGCAGATGGACATTCTTTCCTCTCACTGTGACAGTTACCAGGGGAAAACCTTTCTGCAGTGTCCAAGTGTTCATCATTGCCCTCACATCAAGAGTTTCTCTTTTGGTCCAGTGCTGTGTTTGAGTGAGGGGAAAAAAAGATACCTAAGAAGAGCAGGAAGATGAAGTATACTGACAACAAAATGGAAACGAGTATGTAAGAACTTCAAAAGAGCTGCTGGGTATTTGTAAGCTTTACATAGGTAAGTTGAGACTGGAACACAGGAAATTATGATGTCTCTGATTCTGTCTTCTTGTGGACAATTTCATACAATTATCAAAGCACTTTAAGTAGCACTGTTTTTCAGTCAGTCCTGGGCTCAGGGATAAGATTTCTGTTCAGTCGCAGAAAGACCAGATTTCCAACAGAACTGAAGAAACATACACCCTCTCAAGAATCATGCTGAAGTGATAAAGAATGCTTTTGGAAGGTGCATATATCAATGCAACAGAAAAGAATAGCAACATAGAGGACAGACGCTTACTGCACTTGAAGATGACTGTTGGTTTCTTCTGCAAAAATTATCACCTTGGAGTTCATTTTCATCAGTATCAACAGTAGGGCAAATCTGAAAAAAAAATTCTTGGTCATCTCTGCTTAATTTCATAAATATAAATCATGGGTACTGGTTGCAGTCTTCAGTAACACATTAACAGAGGTATAACTACTCATGAGAAGTTATGAACTTTGAAAATATGAGAATAAAAAATACTTGCCTGTGTCATACTGTTCCACAAATCTTCATTTTTTGTATTCCGATAACTGTATTTCTGCAGATATTGCACAAGCCCAGCTTTAAACACATCAGCAGTCATGTAGTCCCTCAGCATATTTAATATACAAGATCCCTGAAAAAACAGTCACAAAGTGTTTAAAAAACTACTCCACAGACGGCAAGAGAATTCTTTCAAAAAAATTCTAATACACATAACAGTTCACTTTTATATGGCTCTCTGACTAAGGAATAATCAGGCTTAATCACATATGTTGAAACAGTAATTTGGTTTTCAGGATCATCATTCTTAAAAATACCTCTGTTTAAGTAAATTGTGTTGTTATTTTTTGAACTTTGGTACTGAGCAGGTACTGCACAGTTAAGGCACCATGTAACGCTCCTACAAAAAAAGCTGCTTGGTTTAAGCACCTTAAACTATGGTGTAAGGCTAAATTGATACAGAACAGATAAAGAGAGTAAAAGCATTCTCATTTACAAATGGAAAAGTAAACCACCATTGATCTCCTTCCAGGAGTTTTGCGCAAAGAATTAGGCAAGTCATAAAAGAAGTATATCAACACCATGTGTCAGAGATGTCTTTTACCTCTGCCTATGCTGAAATCAATACAATACAATTGTATAGTACAATGAGTATAACTGAAATCAACAGCAGTTAAATATTTTACCTTTTCATAAGAAAGATCATCAAACATTTCTAAAATTTGAGCTGGATCTTCCACAGGAGCAGACACGGGATGTGATGAATTTAATGCATCCACTTCCATGGCATCAAAACATTTGCCTAAGAAATAATCTTCCTAATAGGAGGCAAAAATGATTAATACTATTTATACTTTTCCTGTGACCACTGAAATCACATTTCAGGCCCTTCCACATGATCTTCAAATTGTGCACAGAAAACAAAACATATCTTTTTCTTTTTACTCCAGAGCATAAAAAAATAAGTAACAGAAATATTGACAGCCATATTATCTATAGTATTCAATACTAGCTTAGTCTACCTAGTAAATAACTCCAAAAAGACACCTACACACTTTAACAGTTAGATGAAAGTGGTCAGAAATCATAAAACAAATTAAAGGAAAAAAAAAAAGTAAGGTAAATTTATCTATTATCAATTCACTGTAGTGCTATGGCAATTCGAAAAATTTGCACAGATCTGAATATTTTTTAAAAAAGAATATGCATAGCAATCATTAACTTTCATCATCAGTTTCTGAAAATATTTACATACCTTTAAATCAACATTCTTATTCTTCAGAGTTAACATCAGATAATCTTTTTAAAGATAAATTAAAAAGTGATTCATAGGAGGAACCTGTCTGATCTGTATCCCTACAAATTATTGGTTTTAGAAGGCAGTTATAAAAGAAAATACAGTAATTGCTGCTTACAACTCTTAGTTCTGGGTGGGTAATGCTGACCGACACGAACTCCATAAACTTTGCAAACCCTTCATTTAACCAGAGATCATTCCACCACTCCATGGTAACTAGGTTGCCAAACCACTGAAACAAAAAATAAATTTCTTACAGATGTGAGCACTTCTGAAATTAAAATACAAAGTTTGTTACAAAAGCTGCTACTGACCTGTATGAAACTGAATTTATACTATGCTACTGACCTTTAAGAAATATTTATTTTAGTGATACAGATTAGTCTGGCTTCTTCCTATTTCATTTCCTATTTAAAGGGTAACAGGCGAAAGCATTGACTTCCACCAATGTTCCATGAAACACTGTAAATGATCCATGGTTGGTAGGAGAGCCACGTATGAAACAGTAACATCTCCAAACCTTTATGCACTTATTTCTGTGGTCTGCAATTAATTTCAAGGGTTGACAACGGTACAAGGACCCCAGAGCACTGGAACTACTTAACTAAATATGTTTGTTTACAGCCCTCCACATCTATGAAGTCTGCCTGGACTCCTTTGCTTGAAAGGGCCCTCAGGATTCACAGATGAAGCAGCTATTATCAGTTTATAGCTCAAATGCCCCCCTATTCACACAGGATACATCCAGCTCGACCATTCTATCTGCTCATTCTGATCCCTTATTGTTACCCCCTAATTCTCACCTGATGAGCCAGTTCATGGGCTATTGTCATAGTAATCAAAAGTTTAGAGAATGCCGAGGACTTTTCAGGGTCATACAATAGTGCAGATTCCCGGTATGTGGTCAATCCCCAGTTTTCCATAGCACCAGACTGAAAATCAGGAATAGCTGCTAAATCTAGAAATACATCAAAATACTATTAGCACAGCTACACTCAATAAAGAACTTCCTCACCTCATCCCACTTTAGTGATTTCCTAAGGCTCACGCACACAGGTATACATATCACATTTCTACAAAATAATAGCAAAAACAGACTTTTTAAAAAGCTCTATAAGGAGAATCAGTGTTTTTTAGCTCTCAGTGGAGCTTTTTAGTCTATTCTGCAGTTATATGAAGCAGCCAGGAAAAAGTAAACTTGCTGTCTAAAAGCCAACTTTGGCCCTGTCTTGGTATTCTAAATTACTAATTTCGTGCAATTTTACTTTCTATTCTTAATAATATTCTGAAACACATTAAATGATTTAACACTTAACTTACCTTGTTTAGGCAAAGGATATGGAATGCTAAAGTAATCCTCATAGAAGTCTAGAAGTTTCACTGCTGCATCCAACGCATAATCAGCTTGGTTGATCTTGTCTGGTGCTGTGTATACAGAAATCTATGGGACACGAGTAGGTGGTATTTCAACACCAGCCTCAGAAGCTTACAAAATTTGTTCTTTACCGTATTTACTTGAAAGATCATAAAAAGTGACACTAGAACATAAATCTAACATTTCTCATACAAAAGACTGCAAAATTTTTCAGAAAATATGATCGAAATTAGAAATACGATTTTTAAAACTTATCCGCCAGAACTAAGATGCCCCTACAAGGACCTCTAAAATTTCCATCTCCTGCAATTGTTTAGCTGGCACAGTGTTATTTCATTGCTGGTTTTCCTTATGAAAAATGTATTTAATTTGCATTTGATTAAATAACCTGACATAAAACAATGTTACCAACACATGCAAATATATAAAAAGCAAGCACATTATCAAAAACAATTGAAGCCAATAAAACTCATAATGCAAACAAATCATCCAATTACAAAACCAATTTCTCTCTCTCCTTTCATTCCTATAAAACTCCAAGATACATAAAGCAAACTGAAAAGTAAACCACATGTATTCATACAGACTTTATCACAAAAAAGCTCATAGAAAATGAGACAGAGTTACCTTAATTCCATGATTGGTTATTTTGCTGACAGATTTAAAATCCGAAACAATAAAGGCCACAAGGTAGGTACTCATCTTGACACTGGTATCAAAATGGTCCTCAACAAGCCACGAAGCTATATTCACAGTTTTCACCTAAAAAATCAGGGCACAGCTCATCGTTCAATAGCACTATTTATTAGGACCTTGGCACCAAAAATTGCTGTGTTTCTTTTCAGTTTCACTGAGAACATTTTAAAGATATACTGGAAGGAAATCCTCCCTCCTCCCAAAACCATGCATCTGAGTAGTTTTGTCCATACACTGCTAAAATTAGACAATAAGAAATACCACTCGCTGCTTCAATTTTTCTCTGTGTTTGTTAGCACACTGATAGAATTAATCTTACATAACGTTAGCTGATTAAAATGAGAAAAATGAACTATTCCAGAGAGTGATTCAGCTACCTTAGATACCTATTTTAAGACGAAATGAATCATCTGTTAGAGGTATCTATTTTCCCCCTCTTGATTACAGATAGAGCCTTGGGTAATTAATTTAGACTTAGAAGATGTTTAGCCATACTGAATTGTAACACTAGCATCTGGTCTTTATTGATTAATTTTATCCATTTCTCTACGAAAGAACCGAATTTTTAAACCATCTTTCAAAATGTTCTGTTCTGAATGGTACTTTGTGGTTTTTGTTTTCTCATTTATAAGGATTATTTGATAAACAGTTAATAATAAGAACTTACTCTGAATCTATTATGGCCAAAGTAAGATCAAATGTACAAAATGTAAATAACCCTACACATGTCATAAATATATATTTAGAATCACAAGCAACATTTGTAACTATGACATGTACTGCACCTTCACTCTGAGATGTGTCTTTTTAAAATTCAAATTACCTTTCCTAAATAAAAGGTGCTGCTGAGCAGATATTTGAAGTTAATACATGTGGATTGTTTATATATTTATTCATATAAATTTCATCATTCATTCTTAAAATCTAAGTGATGCAAAAAGTTTTGTTCATGAAATAAGGGTTATAGAATCTGCATTATGATGAATTTTCTAAAACCCCAACTAAGAAGCAGAATCCGACGTGACGCATGATATCCTTCAATCCTTTTTAACTTTGCTGTCAAAACTGCCAGAAATCACACTACATAATCTAAAAACAGAACTGAGGTAATGTTTAGGTCAACATTCCCATGAACAGCAATTGCGTAGATATTCTGTTCTCCTTTCACTTTTGCACTGTTGATTAGTGACCTTGCAACATTAAAAATGTCCACTTACAATTGGCATATTGGATAGTGCAAGGTGCTTTGGTTCCCTCCTAATCTTAATTGAAAATCTGGCTTTGAAGGCTGGTTCATCAAAACATGGGAAGGCCATTCGTGCAGCTGTCGGCTCAAACTGCGTTGATGCAAGTACTCTATAATTAAGAAAAAAAAAAGCTTTTTAGTCTCACACCTTCATATGCACAATGCAGATGAACATGCACATGTTCACCACCCTGATGTGTGAAAAAAGAGTAATTTCATATTTACAAAATAACTACAGGTACCACCAAACACTTTCACACATCAAGTAAAGAATTACTATTTCTCCATCTGTGGTGGGGATCTGAGGTGGGCAAATTAAACTTCCTCTTCCTCTTACCCCACTCCAGGGTAATCAATAGATGTTTTGGCAGATTAGGGCCTGTTGAGGCCACAATCAAGAACCTCATTACTGCCATGAAAGGATGAGAGTCTCTGTAAGACAAACAACAATTACAAATACAGTTTGATGCAACTTGGTCTCTAAAATGGAATAAGATCCTCGAAGAGGGCAGTTTCAAAGAAGGAAACAGAAAGTAAAGGACAGCAAATTCTAAAAGCTATTATGTTGCACGGTTATGTTTAACATCACGGAACTAACATCTATAAATTTACAAAAGGATTACCTAAGCTCTCCATCCTGGGTTCTGTAGGTGCTTTTATAAAAGCCATGCAAAGACTTTGAGAGATTTGCAGAGTAGTGGATGCTGATCATGTAGCTGTGTCCGGGCTGCAGTGGTTCAGCAGCAAGGAGCGCCACCTGCTCGAAGGGCTGGTGCTCCAAAACCCGCGCCTCTTGGACCGAGCGGGCACCCCGGGCCCCAGCCTCGATGGCAGCCTTGGTGATGTGCAGGTGCTTGCTGTGCAGGATGACCAAACTGGTTTGCTTGGTGACTGTAATTTCTATTTTAGCGGCCCCAGAAAACGTCAGAGTGGTGAGATTAGGATGGATGAGAAGATCGTAATGCACTGGGATAACGTGCTGGGGGAGCCTCATTTTATCCCAAGGAAACTGCATGTTGTTACCACCATCTTGGCCAGCGCTCGCAGAGGAGGCAGCATGCCTAACACCTAGCAGCGCTACCATTAGAGGCAGAAGCCGGCCTGAAAACGGCCGAGTAAAGGACAGCGCTGCCATTTTTGACTGACTGTCACAGATGATCGCCTAAACAACGCGGAAGAAGGAGCGGAGTCACCGTCACGACAAACGTATCGTGTTTTCCCCAGGAAGGCTGCCCCGCCGCCGGCCTGCCGCCGCAGGGCCTCGCCGGCGGCACCGGCCGCGGCACCGGCGCCCCCCGAGCGCCGCGGGTCGCGTCGCGCCGCCCGCCCCACCGCCGGGCTCCGGCCTGGCCCGCGACCCCCGCGCGCTACCTGCCCGCCGCCGCCTTTCGCAGAGAGCGAAAGCAAAAGCGAAAGAAAAAGCGCCTCTACGGGCAGCGGGCGGCGGAGCCTCGGGGCGGCCCTGCGGGGCGGGGCGCGCCTCTTCCGCCATCGCGCCGCGCCAGGTAGGCGGCGGCGGCGGCGCGGGGCTGAGGGCCGATCCGGGGGCCGCGCTGGCCGCTGCCGGGAGGGGCGGGCGCGGGGCTGCAGCGGCCCGCGCGGCGGCGGGGCGGGGCGGGGCGGGGCGGGGGCGCGCGGCCGTTGCGGCCGTTGCGCCTCCCGGGGTGGGGGTGGGGCGGGGAGGGGAGGCAGGGTCGTGAGGCGCGGTCTGGAGCGGCCGCGGGTAGGTAGATGATTTTATGGTTAAAAGGTTCAAAAATAGAGAATCTCATAAGTTGGCTGCTAGTTTTGTAACTATGTTGTGTAATCAGGGGTCAGGAGCTCTCTGGAACAGCCATTCTCACTCCTGTGAAAGACATCCTGTGGAATTCGTATGGTGTGACCAGAAGGCTAGGGTACAGTTGTGAAGACTATTGTCTTTATTTATTAATTTTTCTTGTCCCCACTCTACGCAAATACTGAGTCAATAAGATGTTTGAAAAGTCAGTAAATTTGTGTTTTATCAGTAAATCTGGTGTTTTATCAGACTTTAAACAGTCCTGCAGCTGTGAACTGTGCTCCCATGCCTTTTTGGTCTCATAAAGCATTGATGACTGTGGCTATGGACAATGTACGTTAAAAGATACCCATAATGACTTCTCAGCTGTTCCTCCCATCCTCTCTTTCTTCTACCATCTAATGCATGCTTATAATATATGAGAGTTTTGTAGAAAAACACTAATAATATACACCTACCGAGTTGTAGAACCTCTGAAACACTCAAAACTTCTTTGGGTGACAATGGTAATAAAACTAGCAATTTAAATGCAACAGTACACAGATGCTCAGGTACCATGTAGCCAGGCAGTTAAAAACGGCAGACTGACTAGGTACTAAAATAATTCCAGAAGTCATTTCCAGATGGCAACATCTTCCTTTACTTCACATACCATATTTCCAGCTCTTGCGTAGCTGCCTTCCCATTCCATTCTTTTCTAGAGCATTCCCATGATCTATGTTTTGTTATATGTTGTACTTGAAAAATGCATCATTTATTTCTAATCTGCATTGTTTGAGTCAGTGTATGAGTTGCTGTTCCTTTCCTTTCTGCTCTTGAAAAAAAATGACATCAGAAAGATCATAGAAATTGAGCAACTGACTTAATATTAAGATATCTCCTTCAGGAGCAGTTATGTGACTATTTCAAGTAAAACTTATTTATCATCTTTTCTGGGTGCTTGTGGCCCTCGCTATTTTTTGCCATCATTACTAAGGTAGTGGCACTTTATGTAATATGTATTTAATATGATTAATATCAGAAATCTATGCAGAAAAAAAATCAGTAGGCACTGATAGGAGTAAGTTTCTTTAGCATCAATGTAAGTGTTAAATGTTCACTGGCTGACCGAGAAGGAGCTGGACGGAAAGTACAAGTGAAGGAGTGAAGTATGCTGTGTTCAATTTATTCTTTTTAAATTGATTCTAGAATGGAAAGAACTTATCAAGTATGGAATAAGGTTTTACACATAACTATATCAACATTTTTGACTAAAAAGCCTTCTATGGAAAAGTAACGGTTTGCAGAATAAATTTGTCAAGAATGCTGTACTGAACCAGTATCAATATTCCTCAATTGCATAATTTATAGCCAACTATTCCTGACTCCAGAAAGTGCCATTTACTTGAACTGCTAGGGCAATAACAAAAATCCAGTGCACAAAAAGGGAAGATTATGTACGTCTCTTGGAATTTGGTGGGGGGGAAAAAAAAATACGGGAGCAGATTTTAAATCTTAGTGGATTTGCAAGAATTTACAATGCATTTAGAATCTCTCCTATTGATTTTTTATTGAGACTTTTTATGCAGAACATCCAAGAAAGTATAATGAATGTCAGCTCGTTTCATTTTTTTAAGAAGACCCTAAGTGTCAATTCTGGGTAGTTTTTAAAAGCAGACTTGTAGCAACTTTAACCTCTTAACAAAAGGTGTATAACAGATGCCCAAATATGCAAATTCAGTTTCGAAAGTACTTTTAAGTGCAATATTATATACTACTTTATTTCTTAAATGCTGGAAATGATTCTTAATCTGCATCCACAAAAGGTGGCTATTTGCATTTGGATTTGGACCAGGCCGCTCAAAAGAGACTGGAAATAAAACTATCATTCTTCATTCCTCTGATGTAACAAAAGAAACAAGATGGTAAGTCATGTTTACCTGTTTCTTTTCTTATATTTGAAGTATTACCATTTTGTTGGTTTTTCTACAAATTTTTATATGCCAAAGCTTGTATATGAGAAAGTCATCACAGAATAAATAAATCCAGTTTTCCAAGCAGAGGATACAGTATGTAGTCTATAATTGTTATGTCTCTCCTAAAGGGGTTGAGAATCATCTCAAAGTCTGAGGGTGGCATTCAGCCAAATGCCAAAGGTCAGCATGATACCTGTGGAATGGCTCAAAGGCTTGGACCTTTCAGTAAGTATATAGGGAGAGTGCTGTAATAAGTAGATTTCAGGAAGGCTTGAGTTGAGGCCCTGAAAATGGTTTAGAGTTATGTGGAATTGGAAGTTAAAGTATTTACTTAAAATAATTAAATTAAAAAGGATATCTTAAGGTAGGAATTTGCATAAAATTTAACACTGAATGGGGAGATGTGAAGGGAGTCAGAAGGAAATACTGAATCTCAAATCCTTTAATTTATATTAATTGTAAAATACTTACAATAACTGAAGAACTTTACAATGTGAAATGTGTGTAATAAAGCTTATCATCACAATTGGAATATTTTAACATCTGTAAAACTGGGTATAACTGTTAATGATTTCATGTTAATTGTTTTTATTAATTGCACATAGCTCAGGCTAGTTTTAAAATTTCACATTTATTATACTGGAAAATATGTTTAAACTAGCAAGATACTGAGGCTTGAAATAGGCTTCTGACAGTTCTGTACTATATAACTAAATACTATATAACTGCACTAATCACAGGTTTTATTGTTGTTAGTGTTGTTTTCTTGCATAACATACATTTGCAAAGCTGCTTCAAAGAACATTTTCTGCAGTTTTGAGCTTTTTTTATCTGATCTTGAGTATATAAAATATGTTGAATCACAGGATTCTTTGTCCCAATGAACCGCTCTTTTTTTCTCTAACCAAACTCCATCCTGACTCTTATCAGCCATTAATACTTTTGAGTGAACCACCTCTTAATGTTTATTTACTGAGAACTGGTACCAATTCAGAGTGGAGAAGGTCCATCTGTTCACTTAGGGCCATCCCGAAAGACCTGGTCTCTGGAGTTTGACTTTAGTACAGAATTCAGTTCTTGTCCAAGACCTTGATCTGCAGCAGTGAGGGTTTTTATTTTAGTGCTGAATTTTATATGTTTCAGAGATTCCTAATGATTTAATTTCCATGGCTGCTGAACACACACATTTCTTCTCCTAGTTCAGAACTGAAGGAGCCTCAGCATTCTCCTATTAATCTTTGCTGAGTTTGAAATGAACACACAGATCATAATGCCAAATTTAGGAGCAAAAAGAAGACGACGACCTACATGGAATTTAAAGAACTTTTCTTGTTCTCAGTTGTTTTTCGTGTTGTTTACAATAAGTGCCTGTTTTTTAAAAATTGTCTATATAGCCAGTGTGACTGCAAACATACCTTTGCATTTGGAGAAAGTCTATTATCTGTTTTAAATGTATGCCTAGCTCTACATAAGTGCACTTTCATATATCGTAGTGACAGCATTTATAGTTGCACATACTTTTGAGTATTGCAGTTTTGAAAGCTGAGTATCTCCCCTTAAGAGTGCGATGTATTTAAAAATGTGAGACCAGGTCCTGCACAGTGATATATGAAAATGCTTTGAACAGGCAGATTGTTTTCAGGTGCACTTAAAAAAATAAAGCTAGGCCGCTCTACAGATTCCTGGATTGTGTTTGGAGAGTTCTTATTTATTCCATTCTCTTTTTCAGGATAATTTGTCAAAGGCACTCTCCGCTGAAGTTTTTATTTGCATAAGATACTTCATGAAGTTTTTATTAGCCAAAATGAAATGCTGAACAAGCAACAGTACCAAAAAAAGCAAAACAATTACAAAAAACCCCTACGTTGTGTTGGCTGATAGCAATGCTGTCACTACTGTGTCTTTTGAGTTTGGTTGGAATTAATTATTCTCTCAATGGACAAAGGAATGTAGCTTTCCCTGAATCAACAAATGGGCAGCCTTTTCCTTGGAACCAGCTAAGGCTTCCAGGCTCAACAATTCCAATCCGTTATGACCTTCTCATTCACCCCAACCTCACTTCATCAGTATTCACAGGCACTGTGAAGATTGAAGTCATTGTAACACAGGAAACCAGAGCTGTAGTCTTGCACAGTAAACATTTGGAAATCACTAAAGCATTTATTGAACAGGAAAATGGAAAGGGACAAGCAGATATTAAACAGCTGCAAGTTTTAGAATATCCTCCTCACGAACAAGTTGCCTTTCTGACTACTGAACCTCTTCAGGTGGATAAGAACTATTTCCTTTCCATTAACTATATTGCCAATTTTTCAGATGGCTTCTATGGGTTCTATAAAAGTACCTACAAAACTAGGGATGGTCAAACAAGGTAAGCAAAGAGTATAAAAGTTTTCACACAAGAAGATTTCTTACATTAATGTTTGACTATAAAAACTCTTAAAACTGTAATGATTAGTGTTCTGATAATGTAATATTATATTTTCCTATCTTTTCCCAAGTTGCTTCTGGTTGTATAGCAATAGAGATAACAGTTTTATTCTACGGACTGCCTGTACAATCATAAAGCTGTACTTGTTCACTTGTATAACACAGAAGCAGCTTTCCCAGAACTTTCTTGAAAATCTCATTTTTAAAACCGTTAGTAAAAATAGTATTTTTTTATTTTTCATTGATTGCATAAAATACTGTAACAGTACAAAACAATTACTATGTCTAAACAGAAACTGGTATTTACTTACATGTGAATCATAATTTTTCATATATTACAGATTGAATGTATAATGATCTGTTATATCAAAATATGCATTATCTACATACGGTTGTTTTTATGATTTATAATTATAGGTGGATTACCAATGTAATTATTAAGAGAGAAAAAGAGAGACAAAGATAGACCAATAGAACTAATTCTTAAATTGTGTGTAGCTGGTACACTTTTCACACAAAATCTTCCTCCCTAATCTCAATGGCAGTTTCTATTGCCATTGTTTAGAACATTAATACTAATTTTGTTCATTTGGTTGTTGTATAAAATGTGAAATTTTACTTGCCGGTCAAGAATCATTGAAAATTCATAAACATAGGCTCTTCTCAATCATTGTTTTACTTTTTTACCCTTCGTAAATGAGACTGTAAATATTACAGTTCAAGAGTTTTTCTTATAAGACCTGTGTGGCTAGCTAGGCACTACCTCTCTGTCAGAGTTTAAAAGTAATTGCCTAAGTGTTTCAAAAAAGATTTAATTATAGCTGTTGCACTTCCATTTTCTTCAGGACTTTCTCTGTCCTTTTTTGATAATCTATTTTTGCTCTAAATCTCTCTCTTTCCCTACCTCACAGTATCTTCAGTGCAGCTTCACTCTGGACGTGCTCTTCTTTTCCTTCTTTTCTTTCCAAGTACTTTTATTTCCTTTTAGCCAGTGCCATCTGAGCTAAACATGTACTCATTCAAAACCATAGAAATAGCATGATATTTTCTTTAATCTCAGAATTTACTAAATGTTTTTATGAAATCCCTTTTACTGCTTCCCTTTCCTCATTTCCCTTGCCTTTCTGGATGATAAACTCCCCATTCCTCCGTGTTTGTAGCACAATATGATGCCATGTTTGGTTGATCTGTAGACCCTACATTTAGGAATATGATCATTAATATAATCAGATTGCATGTTACTCTATTAAACAAAAGCTACTTCAGAAGCAGCAAGAACACTGGTTTGGGTGCACATACTACTCAAGCTGAAGCATCAAACTGAGGAATCTGGGATCTCTCTGTAGTCAGCGAAGAGGGAACATCTTAAGAGAATGATTCAAACACCTAATTAAAACATGATTTAAATCATTCTGTGGAGGAGGCCAATTCTCTCCATCAGCTATGAAGGGAGCCAGCTGCCTAACTCAATGAAATGCCTGATGTTGAGTGATAGGTTGTCTGGCTAAAATATCGCTCCATGTGTGTCACCACTTTAGCCATTTTTTAAACTGGCTCAGGAATAAAAATATCATGACTTGGACTGCCTTAGGATCAGAGGATCTGTGTATGGTGGTTTTAGCTAATTCTGTTAGAAATGTGCCTACTAAATGCTTTGAAATGCTTCATCATTGCATAGCAGTTTAGGTTTCCTCTACTCAGACAGCTTTTTTTAATAGTCTTTAAATTTGATGATGATTATGTTATGGTTTGTCAGCTTGCTGTGGTGGATCAAAAAATACTTTATTAAAAAAAAAGTGCATGCTTTCTGTGTTCTTCTAGATTGCTGGTTTCTACTCATTTTGAACCAACTTCAGCCCGCATGGCATTCCCATGTTTTGATGAGCCATCCTTTAAAGCCAACTATACAATAAAGATTCGGAGAGAAGAGCAGCATATTGCAATATCTAATATGCCAAAGGTGATTTTTAGGGGTTTAATCTCAAAACCTTTAATTTCTTTCCATGCCTTCTTAATGAGCCAGGTAGAGTGGACTATATAGCTGTACTGTATCATGCAAAAGATTGCTTTATGCCTGGCTTTTGCACTGCCCAGTATTCTGAATATTAGAAGGCACTTACTACTTTCTAATGGATGAGGAGTAATTTGGGTGTAAATGACTGAAACTATTCTTCACATAGATTCTTCAACAATTCTTCAGTAGCATGAAGAATTCTCTGCTGAAGTATATTGGAAGTAGGGCTTTGTTTTTGTTTTACCTTTAGCAGCATCTATATTCATATATGCAAAGATAATCTCATGGCCTGTGTTATTTAGTAGTCAGGCCATAATGATCTCTTCTGGCCTTAAACTCTGAATGTATAACACACACTTTACAGAACAGTTGATTGTTAGCAAGTGATAGGATCTCTCTTTTTCTCCTTCACAAAGTACTGCAGAAATACCTAGTGGTCTTCTTCTGAATAACAGGAACTTTCTACAATTACAGGCTGCAGAATAAAGATCTAATGATCCAACTTGTCAAATCATGTTGAATTTTGTCTGTATTTGTCTTTTAACCACAAAAAAAATTGCAAGGGAGGGAATGAAATGGTATACCAGCTCTCGTCTTCCAAAGCTCACCTTGTGTTTGTTTTCTCATTCATGCTGATACTGTTGAGTGGTTGGAGTAAAAAGGTGAAATATTTTTAAAAAGTTAAATATTTTATTTAGAAGAAAAAATGAGTATAATATATATCATTGTTTTCCTAGGTAAAGACTTTGAAACTAGGCAACAATCTGTTTGAAGATCATTTTGCAGAGACTGTAAAAATGAGTACCTATTTGGTGGCATTCATAATTAGTGATTTCCAGTCAATCAGTGGTACAACGTCATCAGGAATTGTGGTAGGTTTAAAGATGATTGACATTTATTTATAAAACTTTCAGGATAATTCAGATGTGAAATTGTACATGTCCTATATATTGACTTTTATCAACATCTTTAGGCTTCTGTATCTGTTCTGTAATAGTTTCCAAAATATTGGTTATTTTAAGCCAAGAAATTATTACTGAAGTAAATCAGAAATATCCCCATTGAAATCAATAAATTACACACTAATGTAGACACAGCCCAAAAAATATAGTTAAAAAATTGTGAAGTGAGCAAATCTGCTGTGTACTATTGCAGTGTATCATTATTATGGAATTCTAAATTTAAAATAGTTGGGAAGAACAGCTCTGATTGTGTATGGGAACTGCCATTTAGGGAGAAGTCCTGTAGACTTCACTAAGGATGAAACCAGTAAGGCCTATTGAAATGACTATAACATTGATACAAATTGTTAGAGAATGTCTTATCTGCTTCATAATTTTGTAACTACAAAATTTGTAAATTTGTAACTATATTCAGCTAGATGTCAGTTACCATACTCTTTATTAAATTCCATCAGCCTGTTTCATTAACGACTGAGAGATTAAATGATAATCTTGGTATCAGAACATCCTGTTGTAAACTACTGTCAAGGAACATTTTCATCTGTAGCAGCAGGAGGTAATTTCCTTCTTCCTTGGCCAGAGAGGGATAGAGTATCCTGGCTAAAATGAAAAGGTGAATTGGAAAGAATCAAGAACGCGAGAAAAAAGGAGATCACATGATAAAAATCTAAAGAAATATAACTTTCACTTTTGATGTATGACAGTATTAAAAGGGATATTTCTAAGACTTTGAAAAAAGATGAGAGGGATCTTGGTGCAGAAAATACATATATATTCAACTGATAAGTTGTCCATTTCTCCCTCCTCATTACTGTCTCTCTGGACAATACAGAAGGCTAAAATTTAACCACACCATTACTACCTATGTGTCTATCATGCTCTGTATTCAGATGGAAGAGGCTTTAAAATGCAAACCTTCTAATAGTCTGTGCATAATCCCTTTCCAAAGTAATCAATTTCTTTGGTGAAAAATTTGGAGTCAAACCTGTGGTTAGAAATGCAGACTATAATCAGGAGGTCACATAGGTGCTTGCCTGCGTTATTGAAGATGGAGAATGTAAGTGGGAATGTACAGGCATGTTCTTATTTTGTAGGCTTGTTCTCATTACTTTGTGAGATCTGGAGACATTTTTTATCTGTCTAGAGGAAGCTGATGTAATTCTTCCTTCTGCTAAAATAGGTGAAGAGCATCTTGACAACTTTTACAGTGCTGTGTTTGAGCCCCTTTTGAAACCCTCTTTATCTAACAGGTGTCTGTATATGCCAATCCAGAGAAGTTGACTCAAGCCCACTATGCACTGGAAGTTGCTGTCAAGATACTAGAATTTTATGAGAAGTATTTTGGTATCTCTTACCCACTTCCAAAACAAGGTAAAGAGTTGAAAATAGTTTGATAACTATGCCTGATATGAAATGCAGGAGGTTATGTGAGATAGAGTACATTGAAACCACTATTGCTACTTATTATTTATGTAGTATCTAGAATAAATTCATTACTAAAAGTATGAAGATGAAATTTTTGAGTCACAGTGAACTTTCAGTCTAAAAAGACAAAACAGAGAAGAAAGATGAGGGAAGTGATGAAATAAAATATATCATTTATATTCTCTTAGTCCTGCTATTATTTTTTAAGATTTTTTCTGTTTCAGAGAGTCTTGCTAATGTGTGATCTGTGTTAGAAGTGGAACAGAGAGCAAATGACATAGCAATAAGTTATCATAGGGATTCTTAAAAAAATTGTCAATCAAGGTCTATGACAGGTTGATGAATCTATTAAGAATTTAACAAATAAAAGTAGTTAGAGGTTGGAGATAACCTGCTTTTGGATCTGTTAGTTTCTCTGAGAAACAGCTGCTTCTTTTGGCATAACTCCTGCTTGTTTGTAATATACAGATACTGCACGACACAGGAAGACGTTCTGCTTTTCATCTTTTTTGAGGGAAGGTTCACAGTGACGAGTTAATTTCTCCTTCTGTGAAAACTGGTTCCCTGAGGTTATTGAAAGTTACTAGATTGACAAAGCATGCTTGTCAGATAGATACTATTTTTGCATGTGATTGTTTTACTCAGTTCTTAGCCATAGTGGGCCTGAACCAGCTCCATTCCTGTTATTAGACTCACGTTGAATCCAAGAGGCACTGAGTCAGGCCATCAGTGGGGACATTTTTATTCAGTTGCTTACTAGAACTAAGCAATGATGCTGGAGTTAGCATATCAAAGCAGGTAACTTTTTTTTTTTTTTTGAGATCTTGTTGCTGTCCCCGACTTTCAGTCTGGAGCTATGGAAAACTGGGGCCTGACTACCTACAGAGAGACTTCTCTGCTTTATGATCCAGAAACATCTTCGGCTTCTGACAAACTTTGGGTGACCATGGTGATAGGACATGAACTGGCTCATCAGGTTGTCCGGTTTTGATAATTTATCATACGTATTCATCAGGACCTGGCATTATATGTGTTATTGGTAACAAAAACACTGGTTTTGTTTTGAAAAATAATCTCTGCATCCATTGACTCACAGTAGTTATGTAACTATAGATCATCTTTCCTTCCTGGATGGTAAGGTACAGTAAGGAGATGAATCCAGCCTTTCCCATCATGGCTCAGCATACTCCTAGGGATCACAGCCTTCTTCCGGCACAGTAGAAAACACAAAGCATGTCCACGAAGAACTCATCCATGAAGTACTTGTCACTTACGAGTAGTTACTGATCAAGTGAAGCTAACTGTAAATTAGGAACTTAATATCACAATTTAGGAAGCTTGACAGCTAGTGACAACTTACCAAAAATCACGCTGAAACTAAGAAAAGAGTTTTCTGTCAATTTGTAAATTAGTGTTATTTTAAGTTTCTAATTAGTCTAGTTGGAAGTATATCTGTTAGCTATCATAGCTAATAACTGTCTATAATTATAAGCTGTACTGTGATAGCTAATATAGATAAATAAACTGTTGCAGACAGAGCTATAAATGAGCCTAAAAATAGATATCTATCTTACTAGCTACTTCTTGAAAATAGTCCCAATAGCATATCCCTAAACTTTTGGCAAAACTCTCTGTCTACTGCTGACGGTAGTCCCACTGACCCTAAAAGCACAGTTTAGATTGGTGAGTTAAATGGTGTAGGTTTGCCAGCCCTATTCTAGATACAGTCTAGCAGCCTAATGTTTTTCCATTTGGGCACAAGGTGGGACTCATTATAGTAGACTCAGCTAAAATTGTTCTTTTGATCCTTTTGAGTCTGGGGTTTGTGAAGACAGAATTGATTTGAGAGTTTTTTATGTCTTCCAGCACAGATATTCTCTGTATCATCCATCATTTTGAAAATTTCAGGTGGTCTTCCTGTAGTGACTTTCTGAATACTGTACTGTACCCAAAATACTATCCTGAGGCAGAGAGGGAGAAGCCAGGGCTAAGACTGATATGGTAATATACTACACAGGAATCAGCTTTGAACAGATTTGTTCAAGGTTTTTCCTACCTTGTTTGACAGAGAAGAATTTTCCACTCTTTATTGGATTTTATCATTTGGATATTAGTTGTATGAAATAATTTTTTTGATTCTCCTGTATTAAATCCTTTGTATATTCTTTAGCTGCTGCTGAATATGTATGTTAATCTATTTTAGTGGTTTGGTAATCTAGTCACCATGGAATGGTGGAATGACATCTGGCTGAATGAGGGGTTTGCAAGATACATGGAATTCATATCTGTTGATGCTACATATCCTGAGTTGGAAGTGGTCAGTATGACATATTAAAATCTGTTGAATTTTGTAATTCAAGATGCTTTTCTTGAACTAAATCTGTAAATATTGCTATTGAAAATTTTCCCAGAATGATTATTTGTTAGATACCTGCTTTGCAGCAATGGGAAGAGATGCTATGAACTCATCACGCCCAATATCTTCAAGAGCAGAAAACCCAATACAGATTAAGGAAATGTTTGATACTGTTTCTTATGACAAGGTGAGTTTGTTTCATTTATAAAGGTGTTTTTTCAGTTAATGGCCATTTTTCTTGACTGCTAGAAATGACAACAATGACGCTGGCTTAGATACAGACAATGTGAAAGGGAAATTTGACATGTTTAAAAAGTTGGGATTAAAATAAATTAAATCAAGATAGATTTCTAACTGGAGAAGTTAAATGTTTGCAATTTACATTGTCACACTGTGAGCAACCTGTGAGCACCATTCAGGATCACTGAAGGAAAAAAAAGATGCTAGTGGATATGGAATTTCCATACTTAATGTAAAAAATTGTAATTAAATCCTCTTATACAATAGTCAAAATAACTAAAGTTCTTTCATTGTTTAATCTTATTCTGTGTAAAAGAAATAGAAAAGATGCTTCTGTAAGAAGGAGGAGATTTCAAGTTTTGATTTCAGATATTCTAAAATATTCTTGTTTCAGATTCTCTCATTTGGTCTGTGTTTATTTGTCTTCTCACCAATAATGTTATGATATGCACCAACAAATTATTCTTTATTGTTTTAATCTGTGTGTTAAGGAAACTAAAAAAATTAGCTAGTTGTAAAATGGTACTGTACCTTACTGAACTTATAGGCTATATAGCTGAAGTCTTTCTGCAGCACCTTAACAAAGAACATTATTGTTTTACTGGCCTGATGACATATATCTGTAAATACGAAGAAAAAAATTACCATAAAAATGCTTTTGAATTTAGATCTGCTGCTGCATACAGAAAAATGGTCATGCTTTTTTATATTCAGTGAGGTTGGTTTGTAGCCACATTTCATGTTGCCTGATCAGTTCTGTACTACTTCCTTAGCCTGCTTCCATCCTCCCCTTGTCCTTGGATTAGGCAAAGCTATTGCTAAAACCAGTTCATCCATGCACGAGTCAGTCTAGTATCTCTTGGTTGTCCTTCTCGCAGCCACAGAGAACTTCACACAGAACTTCAATTTCTGAGCTTCATCACGAGTAGTTTTGCTCTGTGAAACAAACAGATAAGATAATGCCTGGATCTCAGTTCCCGTTTATTCAACATTTGAATGGTTATTAACATTCTCCATTTGTTTTAGTAGCTTTGTGTTGTTCTCCAGTGTAGCTCTAGCTGTTTCAGAGACACTGGAATTTACATACTGATCTGGCTGTGTTCAATCTGTGTGTGTAGGGGGCTTGTATTCTGCATATGCTGAGGAACTTTCTGTCCGAGGAGGTGTTTCGGAATGGGATAATTCATTACTTGAAAAAACACAGCTATAAAAATGCAAAGAACAAGGACCTCTGGGACAGCTTGGCTAATGTAAGTTTCCTTCTGCTATTTTAATTGATATATCTCACAGTAGTAAACATGAATTTGGGAATAAACTTATTTTCTAAGCAGACAGCAAGCTCAAAGGCTGTGCAGTTTAAATCCTGTATAAGTTTTGTTTTGAGAATATAGGTGGTACACAAATTCTGTTTTTCAAAGCAGATTTCACTTCTTATCTTTATTGCAATTTGCATCAACATAAAGCTGGTCAGAAGGTAGTCACTGTAAACAGATTTACTTTGAATGTTTTCCTCCATGTCTCTGAAAGACATAAAAAGATTAGAAGTTTGAGAGGCAGGTTGGCTTGGACACTGGACAGGAGAGCGTTCCAGAAAGGAGCGTCACGTTTACTGTGACAAATTCCTTCTGAAGTCAGCACCTTGTAGGATTTGGCTGCAAGTGTGGAGCTGAGTCAACAAGTAGATCCTCTTTGCTTTGTATTTGACGATATGAATTGAAATATTAAGAGCAAAAAACTTTATTAAATAGATTCAGCTCAGCTGATATGAATGTCCTGTAGACTAGTAAAATGGTAATAATCTCAATAAAAATTCTAATTCAATGGGAACCCTTGTGGTACACCAGACAGTGGATGATTCCCATTTTGGAGAAAATAACAATCGATGCAAGTGGTTGTTGCAGTACTGTTCATGTTTTGAATTTATTATATCATTTCATTAGAAAAACCATCAAAGAAAGTGTGGGGTGAAAAGAAGGAAGCTGCCATAGTCTAGCTCTTCAGCCAAAAGCTGCAAATAATAACCCTAGGATAATAAGCTAGCTTGATAGAATGAAGGTCATGTAGGTCCTTCATGGATAATAGAAGGACCCTGGGCTATATTGGATTAATCAAAGCTAATACAGTGACACTCATTTTAACTCACCTGATGTATCTGAGGCATCCTGAGTACATCTCCACTGCCTTAACTGAAGTTTTAATAGTGGGTGCCCAGATCTGCTGGACTGCGTATATAATAATGTGAACCAATTTGTTTTCAGAAAAAGGTGGGCAGCTTCACAGAGAAAGCCCATTTTTTTTCCATAGCCTAATCAGTAAGTGGAAATCTGTCAAAATATTCAGTTCATAGACAAAGTAACCTAATAACAATGCATCACATTTTGTATATCCAAAGTTTAAAGGGAAGGAAGTATTCACTGTTAGATTCTGACACCAGACAATAACATCCATGTCATTAAAGTAAATTCAGACTATAAAACCTGACTTCTCATAGCTATGATTATATCTGTGGCTGATAATATATCTAATTATAATTATCAAGAGAATGACTAAGTAGAATAAAATAAGAAACAAAAGCTGAGCAAATATAATGCAAATAGCAAAGCATGGCAAGGCTTTGTTTTCTGCAGGGGCTATATTTAAAAGAATAACAAACTAAAAGAAGAAAAAACCTTATTGTGGCCCTCAAAATCTGTAAAATTTGTAAGGATTATGCCAAAGATTAAGTTGTGCTCTAACCAATTCTGAGAAGTTTGGATTATTAGCACTGTTAGTCTTATTCATATTAAGAAGCTTGCATCATAAAAAGTATGTTGGATTTGGTATGCAACTAAAGTCTGTCTAACGAATTTCAGAAGAGAAATCAGAACACTCAAAGCTTAAATTGCTCATCAAAAAGCAGAGAAATCAGGAAAAACAGAGGCAGTTGTGAAGACGAGGTTGAGAAGAGTGGGACCAAGGTTAAGTGGTAATTTGTTGATGACAGGCCTGAATGCTGAGAGTAGAAGAGTACACTTTTGAAGATGGCTGTTCATAATAGATAATGATTGGAGAAAGGAATATTTCCTATTTTTCAGGGACAGTTTCAGCAGAAAAAATTGAAAATAAGCTATGGACATAAGTAAAGGCATTAGTGCATCTTTTCAGTCGTATTTTAAGGGGTTCATAACAGGTTGCAGTGTTTCTTATACTCAAGAATTAGTTAGCACTAATAATGAGAAATTAAGAAAATAGTAAAAGATATTTTCAATATGACTTGTTGATCCTATATTTTACAGACTTGTTCTGAAGAGGATTTTTCTTCTGGTAAATACTGTTACAGAAAAAGTCAGGCTACTCAACATGTGGTGAGTACATGGAATGTTTTAATTTTACTCAATTTCTGTTAAAAATAAGAGGTTGTTGCAATTCTTTTCAGTATAA
Organism: Dromaius novaehollandiae; assembly: GCF_036370855.1. NCBI lineage: Eukaryota > Metazoa > Chordata > Aves > Casuariiformes > Dromaiidae > Dromaius > Dromaius novaehollandiae. Next base: position 34,831,432 of record NC_088130.1, on the reverse strand, counting down.
CCATGATCATTGATATAAATTGAGCAGATACTTCATACTGTATGTCTCATTGAAATGATAACTGTACTGCTTTAGCAGGCTGGAGTAAAATTATACAACTGCTCTACATCTGTATCTGTATGAACATGGCATCTCTCTCCAGTTGCTATATCCATTGGGAAAATGTTGAATAAAAAAAAAAAGAGTTCACATACTTATTCAAGGTGAGAAAAGAAGCTCAAAGAACATTAGAATACAGATGAGACTTCAAAAAGCCAGTGAAGTCTGCTAGTTAATTTAAGACTTAACTGAACTCTTCTGTGAAATATCATTGCTTCGTAAGGCTATAGCCATGAAAAGACCTTGGCAGTTGGGGTTAACTGTAGATTTTAACATACCCTCACAGGTTACCAGTGCTGTCCTAGTCTGGAACATAAGAGCTGTTTGAAGGAAACTGTCAGATTAGAGCAAAAACACATGTGTATGTACATTTCTGAAACCTCAAACTGCCTTAATTATATTGCTAATAGTAACACACTGTTACAAGCAAAAGAAAATAGATTTCATTTAATTGCTGCCTTTGTGCATGAGCAAAGAAAAGTCACAAATTTAACCTTTCCCTCTTTTCCTCTGTTTTTCCTCGGGACCCGGATTACATGTATTTTGTTTCCACACTGATAGCAAAAACTGTATAGTTCCAGAACTTCCAATAGCGTTTTTGTTGTTGCAAAGTTCATAAATCAGACTTCAGCTAAGGATGTGCTTGGTAAGCCATTTAAGTTCAATTTAACTACAGAGGCATTACCTTTTAAGATTCGTGTGGGCCTCAGAGGGGCAACCTGCTATTGTGGCTGTGGGGCTACCAACCTTCCTGTAGCAAAGGCAGTGACTGCCAGATTTTTAACACCTGTTTTGCAAGATTCATTGTTATGCTCTGATTCCTGTGTTTTGCTGCTTTGGTTAATTAAGCTAGGTTTACAGCCGCTTGCTTGCTTTAGTGTGCTGCAAAGCAGCCAAAGCATCTATAAGAATCTTTTCCAACAGCTGCTCCTCTGTTAAGAATAAGGTTTGGATATGATTGGAATATGTTCATCTGGATGTGATTCTGTGGTTCCTACAGCAAACATCTTGCTAGGTTCCAGCTAGTCTCCTAGGCTGGTCCCCAGCTCTGCACCCAAGCACCTGTATAGCTCCCTAAGTGGAAGTCCGGGGAGGGGAAGCTGAAAAGAGTGTGTCATGTCATTAATTCAAAGAGACCTTGTTAGACATGGCAGAGCAGGGCAGTGCTACTCTATCTTGAAAATATGTTACATATGAGCTTTGCTGATGAGGGGCCCTCAGCCTTTTCAGAAAATCTCCAGTTCATCTTTGTCTTTTGTTTTAATTAGGAGAGACTTGTGACTGTGGTGCAGATGACGCCAGTTCACTTCTTACTGCAATGGGTTCAGATTAATGATTTTTTTTTCCTGGCTTACTAGTGTAACAGAGGATAATCAGTTTTCATGTGTTACTGTCACTATGTTTACTTAAGTATTTCGGGGTTTTTCTTTAGATACTGTGGAAATGACTAAAATTTTACAACAAATTAGTGTGTTCTTTCTGATCGCTGACACTGCCTGATAACATCATCTGAAAAGAGACAGGAAATACTGAGTAAGAAAAATGTTTGTTTCATTTTGCATTGTTCTCAGTATGACTCTTACCTCAGTGAACACTTTGATGTTGCCAAGATAATGGATACCTGGACTGTTCAGAAAGGAATTCCATTGATTATTGTTGAACAAAATTGGAAGAGAATCAAAATAAGACAAGAACGCTTTTTGAAGGGCATTTTCCCAGATGATCCTCAGTGGTCCTCGATGCAGACTGGGTAAATGCAGGGACTGTATCGTGGCACTTATGAAAAGTGTTTCAAATGTTTAAAAACCTATTGACATTTCTCATTTTGTTCCTTTCAACTTCTTAGGTTCCTGTGGTATGTTCCTTTGACATACATCACAAGCCGTTCCAAAAATACTGGAGGACATTTAATGAAGAATCATACAGGTTGCAGATTAATTTATCCTGTTACCTGCTACCATGTGCTGCCCTCTTATTATTGCTTCTGCTTATTGGGTCTGGGAAAAATAGCTGATTTTTCCATTCAATGGCTGAGCCAGAAAAGTAACACGTGTTCTTGAGTAACCTAAAAATGAAAAAGTTTTGTATTCTTATCAGAACGAACATGGTCAAATGAGAAAATCCGTTTGGGTTTGTTTCATTTTAAAATCCTTAAGGTTAAATTTATCTCAGCTAAATTTAGTCACACTAAAATTGCATGTTTTTCACTGTTAGGCAAATAAACTTTGTTTAAAAAATGTGGCCAGTTCTACTGCATGTAGTGCTGTCGTTTTAATTTTCATTTAGACTACAGCCGCCAGCAATGCCACACTGCAGCCAATATTACAAGGAATTACAGAGCACTGTCATACATAGTAGACTTAAAATCTTTGCTTTCCCCATTGTCAGTTGGAAATTATGGTGGATTGCTTTGGAAATTCCATACAGTTCTTTCTTGGATACCCTGCTAGAAGAGATACAATTCTAGATTTTTTCCTGTTTTCCTGTTGTTTCTCACTAGTCAAACAATTCTAAACTGTTTATATTGGGTTAAAACTTTAAAAATATCTATGTACACAAGTGCAGATACAATACTATAATTGGTGAGCATTCTTGTATTCTGTATTATGAGAACTTGGTCAAGCTTTTTTCATGTAGTCCTTATCAGTGTAGAAATTTTTCTGTAAGGATAAGGCCTTGCTGGTAAGCAAAATCCTTGGTGCTGTGACTCTGGAAGTCTATAAACAGGACTGGGAGCTCAAAACTTCTGTAGGTTCTAACAAGGGCATCTTGCACTGTAGTTTTTCCATGTTGGGGATGTGTTCTGTTGTCTATGCCAAAACACAAATCCCTACTTCCTGGTGTGACAACATAAGAGATGTGGATACAGCAGCATTTTCAGAAGAGTGATCCTAACAACTACTTTTCAAGGGGAAGTTTTGCTTTTGAGCTCTGCTGCTATAATGATGTACTTGCATCATCACCAAAGACACATTAGTTAGTGTTTCTTAAGTTTAAGTGTGAGATATTTTATTAGCTTGGCCTGTACAAGGTAAAAAAGTCCCTTTCTTTGTGCCAAAATTTGTTCTGTGAACAGCTAAAGTTGCTAATGAACCAGATGAGTAAAATATTTCCCACTACTGCCCTTTCTTAATCAACATGAAGCTATTTGTTTTATTGTCTGGCTACTTAAAAAAATTGGTGTAATATTAAAAAGCTCAACTCTGTGCGTGTGTGTGCATGCATGTGTGTCTTTTTAAGAGACTAGTTTAATTGCTACTAATGAAAAAGGGCTTCAAAAGCAATGCTTTGCAGTCTTCCTGTACATTTCAGAACACTTTTTTTGAAGTATAAATTTCCTGATGCATATTAGGAAATACCACTAGTATGTTTGTTTAATTATTTTAAAAATGTTTTTCCGGCTCCTAGTTACCATAGAATTGGAGGAAGATATCAGCTGGGTGAAATTCAATGTGGACATGAATGGTTATTACATTGTACACTATGAGGGAAACGGATGGGACAACATTATTAAACTATTGAATGAGAATCACACCCTCTTCAGCTACAAAGACAGAGCAAATCTGATCCACAATGCTTTTCAGTTGGTCAGGTAATACTGGTTCTTCCTTAAAACGAAAGCAGGAAGTCTGTAGCCCCCCCAGATGCCCCCTATGATCTCAGTGTCCAAAGTCTTAAGAATCTTAGGCCCTAGAAGCAGACTTTCTTGAGGATAGTTGCCTTTTCTCTAACCAATATTATTCATCCTCTGTTTTTTGAGAACTGCTATGCATATTAAATCTTTCTTTTAAATTTAAGACCCAGATCTACAGGTTGCTGATGCAGCCATCTGTTTCTTTGTTTCTTCCACATGAGGTCTGTGTAGAGAGCAGGATGATGAGTACGCAAGGACGTTCCACTCCCATGTGTGCACCACCCAGGACATTTTTCTCTGTAGATAATAAACACTAATGACCTCAGGGCCATCCCCCCCACCCTCTTGCCACGTGTGATTAGAAAGACACTAACTCTACTTAAATTATCTCTTAGTGCAGGGAGACTATCTCTAGACAGAGCCCTGGATCTAACGCGGTATCTCCAGCATGAGACAAGTAACATAGTACTTCTGAAAGGCCTGGGCTATCTGGAAGTGATCTATCGCATGATGGAGAGAAGAAAGATTTCTGATGTCACAGAAAGTCTAAAGGTTCATATTTGAGCCCTGAACCATGTAACATTTTATACATGTATTTGTTTGTTTATATATTTACTCATTAATGTAATCTGCATTTGTTTTTACTGATGCTTTATAATGACAGATAGTATATTCTCTGCACTTCAGAGAATGTGTTATCTGTAATAAATCCAATGATGTACATACAAAATGCTGCTCTTTGAGTTCACTTACTAATTCTACTGGAAATCCTAAATAGTCTTAGTACAGCAAAAGTCATTACTTATAAATGAACACTACCATGTTCTCTCTGCAGTGGTACATTTTGCAGTATTTTAAACCGGTGATTGACAAGCAGACTTGGAGTGATGACGGCTCTGTTTCTGAAAGAATGCTTCGTTCTGATCTTCTAGAGCTTGCATGTGACCTGCAGTATCTTCCTTGTATCCAGATGGCACATGAGCTTTTCAACAAGTGGATGGAAAGTGGTGCAAAGATAAGGTAAATAATTTATTTCTTTCTTATAGTCCCTTGTTGCTTAAGTTTCTTTTACTGTACCCTAAATTTTGATTTTTACAACATGGACTTTAGAAGAAAAGCAGTTTCCCATAAAGTATATGAAAATGCTTTCATTACCTGAAATGAAGCAGCATCAGAAAACCATGTATTCTAGTGTGTGTGTATTAAAGCATAAATTTATTCAGCGTAGTTCCCTGTCCATTAAGGTTTTCCTTCTCATTTGAGGTGCTCACATAAGCATTTTGGAATCTCTACCACATGAGCTAATACATCACAGTTTCTTAGTTCAGGCACCAGATACGAGCTCTTATTTTTAGATCTAGAATTTCTGGGTCTTTTTCTCCATTGCTGAAAACCCATGAAGAGGTGTTACATTATAGCAACACAATATAAACATATTCTAGTTGTTCCCTCCTGCTTCATTCTTTCGGTTACCTGTGTGCTCATGTTATTCTTCATCTTGCATATTGTCCTAGTAAAGAGATGGAGTCCTACTGAGTCAATCAAAAATCCTTTGTTGAAATACTACTTATCTACAAAGACTACACAAGGTCTATTATCTGGACTATAGAAAAAATATAACAGGAGGCAGTGAGTTTTATCAACATTCCAAGCAATGGCATGAAACAGTATGTTGATCACTGCTTTCATGTGAAGATACTTAATTGTTCCTGCTAAATGGAACTGCCACCCTGTTAAATTGTGGATGATATTTATACTTTTTTCAACAAGACTTAACCTAATCTCTGAAACTGATTCTGGTGTGGTTCATTGTGTGAAAAGTTTTTCATAAACACAGAAGGATCAGTGTACCCTGAAAAATTGCCCAGAATGAGGATACAATGCTGCACTGGGATGGGAGACTCTTGCATCTACATACTTTTGACAATTTCAAGTGAACATTTCTATGTGACAGGTGTTTGTTGATCTTCTTTCATCACTGATCTATATCTTACCAATTTCCATCATCTATCAATAGGAAAAGCAAAGACATGGTAAGGTTCATATGCATCAACAGATGTATTATGCAGTCCTTCCCACATCTGTTGAAATTTTATTACTGCTTTATTTGTGTTACATGTATTGGGGAGTTATAACTGAGTTCAATAGTGTGTCAAATTGGGCAGAAACATAATTTCTGCAGGATCAGGATAATCCATTGTATAATTTCAGGGCAGAAATTCAAATCTGTAAAGTACCTCTTTGTCGTGCTAGATTAATAGCAAGACTATTTTAAAACTAGAACATCAATCATACTTAATTTAAAAATGAGGGAAATTTCTGTACATTACAGTGAGATATTTACTGCAGAAAGATTTACTGCCTTATATTTAACATTTTTTCCACTGTTTTTCAGCCATAAAGAATACTAGATTACAACTCCAAATGAAACTTTCTTTCTTTCCTGCTTAGTAACATTCCCTCTGACGTCCTTGGAACGATGTACTCCGTCGGAGCCAAAACAGCTGCTGGCTGGAATTTTCTTTTGGATAGATATAAAGTGTCCATATCTGGTGCTGAACAGAGAAAGATCTATTCAGCTCTGGCAAGCAGTAAAGATGTTAGTAAATTAACAAGGTAGGAACCATTCCATATAAATTATTATTTACTTCCAACTTACACTGGTGGTCCATGCACTGTATCTTGGGTCTTATGAATGTCACTGACTTATTTCCAGTGGACACGTGGTCTTTGTTCTATCTATCTGACACACTTTTTGGGTGAATACAACCTGACTGCTGAGCATGAAACAAAAAATTTTGAAGTGTTGAATCTCTTTAAAGGATAATAACAGATGTTATTCCTTAGTTGAGTTCTCCATTTTAAAAAATGTATGTTGCATTTATCTGTATTTTCACTCCCAGACTTTCATAATGATAATTTGAAAGTTTAAGAAATAAAAGGAGGGAGTGAATAAGTTTGGTGAATCAGTCTCCATTAGCTTACTCTGCTACAGAGAAGTGGTTCAAAACTGATGTTATTTTAAGGAAAACCAGTATACCTCTGCACTGAGGCCTTGAAATATCTGACCATGCTTAGTATGCAACTGAAAAAGATGGACGTTAGATATGAATATGTTCTATAGGTGTAAGTAATCAATAAGTACTTCATTTTTGTACCTTGCTTGGAGCACAATAGAGGCCTGATCTTTGAAGTTTTTAAATGTATTCTCAAATGTAATTCTACAATCTGGCCTTTTCTTGCATTTATAATGTGTTTTGATGCTATAGGTTGCTTGAACTTGGAATGGAAGGAGATGTAATCAAGATTCAAGACTTACCTGCAGTTATCTATTCAGTCAGCACAAATCCAGCTGGACAACTCCTTGCATGGAACTTTGTAAAGAAAAATTGGAGCAGGCTACTAGAAAAGTTAGTATTTCTGTGGAAGGGGCAGAACGCCACTTGTGTTCACCTTGTAAGCAACATAGTCCGGACAGGGGTCTAAGAGTCAAGAATGATAGGCCTTTGCCTGGAGAAGCAGCTTACTCCTCTGTGCCTCAGATTTCCATTCTGAGAAGGGAAGGTAATACTTAGCCATCCCTGCCTCATGATGGTTCAGATGTTTACATTATAGTGAAACAGAAGTGCTGACTATGGCATTGTTGTTAAAGTAGCACTGGCAAATATTTCTCTTGTAAAAATTTCTCAACAGAAGTCTATTGCTTTTTTTTTTCCAGTAGTGTTTCAAGTTCAGCATTGCTGACAGTTGCATAGAGGTGAAGTTTTAAAACTTTAAATAATTAGGAGATGAAACTTTAATTCTGAGTTGTAGAGAAACAACTTCTAGGGGTATGTACTGCAATAATAGTTTGGGGAGGCAGCTGCACATTTTGGGAAGCAGGAAATCAGGGACAGTCCTTCCTGTCCTGTTTTTCCCACTGTTTATGCATGAGGCGGAGGATACATCACTGTTTTCGCTAACTCCTGAAAGAGATGGTTCATGATCCACTGGGCTACTGTCTTCCCCACCCTGAAGTTGTATGTTCCTGCATCTTGTGTCAGTGCTGGCAATAATGAGGTTGAAAACTAACAGAGAGAGAGGAAAAAAAAAAAAAAAACTTTATATTTTTGCAGTGCAGCCACACATTCACTAGCAATAACACAAAAGAAGTAAGCAGGGCTGTAAGGCTGAGGAATAGAAGTGAGGACAGTCTCCACTGGGATGTCAAAAGCTCCAGCAGTAAGAGTGCAAACAATTCTGAATAGGTTTTCTATGAAAGTCGGATGATAATGGATGTATCCGGCTTTCAGGTGCAAAGCACTGTTGTGCTCTATCCTTTCCTATTCCAAGGCATGTCAGACCTAGAGACAGAACCTATATGGCAGTCCAGAGAAGTATGAGGCAGGTTGAGTTCATGTGGACTTTTAGTGCTTTCAGTGTTTTACATGTAGATAAACTTCTGTAACCTGTAATTTCTCATTTTTCCTTCAGATTTCCCCTGGGATCCTTCTCTATTAGAACCATTATAGTTGGAACGACATCACAATTTTCTTCAAAACAAGAACTGGAAGAGGTTTGTCTGAGTCTGAAAGTAAATGAGCATTTGGGTCAGGAAAGTGTAGCAGAAGGAAAATAGAAGGACATCTCTTAGAAAGCCAACCCAAAAACTCAAGCCAATGGAATAAGTAGAGACCTCTGAAATTTGGAGACGTTTCTGTAGCTTTGTCTAGAATTTGACTGTCCTATAAAATTAGCTCTGTGCTTACATAGTCTCCCTCATCATTTCTTTTTTTCCCTTAGTATCATTCTGTATCTGTCCCTATCACCCTGTTCACTTTATCTCTTCCTTCAGTGTCCACTCTCTCATTAATTTCTCTTTCATTTTTAATTTGCACTTAGAATTTTCACGCATAATAAAATTTGTGCTTTGCACTAAAAAAAGCATTGAGAAATGGACTTAACATTTGCCAGTCATATCACCTGCTCTACTTGGATGTTAAATCTCTTTTCCCACTTTCTTGCCTGTTTAGATTTTAAATTCTTTTTGAGCAGAGACAGTATCGTATTGTATATTAAGGTACTGTTAGAATAGGCCCTGTTCTTGGTTGCTTACTGTGACTATGGTAAGTTCATTGTCTTGCAAAGGAAATACACTATCTAACAAGATCAACTTTCATTTTATTCATGCTCTGCAGTACATTATCCTAGAGCTCTTTATGAATTTAGGATTATGAGTTCCTTGGGAGAGAGGTCTGTATTTAGAATTTTAAATAAGCTATATGCCCCTGCCCCATGCCTAATCAACATAGGACATGAATTCATTTCATTCATTCAAAACGGATCCGTTCGATCCCAGCCATCAGAGCTCATAGTTTGGGCTTTGAGGCTTCACAGTTCAGTTCTCAGTATGTTAGCTCAGGTGGATCCTGTCACAATTTAACCTGTTGCAGTGGTAATAACTTTATTCACACCTTTAAAATGGCTTATTGTATTTGTTTATAAGCTGCACTTTATAAGCTGAATTTTCTTTTCTTTTTTTTTTCCCCCTTTAATAGGTCAAGTTATTCTTTCAATCTGTAAAGGAGGAGGTATCACAGCTGAGGGCACCTCAAATTGCTTTGGAGAATATAGAGAAAAACATAAGATGGTTGGAAAGAAATGTAGCTGTATTAAGGAAGTGGATATTAGAGAATGTTAAGTAAAGGTGCTTGAGTGAAAAACAGTGGTATTTCCAAGCACAGATTTCCCCTCTTCCTTTAAAGAATTGCAATTGCTACTGTACTTTACTCTTGCTAAGCTGTGGTATTTAGTTAATTAGAATTTTTCTATTTACTGATCATTTTACAGTTTTTGGGGAAACCTGTTAATAGTGCTTCATTTTAACTTTTTGTATGCTGCTGCTTAGATCTTTAAGCCAATTGAAAAAAAAGTGTGGCTGCAGGCTCAAAATGATGTGTTTGTGTATATGCATGTTTTTGATTTCACAAAAGAATTGATACCGTCTTTGACAGTATCAGGGTAGGTTACATGTATAATATAGGCCTGATACTAAATCATTGCTGAGCTTCCCAGGCTTTGTGATCATGTTTGTTGCATATTATCCTTATCAGAGATTTCCTGTTTCTTACTGAGCAATTTCCCTTACATTTTTGTCTTTAGTGATCTGAGAAAGACAGAACAAGTTCTACCAAAGACAAAATGCTTTAAAAGGTGCATGATAGGCACAATTTCATTTTTTTAAAGCCTTACAATAAATGTGTTTCTAACTCTTATTTGAGATTTCTTTAACAAGGAAATTGCAGCTTCTTGTAAAAAAAATTAACTATGAGTTTAGCTTAGAGATTAAAATACTCTGTCACTGATGGTAGCTGAAAAATTGGAGCAATATATTGCTGTATGTTAGAGAATACTGGTGACCGATAGAACCAAAATATAGTAAGATAGCTAACATAAAGCATCACTATCTCAGGGAAGCCGGTTCAAACAAATCAAGGGTCGTTTTGGTTGTCCCTTTAGGATCTAAGCTTTCATGTGTGACTAGCTCCACCCCTTCACATTGTCCCGCAGTGTTCAGTGGATAATAGAGACTAAGGGGTGGAGGAGGGAAGGTTCCTTTGCACGGTGGCTTTGCTGTTTACTGTCTCTGAGCTGCCTGTATTGTTGGTGTATTGCTGAATTGCTCTCTCAACTGTATAGGGGATTTTAAGAAACTTGACAGCTAAATAACATGTCTGATGCTAAATGATATAAATACCTTCTTGTGACCTGAACTGGAAGAAATAGTGGCCTGAGAAGAAATCTGCAGTGACCATGAGAAAGGTGAAGCCATCTTGTTTTTCCCAGGAGGCTCAAATTGCTGATCTGTGGTGCTCACTCAGTATGCGGTAAACAGTACATCATGTTGCGTGAGGGCCGTTGTATTGTATGAATGTGAAAACAGAAAGGATCTTTCTACTGTTTTGAGTAAGACCTGTCTTGTGAGTACTGCTTAGGAGAATTGTATTTTCAGGTCTGTTATTTTAATAAACCTTGACTGTAACACCTATCAGTCTTAATAGGATTTAAGACAAATCATCTCTGAGCTTGCTACTGCAATAATGAAGAGGGGGAGAGGTGGAGGAAGATTTGCTGGCAGCTGCAAAGTGCCTTCATCTTTCAACCTATTTTGGAATTGCCCATATAGGAGTTGCCTCTGGTAGCATTGGATCCTTTGGTTTTAATTTGGAGTAGAACCCTCCTTTTCACCTTTCCATTATCCGGTGGGATAATACAAGAGCGGAAAATTAATTTCAGATTCAGAGAACTCTGTTTTTGTGGAGCTAAGGAGTTTAATACTGGACCTCATGCTGAGGCAAAATTCCTGCTGAAGACTGTTATAGTTCTCATGACTTCCATTCTGATTGAAAAGTGCATGTCTTAGCTGTCAGTGAATTACAGTGTCACATACTAGAAAAAAACATCAGCACCATTTCTGTGTCAGAGTAGAAAGAAGAAATCCTACCTGTGTGAGGAGGAGTTCCATGTTGTTTGTATTACAGGATGCAACAAATGAAACATCCTTCTAAGTACTAGTGGGAGATGTTACTACGTTCTGAGTCGTGTTCCCTATAACCCTGCCCACCCAATAAATATGTGCATTGGTCCTTTCATCTGTCTCAACGATCAGTTATACCTAAGCATATATCAAACACACGCTCATGTGGCTATTACTCCTGACTAGCAGTAGGACTAACTGATTAAAGTTGATGACTATGGACATCATCTGTGTTCTCTTATTACATAAAACCACAATTTGTCTCACCTCATCAGCCACCCAGTCCCTCAACTACAGTGGTTCTGCACTTGGTAGTCATAAAGCTTCAGCCAACAAAGCTGAGTGCTGGGCAATATCGTATCGACTAAATATAGCCTGTAGAGAAATAGTACTACTGCTAATTTCTTTTTTCCTTTTTTTTTCTGGCATTCAGTAGTGTTCAGGAGCATGACTTTAATTATGGGACATCTGGGGTATTCATACTGTCTTTTCTTTGTATAAAGCCAAGCAAATGGCTGTCATTCAGTAAATACATTAATACATGCAGTGGAATTCATGTTTCCCTTGCTTTGCAGCTGGGAGTTTTGAAGCATGTAGGTGGTCAGTAGGAGTGAAGAGTTGCAACTGGAAAGAGTTGTTTCTCTTACATGTCAATCACAGTGGACTACAGATTTCAAGAAATAAATACTCTTATAAACAATAGTATTTGTAGATGGACAAGGGAAAAAACACTTGTGTGTGACATGTCAAAACAGTTTGCAAAGTCAAGCAGTTTTGGTTACCTGGGCTTGTATTCCACATGATGCTTGGAAAAGACATTGAAAACAAGTGGCAGCATTCAGTAATGAAACCACATATTACTGAAAGCTGGTTTGATTTTCAAGCATTAACCAGTTATACAATGTTATCATCATAGCAAGCTTTACTGTAATCTCAGCAGAATATTATAATTTTTTGTTCTATTTCTGGGCTTTTGGCTTTGTTGATCATTGTGTAGGGTTCTTTATTTCATACCATCCAGAGCAGGGACAAGCACTGACTGAGTTTGTTTGGATTTAGTGTGAAAATAAATATTCATGAGCTGTACTGCAAACCACACCCACTCTTGCAGCTGACTTTTGGAGTGAAAACAAAAGTGAAAATAGAAGGCATACTATCTAAGGCCACAGAAGCTTATGAGATACTGCAGAGTGATTGCTTGTAAAAAAACAGTGGCCTTTTTCTTTTCCCCTTTCAGAAACACTAATCACACAGCAACATCTTTTTGGAGAGCTCCACCATAGAAATAATGACGGTGGGCTGGCATGTGAGTTAAGGTGGAGAGGAGAGGTTTATAGTTGTAGAATGTCACTTCTTTTTAAGTAGTTTCACTACAACTGTCAGTAATTTTTAAACATTGTGATGTGCTTAGTATCATCAGTATTTCCTTCTCAGGTCTTCAGTAATCAAAAAACAATTGCAACTGTTTAGTTATGTGCTGTGTTCCTTAGGGTCCAGTTTTAAAAAAGCACATTAACAATTGTTTTTTTCTCTTTTTCTGTCTTTTCACTAGTTTTTTCAAACAGATTCACTATCTTGGTGCACCAGGGAATAGGAGAACAGAAAACAGGCAGTGACTCTCAGCTGTGTCCTCTGTACGTGAGCAGCTTGGCCACATTCGGAGTCTATCAGACTCTTGGAATTAAATATTGCTACAGGAAGCCAGGAAGAGATTCAGAAATGGAATGACATAAACTTACTGCTAGATGGTACAGACCACTTTAGTAGCTGCAAGCTAGACAAGCTGTCAGAAACACAGTTGCTTTCAAAAACACAGTGATATAAACATATATATATATATTATGTTTACATATATATTATATAAATAGATATATAAACTAAAGAGCTGCTGTAAAAAATTGCATACAGTTCTCAGCTGCTTTATTTCCCGAGTCTTATTCTCCAGGGAAATAGGAAATAAGCATGAAAGTGGAAGTCTTATTCCCAGCACATGTAATAATCTCAAATATTTGTAGCATTTTCTGTGCAGGTTTGCTGATCTTCAGGACATGCTACACAGTACTGATTTTTAGAAGGGCTGACAACAAAGCACAAATCAGGGTTTGAGAGGAAGTGGAGAGAGAGTGGGGTTTGTTTTTTGCATCACTAATGAGTTAAATGCTGTGTATATGTACGAGAAAGGGAAGAAGGGCTCACCATTGTATCAGATGAAGTTTCCTTTGCTGAACCTGAAGTCCAGCAGAGTACTTAAGCACGTATCTTGTGTTAGTCATAGGCCATCCCATTAGGCTTACAGCTTTATTGGATTTTCAGGCAACTACCAGCAGTAATAAAAAGGATATACTTCATTTTAAATGTTTAGGTAAAAATATTTAAAGATTCACTGCTGTGTATTTTGCACATGAGTGCTTTACAAGTACTGAAAAACTTAATAATTGAAGCTCTGGCTATTCCTGTGTTAAGAAGGCTCTTCTGTTTTCTTTCAGAGAAGAATTAATTTACTGGAAAACAGAATTATTGTCAAAACATGATGTATTCAAAGCAAATGTTTTCAAGGCATGGGCCATTTTAGTCAGATAAAACCACATCTTTCCCCAAAGGAAAGAACTCTGTGTGCATTTGCAATAGCTTTTCTCTGTCAAACATGTTTTTTGGAATTATTGCTACAGCTAATTCTCTTTTATTTTCTGGAAACTTTATATTGACAAGCGAAGGAATTAAAGTCAATGTGACATTCCGTACCAGTGGTAAGCCATTTCTTTGGAGCTGTCTGAGGCTTCTTGTTTAATATTTTCACTTCATTATGATCTGTCTGTTTATCCTAATCTTTCTACTTTACATTTTAATGGATTGTAGAGAAGAGAGATTTTTGTGAGAGAGAAGGCTGACTTTATCATCTTGCACAGCAATGGTCTTGAAATCACCAGTGCAGTTCTGTCCAGAGATGATTTTGATGCCAGTAAATGAGAAGAAAACCCTTCAAGTTTTAGAATAGTGTGTACATGAGCAAGTTGCCTTGAAGGCTCCTGAAGAATGAACAACTGGCAAGTAATACCAATTTATTACTGAGTTTCATGCAAGCCTGGAAGATGGGTTTGACAGGTTATACAAAAGTATATACAGTACTGTTGGTGGGAAAGCAAGGCAGGAGGTCTTTATAAATTGTCTAGGTTCTCATGTCATTTCTGTGGAAAATTTTAAGAGAAAAATTAAAACTGCAGATGTTATTTTATCCTTCACACAAAGATTACTTAGAAAGTTTTTCCTTTTGCTCTGCAGATTACAGTATTTTGTGGAATCCTGTAACAACTACCATCCTAATTATTCAAACAAGTACAGAGCAAAGAGTGCTCTTAATTTGGTGAAGGGCTTGATACCAAATGAGATATTTTGCGGCCTTAAGAACTTTATGAGTTGAATACTGTAATTTTTTTTTGTAAAAAGCTAATTCTTCCCTCCATCTGGTTTTACCTAATGAAACGTCACCAGCTGTGACAATGTTACTTTTGATTTAAATGACAGGGGGCTCCTTGTGGGACTGCAGCATTCTCTGGTGTGTCTCTGCAACAGAACTGCAGGCTAACTTAAGATGTTCTTTTGTTAATTAAAAGCTGCAGTAAAATGACAAATCATTTTATTTTCTTACACGTCAAATCCCAGAACAACAAAAAAACCCTGTTGTTGTTAAGAACAGGCATATAAGGCTCAAGTAATACTGCTAAACTGCTAAGATTCTGAATACAAGAACTAGTGTCTTTCTGACTGGCTTTGTTTTTATGTATGGTATAGCTCACTTGTATACTGCCGACACTCAGCAAAGTAAATGGTTGCAATTTAATAACTTCATAGGACATTGATGGGGTATTAAAGTAGCAATAGGCCTCGGTAAATAATTTACGAGGAATAATTTATTTGTGAGTTTAGCTTTTCTCCTTTTTCATGAAATGTCTGTGTTTTTTTATGTACTTGTTAGTTAGTCCAGTGCTCATTGTGCACAATTTTGTCTGGTAAATAGTTCCTGTGTCTTTTCTGGAGTCTACTTGCACCTGAAATGAATGACTTTTAGCTATGAAACGAGCAGTGTTAGTGATTTAACCTGTCTGTGTAACAAATCACAGACGAATTTTCCAAGAAAGTTACTGTGAACATTGCTGGGTTAACACAAATCTTAACAATAAACATTTGACATGAAATACTCGTAGTAATCCCCAAAAGGTTCAGGAAAGATCTACTATCTGCGCAGTTCTAGTCAGTGATAGCAGTTACAGCTCATCCAGCGTTATAGCTCTTTCAGAAACTTGAAATTACTTAGGATTCCTTGTATTTGACAGTTTATACAGTAGAGATGCCTTTTCCTGATATATCTGGTAGGTGGTCTGGTAAGTAAATCAGACTGCATCAGTACATGTTACAATCTTGTAATGTAAATGTAGGCTTTGATTGAATGTAGAGACAAAGTATAAAAAGATCAGTAGCCTTTTCTGTACTTCCAATACTTAGAGACTTGGATGTGAAAGCAACAACAGCCACATGTACTGTTAACAACTCAAAAATTCAGCAGATGTCTACATCCTTATAGACTGATGGCTGTCTTTCTCATGGAAGTAAAATTCCCAACAACATTCCTGAAGTCATTGACAGCTTAGTCTGGATATTGAGCACAGGAGCAGATCCTGTGGGATGATTCTGTCAGTTTAGTAAGTGTTGCGTAAATACTCACAGAGTGCAGACTACAGCCATAAAGTTAATAGAATCAATAATTCTGCAGACTGTAAATTGCATGAGTAAGCTTTTGCAGGACTGAGCGCTTCGTTATAAATTTAGCAAATTTCAGTATCTTGTTTTAAAGAATTTCCAATAAGCAGGACACTTATAGGTGAATTTTTCAAATCAGTGCAAACTTCATTAGCCAAACTCAAGTTATTGGAAACTCTTTGTTAGCTTAAACAGGGACCTGTCCACTACTTCAAAATTCCTTCAGTTAACTAAATTAGGTTCATTTCTCTTTTGGGATAGTCAGTATGAGATTATGAGACTCAATAAATGGAATATCTTGTTTTCCAAGTTGTCACTTGTTCTATTATCTCAGGAAGCCATTCTCCTTCTTCAGTATTCCACAGGCAATATCTTTATGCTGTCTCTTCTTGTGTATTTAGACTGCACAAATAACTAAAAGGCTTTGGGGTTTATCTGTTGTACAGATAAAAGAAGTGAAGTATGTCCTTATAAGAGAAAATCTTTTGCTTTCAGGCAAATTAGGAAATTATGCAAATGCCTATAAGCATGTCATTAAAAATATCTTTTCTGTGATATGTTGTTTTTCCTTAATTGGAATAAAATTTTGCATGGTTTGCTTTGTTTTGTGCAGGACAAACCTCAAACATGAAAAGGTGACTGAAAGCGTTACCTATCTGGGCCATACTCACCCTGATGTTTAGCTTACCTAGTTTTGGTAAGGAAAAGCTAATATCAAAATGCTTCTCATAAAATTCCAATAGTTTTACTGCTGCATCTGATGCCTGGTGTACCCGACTCCGTTTGACAGTTGACACAGGTATCTATCTACCTGTGAAACCACTGATTATAGCAGTCATACCCCAAATTCTTCACACTATAAATCAATTCACTTTCATTCCTTGCAATACCTACTGCAGTTAGTCACTGGAGAAAGTTGTAGTAGAAATTCTATCCAAGAGGCGAAGTTGAAATGTGAAAGATGTAGTAGAGATTTCATTGAGAAAAAAAGTTGAAATGAAGTTGCTTGGCTAAGCAAGCACATGCTGCTATTTGGTTACCTTATTTTCAGTCTGGATCATCTATTTTCTCTGCTTCAGGCAATAATTCACATTTTTAGAATTTCTCTTCACTGCTTGCAGGCTGCTTTCCTAAAAAATGTAACCACTTACATTAATTTTATGTCGCTTCAATAGGCTGAAACTTGAACTCACCTTGATTCTTTATGATGTGCTTTTTTTCACAGCCACTTCAAAATGAGCTTCCAGAAGTCTACCTTCAAGTTGAATTACTTTGATCTGAAGAAATGCAATCTTCTGTTATTTGCACAGTTTGAGAATTCTTGCAACCTAATAGATTGATTCCATATGTAATATCCCTCTAAAGTTTCTGTAGAAAATACCAGTTTCCTCACTATGTAGCTGTAGAACATCATAAAAGAAGAATAGATTCAGGAAACAAACATTCAGATCCTGATTCATATAATCTTTTTTAAAATTCATTTAAACTTTGGGCATGTTTGACAGTGCTTCTGTTGGACAGTGTCTTCCTTCTCTCTCTTATCTTAATGCAAAAGGTGGCCTTGAAAAAATGTTCATCAAAACATGGAAATACCATTCGTGCTGAAGTAGGTTCAAAATCCATAGTAGCAATTATTTAGACATGAAACTAAGGATGGCACAATTTTTATTATGGGAAAGTTTAATGATTCCTGGTAAAATCTAAAGTCTTTCCAAGTATAGAAGGAGTTGGTGGAATTATGGGAATGCAGTTACTCTTATTGGTTAAAATATGTTTGCAAATGACAGTATAAATAAGCTTTCTCTGTTAAAGAGTTTTGCCCATTTTGTTCTGGTATCAACATTACTTTTGGTCCCCCTAGCAAAAGACTTGCAGTAACATTCAGCAGGGATTTCTAGTCTTTAGATTTGTCTTTTTTTTTCTAAATTAACACCTTCCAGGGAAAGACTTCTGGCATAAAGGGAATGCTACATGATCCATAAGATGATGAAAAGTCATTTTGGCATCAAAGTGCCTGCTTAAAAAACTTTAAATGTTCAAGTATCTTACAGAAAACAAGGGGATTTGAATTGTCCTTAGTATTTTGATTTGTACCTAATTCAAACTGTTAGACTGGATTCCTCATCTCCTCACATTTCCTCTGACCCTAGCACATATAATTAGACTCTGGATTTTAATTTAGTATTTCTGCACTATAAATCTTTAACATTAATGAATCATTCTCTGGTAACCTCTTGTCTTTGAATCTTTCATACCTTCAGGGTACGGTAGGGTTTATGTTTTAAAACATTTTCTGTGTGTCTTTAAAAACTAGAACCTTTGCTAATATAAGACTAAGATTTTCACATAAGCCCATGATTCTAGAAAGCATGCTTTTAAATAATACTAGATTAGTGTTAAGTCATGACAGTTTGTTAATTTCTCATCCTGTACTTTATTCCTAAGCCTTCGTTGCTTCATTTTCATTTTTTCTGTAAAATCTAGAAGGCTCAGGGATTCTCTGGAAGAATTATACAATCGTTTGACTTAAAACATCCTAAATTAGGAACAAAGCTTTTAAAAATCATTCTTAAATTCCAACACATAGTTTTAATAGCTTGTTTTTTTTAAAAAACTCATGTGGTATTTCATCTTTTTCTCAGCCAATGAGACCTCAATTTTTAAGCAGAAAAGTTATATTGAAATAAGGTAAATGCAGGACTGATCTTAGAACATAATTTCCAGAAGTATAGGAACGACAATAGATAGGGTTTATAATGGAATTTTCCCTAAGTCATTTTTAGATGTGGAGACAAAACTGTGCAGCACAATAAAACCGGAGAGAAAGAGGTAGCTCGAAGAGATGCAGCAGCATAAATACAAAGAACAGGGGCAGGCTTTATTCAGGTTTTTACTTGAAATGGTGTCAGATGAAGAACTTCTTCTCAAAGATCCGATTTAATGTCCAAATCAAATATGGAGCTAGCCTGCAAATGGGATCATAAATATTAAAGCTGATGATGTGTGGTACTAGACTGATGAGAAATAAATCATCCACCCTTGGGAAATTATCTTTCTTCCACAGAAAATACCTTTCCTTTAATGTTTTAGGTTTTTATTTCCCTCTTGGAAATCTCAGAACATCTGAGAAGATTTTTTGTTTGTTCTCTGTTTCTGAGTAAGTCATTCAAACTCATACGAAATGAGTCATTCTATGTTAAAACCCCTTCTGCATAGCATTTTACAAAGCTACTGCTCATGGTGTGTTTTATATAACGAGTTGTAATGTGAAGTTGATGGTGTATTGACAAATTACAGCTGAGTGTAGAACACTAATTGGAATTCTTAGGTCTGAAGGTTAAGATTTATGGGGAGAAAATTGGAGGAAAATAAAACTTCTTTGAGTTTCTTGTACTCTGTACCTTCTTTTAGGATGCTGTACCACATACAATATTAGCACTGTAGTAGTAGAATCACAGAATTGTAGAATAGTTGAGATAGGAAGGGACCCTAGAAGGTCTGTAGCCCAAACCCCTGCTAAAAGCAGGGTCAGCTCTGATATCAGACCAGGCTGCTCAAGGCTTCATCCAGGCCAGTCTTTAAACCCTCCAATGCAGGAAATTTCTCAGCCTCAATGGATTCCAATGCTCGACTATCAGTGAAAAAGGTTTTCCGTATTAAGGTGTTAGTCCCAACATTATTTATATACCTTCATATTTGATTTACTTTAAGGTAGTCCTATGTAATACAATATAAGTCCTTCTGTAGTGTCACAGTCCTTCACAGACACGGATACATTTCTGGAGTACAAGAACGTGCCACAGGCAAGAAAAAGTATAGGGCTAACATCTGTTTTTAACAGCAGAAGCACAAAATAGGTTCGGAGATAGGTTCACAAATAGGTTGTAGCAGAAGTGAAAGTAAGCCTTTAGATTTGCTAGGTCCTAGTCCACTGTCCTTATCTAAGGGTTGTAAGTGACATACAACAGACTGGAGATAAGAATTGCTTAACAGACCTCCTTCTTACCTGCAGCATGTTTCTAAAGTGAAAAAAGAACAAACAATAAAACACAAAAAAACAGAAAAGGCAAAGGAAATACATGTGGTCTAAACAATGGAAAAGTGTTTCAGGAACACGTCAGGTAATTCATTTTTCATTGTTCTTTGAACCATGTGTAATATTTGCAAAAACGCAAATGTGCTTTACATTAAGAGTAATGTTTCCTATGTAAATATAGTGATTGCTAAATTTTGGTTAATACCTTTGCTTATTTGGGATTTTGCTTTCTAGTGTTTTGGCAACCTTGTTAACATCGGATGGTAGAATGACATTTGGCTAAATAAGGGGTTTACCAGATTCATGGAGCTGGTTTCTCTTAAAGCTACCTACTCAGTACTGCAAGTTTTAAGTCATGTAGCTATCACAAAAATCTTGGTGTGATAAAACTAACAAGTTGAGATTAACTAAAAGTAAAGCAAACTTTAATGTTCAAAAAAAGGTTGATAGAGTATATCTTGTAGTAAATGCATTTCTGATCTGCAAATACAGTTTTGTAGTAAAAAATCTCCTATCTTTTACCCTTTTTCTTTCCTTCTATTTCTGTTTCTTAGATCTCAGCTATTTGATATGACTAAAAAAACCCCTAGTAACAGATGAGGATTTTGATATGCTGTGAGGCTTTTAACAACACAGTTATGGTTATTTTCTAACTCTTGAATCTTTTTGAAAAAGTATTATACTTTCTGCTAGAATTTATTTGTTCTTCATTCAAAGATGAATGTTTCAAAATTTTGAAACATTTCAGCTTGTCCATGTTACACTTCAGATTATGTAAGATATACAGCTCATGTATTCTATTCCAGCTAAATGAGAACACTTTTCAATATTAGATTACATACTGTATTGTAAAATATATGTGTGCATGGGAAGAATTTAGATACTGCTGATTCTGCCTTAGAGCTAAATGACCCTTCAAGACCCTTATAGTCCTTTCTGCTATGATTAAAATAATTTTGTAAATGGAAATGTTTTGCTACTGTTAGAAGTTATCTTGGGTCTGATCTGAAAAATTCAACACTTGTAGCATCTTCAGTATAGAAAATAACCAAATTTGCACTGTGATCATTATCTCTTTTACAGATTTGGGAGTCTGGGTGACGTCATTAATGTTAGGCTGATCTTTTTAAAGAAAGTCTTGAGGGCTGTTTATTATCTTGCAAAGTTTGTAGATGTTTAATTTTTTCTAGCATGATGAAAATATGGTATAAAGTAAAGGGAACATGGTTGCAGTCTATTTGGTACAGAGATATCTCGTAATTATTATGTGTGGAAAAAGTTGGCAAAAAGTTTTATCTTTGTCCCATGATTTGTTTCCTTTTATCCGTATCCAGTTGAATCCATGTCACTGCTATAGATGATTAACTGTCTGTGTAGCCCACAGGACAATTACTTCCTAAATGGATGTTTGGTTCAATGGAAAGATTCCTTAAATCCATCTTGTCCAATCTCAAATCCAGCAGAAGCTCCTGTCCAAACAAATGAAATGTTTGGTACTTTATCATAGGATAAACTGTATGGCAGTCCAGGAGAACTCAACAATGCACAAAGATCTTATGTAATTCCTTGGATTTCTCAACAACCTCAGAGTTATTTGCTTACATAAAGACCATTAATATTCTGGCATCATGACAACTTGTCTCCTATGGACAACTTAATGGTTATAGTTCACTTGATTGACACCCCTGGTTTGTACCATGTAGGACTTCCACACCAGTGGAAAATAACATTTATGAAATTCTGGTTGCTAGGTGTTATTTGAATATAAGAGCTATGTTCAGAAAGTTCCCAAGTAACATGTGTCAAAATCCTTCCCTCCTTGACACTGCATGTTCCTTGATGGTATCTAAGGAATACATTAGCCATCAGCTTGGCCATGCATCATCTTTGTGTATGGAGCAAAGAGACCTTTGCATAGTATTCTGGCTCTCTTCTCAGCTCGTACAGAAAAATATCTGAATTCTTAGTCCTGCTATCCTTACCTTCCTGTCGACTAAACAGTGAAGTAGGAATCTATCTCCAATTGTACTCATGAAGGTATATCTAATTTAAGAGTAATCGTGAATAAGAAGGACAAATCTTATGAGGGAAGATTTTGGTTTCAAACCAACTTTTCATACCAGTTTCTATAAAGAATGGTATCATTACATTTTTTCATATTAAAATTCCAGAAACTGTAGAAAGTGAGACCAGATGCTTTTTCTATCAGTTTCTATTAGTTTCAGATACTTGATAGCAACTAATATTTATTCATAATTGATTTGTCATGCTCTTCCTTTTCTATTAGAAAATTACAAGATAGTTTCATCAGCTGATCTTACTCAAAACAACAGAATAAATAAATTTAGATCCTTACTTCATATGAAACAGCATTGGTATTATCCCCAAGACAGTTATACCTGGATCCTGTGACCTTTTCTTATCAATATCTGACTACCGTTACAAGCTGATAGAATGCTAATGTGTATTTATGTGAGAAAACGTTGATTTACGTTTCCTATCAACTTTAAAATCTGTTTAAGTTATAAACCTTGCCAACATACACACCGTTTAGCACAGAAAGTAATTAATTAGTATTTACAAAATGTTTCTGAGTCCTTGAATGAAACTTCCTACATGCAAAGTTTAGCATCAGTTATTTTTGCAGTGCAGTCTTAACCATATAGCATTCATCAGAGTATCTTTCTGAAGAAATATGAGAGGAATAATTTTAGTGCCCAATATTATGAATGACTGTTCCTTTTGCTAAAAAAACAAGCAGCTCATAACTGAGTCACTGAGTATGATAATACTAAATTTTTGTTTTTAATAACTTCAGCTGTATATAGTTTTCTGTTTTTCATACCTATTGTAAAAAACAAAATTATAGAATGGGACTGTAATATATAGTAGTAATTCCTATTTCTTTGCAAAGTGCTGGAAAGCCTTCATGTTATATAACCACACTGAAGTCAAATATAATAAAACTTAGAAGTAATAACAATGAAAATATTTTTCAGAATTAAATGTGCAGCTAAATAATGTTAGTCATCTGCCCTCCAATCCACCAGCCCTTCATGTTTTCTGAAATCTCAGAAAACTCTCCAAAGCCTAACAAAATTGAGAGTCATTATGCTTTGAATGCCCATTTTTTACTGCACAATAATCTGATGAAATGATTTTATCATTCATTCCACATTTATGCTGTTGTGCTTTATCCTTTTGATATAATTCTAACTGACTAAACAACACATAACTTTAGATGTGTGATTTAAATTATTTTACTTGACTGGCTCATGCTTTCCTACTTTAGGAAGCTTGTATTTTGAAGACGCTCCAAGATTTCCAAAGAAGGTATTGCATAAAAGAGCTATTCACTACCCGAGGAAGTACAACTATAGGAACACAAAGGATGGTGAACTGTGAAACAGTCTAGGCAACACAGGTTTGTTGTTTGTTGAAATATATACTGCTTTACTTATGTGATGGTAATACAATAGTTGCAAGTTGGAAGAATTTGGATTTTGTGAATTCATTCAAAGGGTAGTAATGATGATAATGAATACATGCATCAGATAACTCTGCTCATTAAATCTATTCTGTCAAAAAGCAGCACTTTCCAAATATGTGGCCTAATCTGGCCACATATTTGCTACACCTAGGCTCTGGACCTCCTTTGCACAGGGAGAATACAGTGTAAATTTGGGACCATAGCTACTCCTTTGTCATTTTCCATCCTAATTCTGATACACATGCTATAAGGGCCCTCATGCAACAATAGGCCCGACCAGGCTCCGCAGGGGCCTCCACCCTGCACGCTGTGCCCTTGGACCCCAGTGCTCCATCAAAGCTCAGGCCCAGCCCTAATGCCCAGCTGAGCTGCGCCATGGGTAGGCCCACGCCCAGCTGTGTCCCTGTTGTCCATGACTTGTTGACTGGACTTCCCAGCCTGACTTATCACCTCACATTTGTCACAGGACTGTTGGCAGGAACCGCTACTGCCACTGCCACAGCCCTGCTCACCATGCTTATGTGTGGTGGGCCTGTGCCCAGCACTGCCTGTGCTTTGTCACCCTTTGTCCCAGCCTGTTTTCCCTCATGGAGCAGCTCCACTCTTGCTGCAACCCTGATGCACTTTGATTCAATTGCTGTGAAATAGCTGGTTTGCTTAACATTAAAATCTTATGGACCGTGTGTTTACGACAGTCACATAATCGTTTGCGGAGGCCTAAGTTCTGTGCACCAGTCATGCTGGCAGGTGCACACTTAATCAGTTTTCAAGGACATCGCTGTGGAATTTTTGTGTTGCCAACAGGTGCTCCTGCATAATTTTCTATGCATCTCGTGATCCTTTTCGAAAACTTGTTTTTCTTATAAGTAGGTATATCTTTCTTACACTCAGGCCTCATTCATGACTGGGTTGCTCCTGGTCTCAGAGAGATGATTCAGTGATTGCTTTTAGCTTTTATGTAACAATTTCAGTGCTGCATTAGATCAGGAATCAGAATTTACTCTTTGCTCTCATCCTCCTTATCAATCAATCAGCATTCTTGCTCTGTTATGTGATTTCTCTGTATCATCTAAGTGTCTTCTTTAATTTACAGCTTTAGTTTACTGCTGAGCTTATTGCACTGAACAAAATGAAACTCCATGCTGATGTGATTTTGAATTAGTAAGAATATCGCAGTGTATATTTATGTTAGCAAAAGTCAATCACAGCTAAACTGCTGTGAACAGTACAAGGTGTAGCACATAAGCAAACCTTTCCCAGCTAGGAGCCAAATTTGTCTCACAGTTTTAGTCTGGAGTATATCATGAATCTATTGGTTAGACACTGGAATGTTGCAGAATAAAGCTGTGCAACGGCTGTCATCCAAATTAAACAAAATGTGCTATTTATGTGAGTGCTGACAATGTGGATTCTTCTGTATCCTTATAGTATGTTTGCAAAAAAAACAAGGTCCTTCAGTCTCTTAAAAGCCTAGATATAATATTGGCAAATGTTAAGCCGTGCATGCGCATTTTAATTGGTACATGTGTCTGCATCCAAACATATCCACTGAGTATATGTCTGAATGACAGGTTTCACAGAAGGCTGTTGAGGGTCAGCAGTTAAAGAGTGTTTGTTCATAGTAATCAGATTTTCTAGGCTTAGATTTGCCAACTAGTTTCATTTGCCTCTCTCTATGTAACTGTTTTTAACTGAACTATTTGAAGTTGTGTTGAATGTATCAGAATTCACTTTTCTGACTTTTGATCTCCTAGTGTTCAACATGTAGCTTCCAGACCCATTAGCAGTGCAGTAAGTACCTTATTAGAAGATAAAACAAAACCTTGTGGAGGTGATAAAATGACAGGATGTTTTGCTTCCGGCTCTCCGGATTGAGCTTGGAAAACAGATCGTGTATTCCAGTTCTTCAGATCAGCAGCCACCTGAACTTGTCCTTTACTGGATGCTCTCAGGCTCCAGGGAGAGTGCAGATAAACTGTACTTAGAAGGTGCACACTCTGAACCTAATTTATGGAGCAGTGGAGCCTGTTAGTTTTTTTCATTGGAGATAAGTTTAACATGACAAAGAGTGAAAAATAAAAGGCCACATTCAAGGGGAATGGCACACCTTCAAGAGTAAAGAAAGCCTACCACACATTGCATACTGACTTGGTCAGTAAAGTCAGTCCCTCTATCAGTTCTTTTCAGAGAACCATGATGTATTTCTGACACTAGAAATCCAGTAATGTATCAGCCCACACTGGCCGTAGTCTATCCAAGTATCTGCTGAAAACTGAAGGTAATGGCCCTACTCACTGTTACTGAAAATTATGTAATTTGGTCTCAGGCCTCTTTCAGCAAGCAGTTATTGTTATTAGCCTGGTCACACATGAAATCTGTGGCAAAGTCACTAGCATTACAGAATTATACTGTCTCTCAATTCTGTTTTTTAGCTCTAAAGTTCTTTTTATACTCTAGAAAAGTGTGAGAACTTCCTTCTGGGCATATAAAGTAGTGTGTGGGGCTTTTTCTACTCAAAAAATGTACAAAAATTTCTAGGTGCATGTAAATATTTACAGAAACATTCTTACAGAAATAACTGCATCCCTAGTGTAAAAGCTTTACTAGGTGTGGTAACCAAATTACTTGTCTGAAATGTAGCTGACCTCCTTTGGAGAAGCATTACTATTTCTTTTGCGGCATATACTCTTGGTGTTCAATAAGTCACAGTTTGCTCCTAGAATCAAAAGCTGACCCAGAGCCGAGCTGGTGCTGAAATTCTGGCTGGCCCAGACTAAACCATCGCCTTCTTTTGCATGCTGTGGTGGGGTCTCAGACTGTGATTTGTCTGTGGTTGTTTCAGTTCAGTCCTGGGAGTTCAGTTATACAGATCTAGGAGGTGATGAATACCTGGACACTTCAGAAAAGAATCCCTCTAGTTCTTGTTAAACATGAAGGGAAAATAATTACATTGCAACAGGAATATTTCTTAAAGAGTATTTTTGAAGGATACAGGTATTTCTGGCATATCCCACTGATTTGTATCACAAGCAGCTCCAATGCTGTTCAGAGACACCTGTTGAAAAATAAAACGGGCATTGAAACTGATGATTGGTCTTATTGCAAATGTGCTGATTCTCAGAACAGACTGATCAATCAAGAAATACATAATAATAATGATCTTTTTAAAAAATTGTAGGCAGCATTTTCAAGTGTTGTCCCTTGGTGTTGTCCCTTATCCCAGGATTATTCCCTTTCCTGCAATTTTTTCTGCCTTCTTGTACCCAGCTGAAGATGGCTAGATGCAAATCCTGAGCACTTTTTGATCCTCTTAATTTTATGTAACTCTAAAAACTAACATATGAAAGAGAAAATTATGCTGAGCTTTCTGTTTGTACTAGTAAGTAAAACGTAAGAGCATGCCTAATGTGATTCAATTGCTGAAATTTTTGTTAAGAAACGCAGAGATATTTGTTTTTATTGTCACTGGCAAAATCAAGAAGTAATTCCGTACATAAACAAACACAAAGACTCACAGAACATTTGTTCTTTATCCATCCCTACAAAAGTATTGACAACATCAATGCAATTTTTTCCATATGATCAGTGTAAGAGGTAGCCTGACAAGCAGTGGATTATATTCCTATATCTTTTTCCTGTGTCTACACAGTCACTGTCCTTTGCTGAGAACTGGAGAGAAAGGCCATCTGATATCTATAAAGCAATAGCAATTTTTCTTTTCTCAGTCTTTGTTTTCTCAGTCTAGGTTAGGATTTGATTCAGAAGTGTAAAAAGAGGGGAAAATATTTTATTAGCAATTCTGTAAGCCATTGGGGTCCCAAACTGCTTGAAATAGCTTCTTGCAAGCTGTTCAAACTCTCCATTTACGAGAATATTATGTTGGAAAGTTTTCATTTTTGAGGAGTCTTTGCAATTAATTTTAGTTCACTGTGTTATGCCATTAGCAAATACAGGGGACTGAGGTCTGTGCCTTTCTTTACATCTTCTCGTAACAAAAACATTTTTCATACATATAAAAATGTATTTTTTCATACATTGCCTGGGGAGATATTGACAAATCTTTACTTTTCTGACACATTAGAATTGGAGGAGGATGCTTGGGTGAAATTCAGTGTGAATGTGAATAGCTTTTATATTGTTTACTATAAGGGGAAGAGATAGGACAATATTACTATGTTGCTGGAGGCAGAAGGACCAAGCAGGCCCATTTTGGCTGCTTAGATAAAAAACCATTTCTAATTTAATGTGACAGAAGAATTGCAGGGTGACTTCTTGAAAGAAAAAATCTGTGTGCCAAAGCAAAAGCACAGAGTTCTATGCACCATCTTACATGAATCTGCAGCGATTGCATACAGAGTGTGGATAAATAAATATGCCAGTCTGGACTTGCATGTTTAATTAGCAGTTTCTACCTATGAGAACATACCCTTCATTTGGTTCTGTGCAAGGTCATATATGTGCACCAGAGGAACTCCTTGATGCAAACTGTATTAGAACCGTTACAAGTTGCTGTTTCAGCATTGGTGGTGTGTGTGTGATGGGCATGAAGAAGCTAAAGACACAATTATTTCCCAAACATTTGTGCTGACTCTCCTATATAGGTTGAAGGATTATTACTGTAAGCATCAGGATACTTTGTAACAGTTGATTGTGCTAGTGAGCAGGCCACAGAGGAGGAAGGCATAATCCCTAGCTTTCCTGGTGTAACTGCATAGCTGTAATGCCATTGCTTTACAGTTTACCAGCTGTAATTGCCATTGCTATTAACAGGTCTTAAGCTTTTTACCATGTTTGCAAGGCCTCAGGACTGAGACTTGTCAGGCTGCTCTGTCTAAGCTTTTCTTGATCTGCCTGCAGCTTTGTTTAACTTGCTTTAGCTGTAACAGCAATTCCTCTAATTGACCAGGTGTCTATGGGTAATTTGTTTTCTTTTTGTTTACCTTTGTATGGTACCACTATGGTTTTATGACTCTAACACAATGAAGAAATATAGAGAAATACAGGCTTACTATGACAGTGGAGGCCTTGAGAAGTGACAACACAGGATGTGGCATAGAGAACAGGCATGGGATGATAAGAGATGGGGCACAGGCTTGCCACTGGAAACCCCATGGCTATAAACAACTCACCAGTGGTAAAAGAAATGCACACCTGGAGCTGAACAAACGTAGTTTTAGGGGTGACAAAGAGAACAAAGAAATAGTATCTAACCTATGTAAAAGGCACTATGTATAGTAAATTGAGATGTAACATGAAGCTACAGACCAATGAAGAAAGAGCAAGGTGTAAAAGCATGCTAGCAAACATAAACGTGATCCCAAGCTGATTCTAGAGTGAGGAAGAAGAAACCATCAATGTGAACATCATATTCCTTCTGGCAACAGGACAACTCACCATAACGCCCCCACCAACACCAGAATGAAACCACCGACCTTAGGACCCAGAGGAGCAGGGGGAGGGTGAGGCATTGTTATCAACAGGAAAAGGGGTAGAAACTACGTGTGTATATAACAGTTTTAACTGTATTATTAGTCTTTCTTTTTCCATAAGAATTAGATCTGGACTAATAATGATTAGACTCTTAGGAATTCAGTTACACTAAGAATAAATTCTTGGCTTTATCTATCTATCTGTCTATCTGGTGTACTTCCTCTTTACCCATAAACAAGATTTTGAGCATAACGCTAGTCAGCTATACCCTGCAGCTGATGTTAACTGAGAAAGACAGCTTACCTCAATGGCCACAAGTCCATTGACAGAGGCTGAGAAAAAAAATCTGGCTTTCATTTCATGTCATTTTTCTTAGTTTCTTTGAAGTTTTTGGCTCATTGTTCTTTCCCATAAAGACAGAGTACTTTTCCTTTTTTATTTCATTAGGAGCCTTTCCCACTATATCCCCGTGGGAAATAATATTTTGGACAAGTTTCTGTCTTTTAAAAATACTTGATGGAAAAATTTTCTATAAATGTAGTGAACTATTATAATTGTAAGTGCTAGCTAGGATCATGGATGAGCAGATCAGCCAAAGGAGAGTTGTTAGAGCTGTGCATGGGAAAATAATGCATTTTGGGGAAAAATAATTATCTTTAGAGAGACCATGATATATTTCACAGTAATAGTTAATAGGAAGGAGGTCTTGGAAGTGACTGTGTATTGTTCTTTTAAAATGCTTTGATTAACAGCAGAAACGTTAGGGATCATTAGGAAATAAAGAAAGAACAATATAAAACCCATTGCTATCCAGTGAGCTAATCTGTGGTGCTGCCACATTCTAAATATGTGGGAAGACAGATCCCATCTTAAAGGGATACAGTAGAAAAGGCACAGAGAAGGGCAAGAAAGATGATCTGAGGCATGGAACGGCTTATATATGAGGAGTCATTAAGTAAACTAGGAGTCTAAAGCTTTGAAAAGAGATGAAGGTGGGAGGCCTATGAAATCATGGTAAGTAGGGGCCGAATGTGAAACATTCCCCTACTTTCCATACAAATGAGGAAGAACACACAAGCAGAATGGCATCAGAGTTGGTGTGCTGTGGGTGGATGCCTGCCACCTGTGATTCCAGAGGTGCTCTGATGTTCAGGCAAAAGCTCTGAATGTTGGTTCTGGTGTTATTAGGAAAAGGGGAGGTTGTTGTCCTGTTTGGGTTTTGTTGGCACCTCCAGGCAGGTGGTTTTATAAAAACATAGAACAGTCAAAGGATATTGACCTTCTTGGCCTCATGAGCTGTATTCCAGAAACTTCACGCAGCCAAGAGTTCCCAAATATCGTATCATGGACCTTGCAGAATGGAAGGCAGAGGAAACTCAGGGAGTGCTTCCCAGTAGCTTCCAAGGGTTCCTGCCACTCCACTGTAGATAGAGCTAACTGGACTGCTGAGTCCTGGCATAACTGGTGACCTTAGCAGCCCTCCTGGCTCACTTTCTTATGTAGAGGTTTACTTGTCCAGCAGCTTCCCACCAACACAAGTCCATCACTAGCCATGTGCTGAGAACTGAATTTGACTGCTTAGGGACTGCATGCAGCTAAGTACCTAGTTTGGCCACCATCCTAAAGTATAGACATCTGCAATGCTGATACCTACACTTGAGCTATTTGCCTAAGCTCACTTTGTTGTCAGTGGAGAGTAATAAGCACTTCAAGTACTCCTTTCATCCTATGGTAGACCTCTAAAATAGGTCAGATGAATTGTGCTCTTTTTCTTGCCAGTTTACGTTACTAGCTACCCCTCTTCTCCAGGGTGTTTGCGAAAGGGATACACGGGGGCCAAAGCTCAGATAAAGGTGAGACAAGGTTTCTACAAGGGAGAGGGGCAGTTCACTGGATGGTTCATTTGCTTGTGGCTTCATGCAGGATCCTTTGCAAAATCATGTGGGGAGAGCCAAGAATTGTGGGTAGATCATGAAACTCTATTTGCTGGCTAGCTGTAGAGCTCACCCTGACCGGACCTGCTGCTGTGGTTTATCTGACTCAAATTACAGAAAATGAACTTTTACAGTGCCTACTTTACAAGGAGCTGGTTTCATATCCATGAGCAGGATCTTTATCAACTGCAAACCAGCTGAAATTAGGTTAGGAAGTAAGAGAACCTAACCTTGTATTTCTGTACTGCCTTTTGCCCATGACCTTAAAGCAGTTCGCAGTGATTCATTCTTCATTCCTTACAACACCTTGTCCTAAAAGGTAAGTAGTAGTGCTGGACTGATGTAGACAGAAAAATAAGTGTGTCAAATTTAAGGGTAGAAAAAATTAGACCCAGAGTTAAGCTAAGTGAGTTGCACAAGTCTGCAAGCCCAACAGACTTTAGTAGATACTTTGTAAGCAGCCTAGGTGGGAATGCAATCCAGGTCTCATGAATTATAGCCCTGGACTATTTCAACAACACAGCATGTGGTCCAAGCAGCATGCTAAGAGCAACCAAACAGCCTATGCTAATGTTTTGGGTTTGTGTATGTTTTTTCTTTTCAGTGCAGGAAGGCTATGGCTAGGCAGAGCCCTGAACCTGACCCACACCCTCAGTGTGAGACCAGCAGCATAGTACTCCAGCAAGGCCTTGGATACCTGGAAATGATTTACCATGTTATGGAGAGAAGAATCACAGGAAACTTTAAGGTCTATTATTTTACTTGGAGAAAAGAAATGTACCAATAAAACCCATTTTGTCTATGAGAGATTGGGACACAAAGAGCACTTCCTTAACTGAAAGTACTATCTTCTTCCGAAAAAATAAAAGCAAAAAAACCCCCTCAAAATCTGAAGGCCCATATTCATCAACTGGCTGAGCTATAAACACCACATCTGTTCTCTCTGTGTTCTGGTTTATGATGTTCAGCACAGTATTAACTCATGCTCTAGTGGCCCATAACTGATTTCTGCTGTTTCTGTTCTCTAAGGTTTGCACAGAAGGAGCTGCTGTAACTGCAGCTGGAATTGCACTGAGACAGTGCTTTGCAGAATGAGTGGTACAGCTTCAGGCTTGCATTTTTGTGTCTGAAGACCCACCTGGTTAATGAAGGCAGGAGAGCTCTCACTGTCTTTTTACTGTTCTGTACTGGCCTTTCACTCCCTCCAGTCCTTGTCACGAGTTGATGAAAACAGGGAACAGTGATACATAGAACAATTTCTGTGTCCTTGAAGTGGGAGGGGGACAGTGAGTTCCTGTTCATTCTGTAAAAAGACATATAAGCAGGGTGCAAAATGCTTGCCATTAACCTGTCATGGGCAGTTTTACTGAGTTAAACAGAACTCCTCTCAATGGCTATTTTTTATTATGATAATGGTAGAATCCATGGATCCCTAGGCTGAGTCCTGTGGGGAATGTCAGGAACTGTAGATATATTGTGAAAGTGTTTATGAGTGAGTGTCCTAATCAGAATGAGTACAAGGGTACAGACATAATGAAAGGGTTGCAGTAGTGAGATTTATATTTATGTAAGTCATTTATTTTGTAAGTCATTTTCTTTATGGTCAGAGAGCACTAGAGTGGTTCTGGAAAACAGGGCTTACTAACCACTCCATGTTCTCTCTGCGGTGGTACATTTTACAGTAGTTTAAGCCAGTGACTGAAAAGCAGACCGGGAGTGATGAGGGCCTGTTTCCAACAGAATGCTTCATTCCAGACTCATGGGGCTCATCTGTGACCTGCAATACCCTCCCTGTATCCAGGAGGAAAATGAGCTTTTAAGCAAGTGGATTGAAAGCAGTGGGAAATTAAAGTAAGTGGCTTAGCTACTTCCTTTCATTTAAGGTTCTTTTAACTAGATGGTTTACTTTTGAAGCAAAGTTTTAAAGGAATGTTAATGGAAACTAATGAACAATCTTTGGTTTTGGTAGAATTATAATCAGATGATAATATCAGTTATTTTTATCAAATGCTTTTTAGAACTTTTCCTCTTTCCATTCATAATGCTTTTTCTCCTGCTTTTTGAGTGTGCTAGAATAATATTCCAGATTATTTAAAGGGTCTGACTTGAAAGAGACCATGCACGCAGACATTCCCCATGATCTGCTACCTCAGCTCTGCATCTGTAAAAATGCAACCGTATTTTAGGTGTCCTTGTATTTATCCACCTAGATACTCTTTTTATCACTGGTGTTTTTTCCTTTAAACAATGCAACAAAGTACATAGATTTGAGTCTTATTGTTACTCTGCTAATGAATGCATAACTAGTGGTGTAATAAATGCCTGGCAAAATTGCCATGAAACTTCCAAGGCCAAGCAGAAAATTATTTTCCTGCATCTCTCTATCCTATGGTAGTAAGAAATGGAAAAGAGAAGAGTTAAAATATTCTGCTTAGTTAGCCATCCTTGTATTAGAGGGTAAAGAGAACTTTGCTGGAGTGGTTGAGAGAATGGTAGATGAACTTATATTTTGCTAATATTTAATATCAGTATGTCCTTAGGGATAGTCTTGGTTTACACCAGCTGCTGTTCGTCAGCTGTACTAATGTCACATGACCAGTTTTGATGCAACATCACTCTCTGATTTGCAGTTCTTATGCTTGACATGTAATACAGGAATCCAAATGCTTTCATTGACCTTTTATACTCATTCTGCCTCATTCTGCCAGTCAGTACATTTAAATAGTACATTATAGCAGTTCTGCTCCTTGTTGAGGGATGAAAACTCCTCAGATGTGTATTTCAGTTCCACACTCTGTTTATGGACTGCAATACTATTCCATGCCTTTGTGATCTAATGTACTAAGAAGCTCTAGCCTGAGTTTTAATACTAGCTACCCCAACTCAGCAGTGAGCGAGTCTCATAGTTGGCCAACAATTTTCTTGCCCAAGAAGGAGAGATTAAGGCAGGGTAATAAGCAGCTGATGAAATCATCTGTGACTTTTTGCATATTGGGCAGATTCCCAGCTGCTTGAAAAAAGCAGTTGGCGTGTGGATTCAGCTGATCACTTGAACTGAGCTCATTAGCTTCTAACATGACAACTAGACTCACTCCAGTCTTGCTTCTTGATTGTACGTAAATTCATAGGAGGATTAAAAGTGAGTGAAAAGATGATTTGGCTAGGTGTATGGGAAATACTCACATTGCAGATTTAAAATTCTGAACATTTTCTTAGCTTTTTATAAAACCTATGTTATTCCCATTTTTATAGAAAATTTCTACAAAATCATAGAAAATCATTTAAGCTGTTTTCAGAATGGAGACATGAAGTTTTATAATGTTTTACCTCTGAGTCAATATGAGAGAGAAATGTTAAGTACATGAAAATGGATCAAACAAAATTGCAGGGAACATCACATAGGTTAAACATTGACTCTTGTGATGTTCTCTAGTGCAGCCTTTTAAAGAGAAAAAGAAAAGAGGGCAAAACAAAAAGAAAAAAATATATTGTACATGTGTGACACTATTATCATACATCTGTGCTGCATCAAGCAGGATAGCCTGCAGTTTATGGGTCCACATACAAAAGGAAAAACCTTATCACTTACCACAACTTTGATACTACAGCCTTCCAGCTGCTGCTCTGCAGACAGCCTTCCCAGCTGGAGCACCAGGAGCAGCAGGATGAGATTGTCTCCTGAAGCAGTACTTTCTGTCAGATTCAGGTGCAGAAAAGAATAAAAAGCTCTATGCTTTGACAACTGGCAGGCATCATGAAAAGGTAGTAATCATCTTTACTGAATTATTTAATGCAAGATAGTACTAAATTCTTCCAACACGAGAGCATGACAATCTCAATAGTGGTTTTGCAGAGCTGTATTTTGTGGAGGCGTATTTTGATTTATATAATCACTTTCCTACATAGTTTGTTAATAGGAACGGTTTTCCAGGCAACAGTTCTTGTGCAGTCTCTTTGGACTTCTTTGCAGCTACCAGGCTGCAGAAACATTTACATTAGAACATTAACTATAAAGAGAACTTTAGCCACAGTGAAATGAGTTCAAGATCTACAATTCAGATACACCAGAGCATTAGGAAGATCAAACTGCATACTTTAAAAATAAACACTCCCTTTGTTGTAAACAGAATCTAAAGCCTTTTAAGGTGTATTCTGATAAACTACTATTTAATGATGCCACTTATCAGGTCTATTCTAACTCCTTGAAATCATGTTTGATTTTAGAGACTAAAACAATACCTCTCTTGGAGCCTCCTCCAAAGTCCCTGCATAGTTGCAAGCACGTTGAATTTATCATTCTTTAGTGTCTGGATGTACAGGACTGACTGTTAGAACAGTGGCTGAAAACAAATCCTGTAGTCTGAGCAGGTTTAATTTGGCAACAGTCCTATGAAACCACTATTTAAAAGTGTAGTAGAACCTCTCTTTCAGCAATAATTATGTGCTCAACTGAACTGCTATGTTTTATGCATAAATCTCCACTGAAATTCTGAATATCTTTGTTAAGAAAATAAAATGTATGTTGTAGCAGCATCCATTGAGCACTTTATCTTGAAAAAGGAGGTATCTTGAAAAAATTGTCATCTTGAGAACTTTCATTTTCTTAGCATGTTTGTCTGGAACATCAAAAGGCCTTAACTATATCTGTTGATAACAAGCTGGATAAAAGCTGTAACCAACCACTTTCATTTCTCTAGGCTAATGAAAATGAGTATGGAAGGTGACATAATTGAGACCTAAGACCTGTCAGCTCTTCTTCCTGCTATAGCCTTGAACTCAAAGTTACAAAACCTTGGAAAATTGAACTGAGCTTCTTAAAAAGTTGGTATCTGCTTGCATGTTTAGCTAATAATAAGCATGGTAAAGAGTAATTATTGTGATTAATCCTTTGTGATTGTCATTGACTTATAAAGATATTTACCTTTCTTGTGTTAGATTAGGCATTTTTAAAGGAGAACAAAACACTAATGTCTGGGCTGTGGTTTGGAGCATTAAATTCTGAAAGTTCTAGAGTGGCATTTCAATGTGATGTAGATTTCAGCCAAAAGATTTTTAAGAGGAAAAAGGGAAAATTTTTTTTGTCTTCCTTTTCTGTAAAAATGTTTGCAACTTATATTTTCAGAATTGAGAATCTGAAAGTGATTCACTGCAGAATAATAGAAGTGCTGCTACAGTGGATTTCCACTATTCTGGAGCTAAATAATAAAGCAGCTGTTCATTGAGGTATTTTCTGTCTAGTACGAACAATTTAGAGTTACTGTCTGTTAGCCTTGTTGTATGCCATTGAAAATAGCATTTCAGAAGAATATGTATTCTCATTGCCAAATATCTAACTGCAGTAATCTGAATTTCTGCTAGTCCCAATGGTGATACAGTCCTAAAGTGCTCGGAGTAGCAAAGTCTCCAATATTTGTTCTTATTTTATTTTTTATTATACTTCCTAACAGGACTGTATGCTACTTGTTGCTTGAGCACTTCCGAGTTAAAAATGCTACAGCTGACTAATACCAAACAAGTCATTTGTACCTTGAACTGTTCAGTAAATTGTCTTCAGTGGCATTTGTTTTTTTCCTGATTTAAGTGATTCATAGCTCTTACAATATGTTATGAACCTTCAAAGAAAAAGAAAAAACCTTGTAAATACAGGTTTCTAAAGTGATGTGAGGTCTCTAAAATCCTACCAGCATGAAAATGGCCTGATTATCACAGATGGTATTCATTGCTCCCAGTAAACTTCAAAGAAGCTATAGACGCTCAGCTTGTCTTTAGATGACTTCTGATAGGCAACTTAGTGTTATTTAAGGGGCACCAAACTTTTGGGATAGATGTATAGGTGGGAGTGTAGATTCACTACTGAGAAGGGCTTCTTGATGCAATTCTAGCTTCACAGTTTTGTCGTAAGTCAAGATTTAATAAATTACATTTTCATTTTTCTAATGTCTTTTGCACTTGCTTTTAGTATCAGTCATTCATGGTGTGGATGGGTATCAGGAAGAGGGAATTGTCTTTATCATAAAGGCAGGGAGAAAATAAAGAATGACTTGTTTAGCAACAAAAATGGTGGAGAAAAAGGGTTGTGGCAAACTGCAGCCATAACTGGCTGGAACACTGCTCTACAGAAAAACAAGCTGACTTGAACTCCTGTGATCTTGTGGAATTTCAGAAGTTACTGGGGCTTTATTAAGATGCAAGCCTCTGCTCATGTGTACCACCTTAGAGGTCAGGATAAGGGAAAGCTCACAACCTATTAATATGGTTAAATAATTTAAACTTATGGTTTACATTGTATGTAATATCTGATAGAAACTGCTCTTCTGCTAGGGGTGCTTGACTGAAAGTTGACCAAACCACGGTATTAATCAACATTTCCTATTTAGATGAAGGTTGTCTTTAAGTCTCTGGAGAGCCAAGAACCTCAGCTGACAATCTCCAGGTTTGGAGAATCCACCAGGTTTTGGATACCACCACTCAAAGCATCAGATGGCTGGAGAAGAATCTCAACACCTTTAGAAACTGGCTGCTGAATAATGTTCAAGGCCTGAAATGAGAGATTGAGTTGTTCATCTCTGCTAGTGATGGAGATTTGGATATAGTGTTCATTCAGAAAGAAAATCTTAGGACAGATAGTTATGATGTGTTGAAGCTGGCAAGAGTAAACATAGATGTACAAAGCTGAAGGAGAATTCAGAGGTTCTTCCTGATCTGCTACTAGCTAGTATGTTTGGAAAGAGAATCTGCTCCAAAAGAGGCCTGTGAACTGGTTCAAAAGTCTGTCATAATACAATGCGGTAAATATCTGCCTGGGGATATACTTTGTTTACTTCTTGGCTATAGGAAATAGAGGACATATTTTTTCCTACTTCCCTCTGTTCTATTGTTCAAACAAATTATTATTTTTGTTTTATATGGATTTGGTAACAGAAGAAAATGAATGTGCTATTGCTAAAAGTTTTTTGGATGCAGACTGAATTGTCTCAATGGAAACAGCGAAGAACATAGGAATTAGATTAAAAAAAAAAGTGCTTTCATACAGAGATGAATTTCTATGCAGAAGCAGTCCAGTAGAAAACACATGACCAGGGGTCACAGGAGCTCAGTTTTACTTTTGTCTCTGTCACTGACCAGGGGTCACAGGAGCTCAGTTTTACTTTTGTCTCTGTCACTGATCTGCTATATGACTTGAAGTCAAATCATTTATGTATTTCTGTCTCCCATAAGGCCTCTCATATCTTTCCATTGAGAAGATTTCACAATCTGTTTAAACTTCCTCTTGGAAGCTTTTTCTGCAGCAGTGGTCCAAATGGGTTCTTCTCTCAGCAGAGGCCTGAAAATTTCACTAGAATGAATAATGCCACAGACTTGGGAAAATAGTATACTGTTTCTCCTCTTTTCTTACCTGTCAAGTTCTCAATTCAGCTTTTCACTCTAGCTGAAAGTACAAGCTGTTACCTCACTTTTTAAATTTGGAATTTTCAAAATAGGTAAAGCATGAATAGGTGAGATAAACAGTGTGCAATATCACACCCTGCTTTTCCCCCTCCACCCCATCAAATCAGTGAGCAATCTGTAAAAGCACAAAAAGACAGCTGGCTCATTCAAGACCCCATAGCACAGCATTCTAGAGGGCTCTGATTGGTATATTCCCTTAGAAGTATTTAGCCAACAAAA
This sequence comes from Dromaius novaehollandiae, assembly GCF_036370855.1. Taxonomy (NCBI): domain Eukaryota; kingdom Metazoa; phylum Chordata; class Aves; order Casuariiformes; family Dromaiidae; genus Dromaius; species Dromaius novaehollandiae. The sequence goes on along the minus strand of NC_088130.1, from coordinate 34,792,870 downwards.
TGCGCTGCGTCAGCTGTTCAAGTTAGTCAGGAGGTAAGTGTGCTTTGACTCTTACTTTTAAAATTTCTAGAAATTAATAATATTAAGAGGCTTTTAATGGAAAGAAATCAATTTATCTGCTGTTAAAGCACACTGTCTGTCATGAAGTAGATAGCTGCCTCACACAGCAAAAAGCTAAGACTGTGCAGCTAGGTTTTCAAAAATGTCTAAGGATTCTGTGTGCTTCAGTCTGGATGCCCAGACTGAAATATGCTTTTGCTCAAGTGATGAAGACTTACAGCTTGCTTTGGGGACAGTTTTGGGGAGTTCTCTGGGGCTAGCAAGTAAAGGTAGATAGCTAGTGTAGAAACTTGCAGCCTGTTCTAGTTTGTATTCCCAGGAGAAAATAAATTACTAACAGATAAGAAAAACTGAGGAGTCCTTCCTGATAGTATCTGATACATTGCATTCCCTAAGAAGTTTTGGGGCCTAAGGTTTGAGGAATACTACTAGATGGAGCAATATTTGGCTTTACATTTAAGATGAAAATTTTACAACCACTGACTAATTAAGTCTCATAATAGCCCTGAAGTACAAGATAGGAAGGACTAGAAAATATATTACTCACTGTCTCTATAAGTCTGCTTGTTAACAGCTTTTCTTTCTCCATGCTCATTACTGATTCCTCTGGTATTCATTTAGAATCAAAGGGGCTGCTGCTGGCAGTAGCCAGTAACTGCTCAGTTAATATTTCTCTGTTTCTGTAGTTGATTTGCTCCATGAGATACTCCATGTTTTCTCCATGTTATATCATTTTGCAGGAAATAATTGTGGAGTGATGTGTTTGGAGGAGATGAGCTCAGGTTCAAAAGAAAATGCTTTTACTGACAATACTACACCTGCCTACTCTAAAGATATAGGTAAATACAAGCCAGAGATCCAGTTACAATGATGCAATGAGCTACGGCTAAATCAACAGGTACATGATAAATGATTGTGTGCACTTAGTCTGATAAATAAAATATATTAAGTGAATTTACCATGGTTGCCTACTTCAAGGTTGAATTGAATATCAAACGCAGACACATCCTAGGACACTCACATTTCAGATGATTGCTGTAACCATCAGGTTATTAGCTAGATTCATCTCTCTCTAGATTTAGCTAAGAATTCCATCTCTGATCTGACATATCTTTCCCAACTAACATTTCATTGGCAATAGTACAATGCTGTATGACATGTAAATTTTTTTCAAAAATTTGTAGTAAACTAAAAACTCCCAAACAACTCTCATAAGTGCATGAGGTTTCTTGTAATTTTTTTACTATTTATCACTGTCAGCTTTTCCAAGCATAATCTAGGAGCCTCCAGTTACCTAATAGCTGAAGCCTATATGTCTTCAGTAGTTTAAATACATTGTCCGACATCTCCCAAACAATGATCAGATCTCAAAGGTAGTTAGGCAAATTATAATATAATATGTATTATAATGTTATCAGTTCAAGCCGTATTAAGTTTGTTCTGAGAATATCCTGTTTCTGGCCTGTGATTGTGGTTGACTTTTGGAGGCGAGACCTAAAATAAACCTGATATGACATCATCTCATCTTGTCAGAGGAAATAGAGGTATAAATTAATTGTTTTTTTTTGTCTAATTTGTCTTTAGTCTCTTAGCATAACTGAATGAACAAAAAAAGCTCTTTTCTTCAGCTCAACTGTTTAAAATACTTTTTGGTAATATGGCATTTTCTAATGCTCGAAGAAAAGAAGATAGATAAAACAATGTGCATTCAAACCTCAAACCAGTCTACATTTTGTAAAACCATCAAAACATACAGAGAGAGTTTAGACCTTCCCTTGTGTCAAAGTATTTTCTATCTTTCTCACAGATTTCTGCTTTTTCTCTCTGAGATTTGTAAAAAGTTAAGAAAGAAAGTTTATGAGTTTCTTTCTTAAAAGGGGAATCAAATAGCTATGAAGCTCCTCTACAGGTTCCTCTACAGCATCTTCTAAACAAGTTAGCCCAAGTGCTTCATGCTCAGGTGCCACACTACTGCCATTAAGCTGACTGTCCCAGGCAGGACAGTATGTTCCCACTGCTTCCTTTATCCAGCCTGACTTGTTTTGGGCCAGCTCAGATTTCTCTGCATAAAACAGCTTTGCTTTGTGGGGGCACACCCAGAACCCTTTGCCATAGAAATAGCCTGTGGGAGCCAATGTTGTTATTAGAGACCAGTGTCCTTCTGGCACACATTAATCTCACACATTTTTCTGTTAAGATTTCGAAGTGACAGCTTGTCTGTTGCCCATGAAGATGTTTTGTCTTTTAGTAGCCTTCTCATATTAACGTGACTTGGTTGTAGTTTGTACTTTGTCTTCTCACTTGGCAGTGAAATGTTTTGTTCACCAGGAAAGCCATATACATGATTAATACTGTTCATTATAAATGGGAATTTGTTGTCATTAATTATTAGTAAACAGAAAGTCTGGACATCCTTTAGATAAGAAAGATGACATAATCAATTATCTTTTACTTTGAGAATACAGACAAAAAGAGGGTGACTGGGTAAACTGTTCAAATGTTGATCCTTTTTCTCCTTAACAATAAAACTGACGATGCATATTTGGGGCAACAGCTACTAAAATGTAATTTCATTTTTTCCATTTTAAGAACAAATTATCTTAATGAGAATGGTCTGCCTTGTGTATTAGTGGTGTATAGGACAAGAACTAATGAGCTTAAATAGCAGTAATGTAAATTCAGTTTAAATTTTAAGAAAGGTGAAAGGTTCCTTAAAAGTAAGACTGATGAAACACTGGAGGAGATTGCTGGGGTAGGAGAACACTGAAGGTTTTTAAGAACAGGTTATATCAACATCTATCAGGACACTAAAGATACAATGCCTTGGGACTACAGAACGCTCTGGCTAGCCTTCTGTTATCCCTTTCAAGACTATTTCTCTGTGATTCTGTAATCATCCATCACATTGTTCCTCCCCTCCCCCTGGCTTTTAAAATATATGTATTTATACTACCATTCTTCAAAATAGGAAGTAGCTATTTGCCAGCAAAAATGAAAAAGCTGTTTATGTGATGCACCGCATCATTTAAACTTAGTATGTCCTCAAATCAGCAGTCATCACAACTTGATACATTTGTATGGCTTCTTAGGAGTGAAAATGATTGCACTAGCCAAAAAGAGTTCCTTCTTTTTGTTCTTTATTGGAAAGCAAATGCTATTTAGTTGATGTATGCTTGTAATTCTCATTACATTAGCATCCAAGCAACCATCAGTATAACACATTTATCAAGTTGAAGTTGAGTTAAAAAAATGGGATCTTTATTTACAAGGCATTTTTCTCCCGATACAGTAAGAGCAATCAAGTTCTAAAATTATTCTCAAAAAATAAGCACATAAAAACAATTTATATAAAAGGTGAATTTCATTTAAATTATTAAATAGTCACAGATATAGTCTGTTAATTTGGAGCTATAAAAAACAACAAAAAAGAAAAACAACAGCATTGGTGAAATGAAGAGACAGCTGATTACCTTGACTGTTTTGGATGGTTAGAAATGTTTTATAAACTGTACCTGCTTAAAGTATCTGGACCATTAAGTCTTAAGGCATGTCTATGCTTGAAACGGACTGCTGTGTATCAGAGTTAAGTGATCCAAGGCAGTTGTTGAATGAGCAGCAGATACACCCCACATTGTTAAGTGGTGATATTACCTATGCCTTGTATTGTATCACCACACAGGGCACTGATATTTCAAAATACCTGCTCTACATTCCAGCGAGACACCCTACCAAGCATTGCTCTGCTCCAGTAGTATGTGCGTGGTATCATTCAGTTTTGTCAAATCTCTGCAGACATCAAAAGTACTTCAAAAGTTTAATCTACAATGTAATCCTACCTGCCTTTTTTAGCATATACTCTGTTTTGCTGCTTCAGTGCACTGCAATTTTTCAGTGCCCAGCCAGGTAGCACTGATGAGTGCTGAGGTTCTCATAACAGTGGACACAAGCAGGCTGCTGCATGCACAGTTGAAGTCATATGAATTCCTTAGAAATAGGACCATAAGACTCTTTGATGTTGTTCACAGCCCTATATTTTATTTTCAATAGATATGCATTTCCTGAGACTGTGAGCATAACTATAGTGTTCCTGACAGCATGCTATTTTCTCATTATTGTTGTTGATGTGTCAGTGAAGAAGGCTGGAGGCTAGTGTGGAAAGTTCAAAGCTGTATGCTGCAGGAGAGTTGTTTTCTGTTGCCATTCTCACCAGCTTGGTCTAGGGTTTCTGAACCATCGATTAGGTTCTCCATGTAGGATTTGCACCCTGGTAGTGTGAATGGATGGAGTAGGACAGGACAGTAGGTCTTTTAATTATAATGCGGACTGATAAATGCCAGATGTGCTGTGGGTATTGTGGGAAGCTAGCTAAGATGTTGCAAGAGAAGGCTAGTAATTGCATATTTGTACTTGCAGTTGGTCATTCTGGAGAATGTAAATCATGATTTTTTTTTCTTTTTTTGCTGGAAAGTGAGCAGGATATGCATTGTTACTGTGGGATATCCTAGTTCACCAAAACACCATGACAATTCAGATTACTATGAAATGTTGTGCTCTACTGATCCTCTACCTACGTGGCAATATAACTGTGCTGGAGGAATTTTACTGAATTATAATGATGATTCTACACTTAGATAGAAATCATCAGTGTGAAGGCTTAACATATTCTTGTAGTTAGTGTGCAGGTATGTGTGTAGGAATTCCATGTTTTCCGTTCCAGAGGAGACAGCTTTTTGATTTCTCCATGCCCATCTATGGGAAAATGAATCTTCATCCTAAAAAAACAGAGTTAAATCCGTATCTTTTGTAAATCAGTGTAAGCTTACTGAAGTCAACAGAGCTATGCCAGGCCTACTAAAGTCAATAGGGCTATCCATTTCTATCAGCAGTGTAGCCCAGTAACACAGTAACAAGCATTTATATAGAAAGTCTTGAAAATTGGGGGCTGGATTTCTAAAAAGTTTCCAAAAACTGATGCATACATTTAAAACCCATTGCAATAAGCGAATAAAAATAGACAGAACTGGTTAACTCTGGCCCTTTGAGACTGACATTTTAGGTCATTTGAATCTCAAGTAAGTTCTTTTTATTTCCTTCTCTTTGAGTCCTATGACAATATCTTGTTTCACTGTATGACTCAGTCTTGAAGGAGCTATTACAGTAAAAGGTGCCAAGATGAAAAAGGATTTTATAGGAGCATGAGATCTATAGATACATTCCCTGAGGAAAGCTGATCCACAAAATGACTTGTTTCTTAATGCAAGGGCTTGTCAACACTTGAAAGCTGTTCCAGATTAACTTGTATTATTCTGTACTAGAGTGTCTTATGTCCACAAACATTTTCTGTGCATTACGGGTGCTTTACTGATAATTGCTCCCTGCCTTTGGAGCTAGAAGTGTTAGGGTGATGCATTCCTAACCCAAACCAATTTCTGCTGTTTGCCAGTGGTATCCCTCTGGTAAGCCATATTGATTTTTTAGGTATTTGTGTTGTCTGTCTTTTCATGTCTATACCATCTACTGCTCCAAGGTTATCCGAACTAAGTGGCATGTTGATTTTTCAGTCAATTTTTTTGTATACCACCCAGGACTATCTTTTCCAATTGCCACCACATGGAGAGTTCACATACCTGTGTGTATGTATCTTACTGAGTGGATATATCTTGTCCATGATTATTTACCATTTGTGCCTCAGGCTGCATTGACTTTCTCTGTAGAAATCTCTTAATTGTACTACTAATCTGATAACCAGAATCTCACATAATCAGTGTTTCTTATGGAATGTGGTTGTAGAACAAACATATGGATAGAGACTCTGCGATGGTCAGGATGTAGACTATAATGTTCATGGCAGTAACAACTGTCTAACTAGTTTCCCACAAGACAAGCATAACTAGCATCAAGCAGCAGCACACAAGCCCCATTAGACTTGCAGTGCAAATAGGCTTTTGTTTCATCAGCTGAGTCCAATCTATCGCTCAGAAGGAGTGATAGAAATAAGAAAAGGCAAAAAGCTTGAAGTATTGCTTAAAACAGAGAAAATGAAAGGAGTTATGTTAAACCTTAAAATTGTTTTCATTTTTTTATTTAAAAGCATAGCGGAGTAATTATACTGTTCCACTAGAAATAATGATATGTCTCTTCAACATAATATTGTCAGGTTATTTGTTTTTCGCTTTCTTCTAAGACTTGTTTTTAAAGGAGTACTGCCAACATGTGATGGATATACTTTCAGTGAAATAAATAAAACACCAGAAAATTCACAGCAGGCAAAAGGAAAAGACTCTGTTGAATATATACCTAAAGCAGAGCTGAAAAATATTGGAGAGACTTTATGCTTCCTTTTTGTCTTGAGATGCTGTAAGTTAGATTGGCACTGTTTAAAAGGTGCCACTGAGATGTGCTGCTTGTTTACCATGTACTGTGATCTATCTCCTGTTGCATATATTATCTGACTGAAGGCTACATTTTTATAGCACGTAAATGCTCCATTGCCTGCTACATTGCTTAAGACTACAAGAGAACATTGTCAAAGAAAATTATATTGCTACTGAAGTATAAATTCCACTGTTTTTTGTAATGTTCTCTTATAACCCTCTTCAGATGATTGTAAGGGTTCTTGCACATCTGAAAGCCTTGTGCGACTGAAATCAAATTAGGGATGTCAATACTGAACCTTTGAGAGAAGTACGAGCAGTAAGTATGTATGTGTTTATGCAGCAATACCCTGACCATTATATGATGCCTTGTTCTTGCTCCCCCTGTACCAAAGATCAGTAAGAAGTCAACCAGTATAGGACCCCATGGTCTTCTGTGCTCTATGAACATGCCTATCATAAACCAGGTTACCTCCTTTGGGTGGTAACAGGAGTATCATATTCCCTAATTCAATACTTCCATGATTCACATAACTTCATTTTTTGATACTAGCACAAATATGAATAAATATATAATGTCAAAAGCTCCAGTGCTACCTTTGTACTTCTTATAAGGTGCTGATCATTTCACTTCATCTTTATTTTGCAGTTTCTCAATTTGCAAAAGGAAAAAATACTACTAATTAGTTGCCTCACAGGGTACTTCAAAGATGAGATGTGAACATGGATCTCTCTTCTTAATTCTAAAATGTTATTGTGGCTATAAAAACAAGGATACTTATGCATCCTTTTTATAACTTATTCATTAAGCATTGTAATTAAAATTTTCAAAAATTATTATTGTTGCTCTGACTTTACTGCTGTTGATGTCAGTTAAAGCTGACAAAGTCCTGCCAGCCCTGCCTACTTTCAAAATTCTCAGCATGGATTTTTTCTGAGCAGATTTCCTACTTTATAAAGCTTCTGCTTCAGTGAATCAGTTTACTACCTTTTTCCTCAATATTCAGAAATATTTCTTTTCAATGCTATCAAGTTTCAGTCAGTGGTAAATAAGAGGAACTGACTGCCTCCTCAGTTCAGCTGGGAAGGGAGTCACTAGAAGGGGAGGGACAAAGACATACTTGTAGAAAGCTGCAGAACTGAACTCTAAGGGGGAAGTTACAGTACACAGATAAGCAGATCTAACAGCTGACTGCTACCAAAGGGGGAGAATCTCCCTTCTCCTCCATTTTACCTCTGTCTTTGAGTTGAGGTTGCTCAGCTGCATGTTCCTGAGCCCTCTCGTGTACTGGTGTCATCCAGACCCTTTGCAGAGATACAACTCTGTAACCCAGAATGAAACTATCCGCTGTTTTGTTGAGTTAGTTTTCTGCCAGGTTAGTGAGTTGAAGAGTTGAATCAGCCCACAAAGAGATCTTACAAGCATCAGTACTGGTGCAGGGCAAGCAGTGAGCGAATGAAGCAGGTGTAGCAGAGGGGAAGAGCTGAGCAGGAAGAAGGAGGACATTAACATTTTGGCAAGTGGCAAGCTGTTAGATCTGCCTAAACCACCATGTTTAACTATATTTTAACTTCACCAAAGGAAAAATCAGTTTCTGAATCATTTTATCCTGTGACACTCTGACCACAAAAGCTGGCAAGCCATTTCTGTGCTACTTAGGAGGATATATCAACAATACACAGTAATTTTTTGCTAGTACACACTTAAAGAAACCCACAAATAACACGTGACTCTTTACAGTCTAGAGGTGAGTTACAAACATGCTAAAAATAGTCTAAGGGAAAGAGAAAAATCCATGGATCTAACTTCTGGAAGTTTTATGGCAATTTATTTATTTTTATGACCTAAATAAAATCAGCAAAGCAGAAGGAGCATTTACAGGCATCCTGTCCACACTGCAATAAAATGTTCTAATGTTCTAACCCTGTCATGACTCTTCCTCTGTAGAATACATCAGAGCTTGTTTCTTGATTTGTAATACAGCGCTGTAATCCATCTGGGGGCTCATGTGCCACTGCTCACTTCTTTGTGGCTATTGAGATGGAGATTGTAATTGGCATGTTGCCAAACCCTTGTTCTAAGCCATAGAAAATACACAGTTTGCTGCACTGTAAGAAAATACACAGATATATAATTAAATTAAGCCATTCTGGGAGCAATGGAACTAATGAAACTTGCTTTCCTTTTTATCTTTTAATTCATTGTGAACTCTTGATAGAAGATTTTCTTGCATTGGGGTACTTAAATGCTCTTTCTCACTCTCTCTCATGTACCCCTACATACACAATTTTAAGTACCTCTGTATAAGGATTCTCTGGTGTTTTTAGTTCATGCTGGAATATTTTTCTCATTGAGACAGTATGGTACTTATCTTCTTTCTTAGATCTATTTTCACCTAACTGGCAGAAATTATTTTGTCCTTGAGATATTTTTCCTATGACAAATGTGTTGTAATCAACCAGTGGTCTCAACTTCTGAAGGAGACACAGAGACAAGGTAACACTGTAAACTTAATTACAACCTATTAAAAAAGCAATGTAGACCTAGGAAGTATTGCTGAAGGGTTGGTTGTGTGGCAATGTAAAATACATAGCAATGGTTCTGTCAAAGCAGCTGCTTCTCTTAGGTATGGATACACTTGTAGAAATAAGGATGGCCATTTTCTATTTTGAAAAAATAGTGCTATGGATTGTGCAGATCTGGCTGAAAACAACTGGAGGATTTCCACTGGGTCAAAGCACCCAGGCATCACCTGACACTTGTAATGTTCATGGGGATCAAATCTCTGTTCCTCTCAGCAGAAAGATAAACTAGAACAACTAAGGTCTGAGTCATATTTCTTGATATTTAAAGTGGAATTATCTCAACCATTGTTTAGGGAAAGCAGGTCTTCAAGGATGAGAAAGAGACAGACTTGGTAGCTATCGTATTTTGTACCATGGCAAAGAGTCAGCCAAGATGTTGTTGGATGGCGGCTGCCAAACAAAGGCGAAGTGTAAGTCATTCCAGTTGCTTTAAGAATATATTTAGGACTTTGAGCATTTGCAGCAATGTTTTCTTCTGTATCTCAAATAACAATACAACATTGTGATAATTGTTGCTGTAAGGCCTGAAAAGAGAGGTATTTTAACATTCTTTGCTTTTGTTAACCACTCATAACATTAGAACAAGGACTAAAAGCTATATTTTGCAGTAAAAAAGTCTGTATCTGCTGGGTACTGATCCTTTATCATATTCTAGAAATTTTAGCTGGCGCTTCAGTTATAATTTTGTTCTAAGTTATGTTATATAAATTATACTGAAACCTTTATTCTCCTAATATTGGACAGGTGGGAACAGGTCCTACTGTGAAATGACCTCTGGACTGAACTTTATATATATGAATAGTTCCCATTGTATTCTCCTGAAACTTGATTTTAATAGGAAAGTACAGATAAGGAAATTTCTTCGCGTGTAATAGAGTGTGACCTTATTTTGCCTCTTCTGCTTCCTAGACATTTATAATGCTAGTTAAAGATTTTGGATTGGAGAAAATGAAGAATGGTGAAAGCAAAGATGGGGATCCTAAAAAAGTTATTAAGGTGCATTTGCAGTTTCTGTGTGACACTGTGCAGGATCTGGCACTGCAGAGTCAGCTACTTGGTCATTAATTTTTCTTTTATGTATTTAAATATGGGCCAAGGTGGGTGAGTGCTTAGAAGAAAAACCTCCTGGGACATTTTAAGGTGTTAAAAGGAAGGCTGTTGCTGATTTAATAGCATAACTCTTCCTTTTTAGGATGGGCTGTACCAATGTTTTACTTTAAGAAGTGTTGCGCTGGAGCTGTGACAACATTTTGGTGGGTAAATAGTCATTATCCAAGCACCAAATATGAAGCTTAACTGTGGCCGAGTTTATACTACAGGGTTGCAAATGTAACTAAGTCATTTTGGGGGTGAAAAAGTGCACTTTTATGGGACAGTGAGAACAGCTACAGGCCTACGATTACGGCCTGAATTCTGGTTTGCCTCTAGCTTTCCATCCCCTCCCTCCCCCAAAGGACTGAAAATAACATAGTTAAACTTAGATTTTTTTTAATAATAAATACAGGGCCTTGAAAATGTGTTCCAAATTCTTAGGGTACAGTCAAGTCATAATTTCTTATTTTCCCACAATCAGTGGTTAAAAATTTCCTATATTAAACCAATCATGGATATTTTATCAGAAATGTGATGTCAGAGAGTGGAGTGGCCGGAGGGGAGGGCGAGCGGGCGGGAAATAGGAATATTGAAACTGAAAATGAAGGAGCCACGCTGAGCAGGGGAGGGGAGGGGAGGGGAGGCGGCGCGGGGCGCCCCCAGCGCCACAGGTGGTGCCGCCCGCGCCGGGGCGCAGGCAGGCGGCGTGCAGCGCCAGGGCGGCGGCAGCTTCGCGGGCGGGCGCCTCTGCAGGCGCCCACGCGCAGAGGCCCGGCAGCCCGAAGCTCGCCGCGGGGGCCCCGGCGCGGCGCGGCGCTGCGGGCGGAGCCAGAGGCCGCGGCGGGCGGGGAGGCGGGTCTGTGCGAGCAGGGGCGGCGCGGCCGCGAGGGGCGGGCGGCCGGAGCAGAGGCCCCGGCGGAAGATGGGCGGTGGGCCCTGGCTCCCGCGGCGAAGCGGTTGAGCAGGGGCAGCGGGCGGGAGGCGGGCGCCGCGGGCCGAGCCTGCGCCTTCCCCTTCCCCCGCCGGCGGAGGGGCGGTCTCGGGCCGGGGGCAGTGGCGCCGGCGTGAGGCGCCGCAGCGGCCGGGGGAGCCGGAGGAGCGCCCGCCCCGGGAGCATGCGGCGGCGGCAGGAGGAGGAGTGAAGAGCAGTGGCGGCTCCTCCGCGCAGCTCCTCCTTCCCCCTCGCTCGGGCTGCGGTAGGACTCCGGCAGGAAAATGGAGCCGTTCCCCAGCGGTGAGTGCCGCGGCGGCGCCGCGCGGCCGGCCGGTGCCCCGAGCCGCTGCCGCGGGCCCCGCGCGGGGGAGGCTCGCGCCGCGGCCGCGGAGGGGAGCGGAGCGGAGCGGAGCGGAGCGGGGCCTCCCCGGGCGGGCCGCGAGCAGCCGGCCCGCGGCGGCAGCGCTGGGCAGCCTGAGGCCGGGGCGGCTCCCGCGGCGGCAGGCGGGACCCGAGCGGGGCTGGGGCGAGCGGCTTCTGGCGGGTGCTGCCTGCTGGAGGAGCGGGGGAGGCCTTTTAGCTCCCGCCCCGCTCCCCAGTTGAGCTGATAAACTAAAAAATTACCCCAAGTTTGGTTTTCTTTGGGATAATTCCCCCATCAGGCACGCACGTTTCTATTTAGGAAGGTGAGAACAGGCTCCCTTGCTGCTTCGGTGCTGTTGCGCTTTTTATTGCCCGGCCATAATCTCAGGGTGGCGGATAAGGGACATCGCGAAGCTGGGGCAACTTCTAAAGCGAGCAGTGCACTTACTCTGTGCTGCCCCGCGAAAAAGAGCCTTATTTGTGTCTGGAGTGCCGAAACCGTCATGGCTTTCTGACAGGGAGGGAGGAATCAGATCCTCTGTTTATGTAGGTATCCTAGTCGAGGCATTCTGAGCAGCATCCCATCCCAGCGAGGGAAGTGAGAAATACAGAAAATAAAGGAAGATCTAAGATGTTTACTTTCCCCTGTGGAAGCAAGGAAGCTTTCAGAATTGCCCATGCATTGCCAGAAGTGCTTAAAATAATGATTTGGTTGTAGCTTTAGGATAAGCACGCAGGAGCTTTTGTTGTTCTGTGATACAGCAGTGTATGTGCACCCAGTATCTGTGACTAAAAATGAAGCCCTGTCTGAGGGTGAAGTCTGTTACTGCTGCCTCTGCAGTGGTAACACATTCTACCAGGACAGAAGAGGAAATGAAGTTCTCAGATCAAATTGAAACCAAAGAATGTTTGGTTAGACAGAAGACAATAGCCAAATATGGAATTTGGACAAGACACTAGGTAACACATCTTCCTTCCTGTTGAAAATGCAGCGCTTTTATTATGGGCAGGATTTGGTTTGTTAAATTACAAGCACACTTAATAACCATAGCTGAAGCACTAGCTTGAGTTTACTGCATTGTATTTCAGTTTCTTAGGGATTTGTCATCTGGAATACAAAACTTCTGCCAAATCCAGAAAAAAACCCCTTATAGCCAAAACTAAATTTTATGTTTCTCTTGAGAAATTTTACCATCATTGCTGTGTGCTTCCCTGTTCTCAACTGCACTAAAAATTCCCTGTGCATTATAGAGCACATAGTTCACAATGTGAAGGATTAGCAACCTGAACTCTAGACAGATTTTGGTGGTTTAACTAACAAAATGGGCTTATTATTACTGTTTTATTAAATGATCCTTCTAGGGCCAGGGGTATTTTATGTACAAGCAGATGATGTTTTATATTCTTGCTAAAACCTGACCTTAGTAGAAGATCTTTCTGCTGCAGCTTATTACCATTGCAGAGTTGTAGTCTACGCTCTTGTACGTATGGTAAATTGTCTTTAACTGCAATACAATTTTGGGGGAGAAGTGTTTTTTTTTTTTTTTTTTCCTTTTTAGTAAGTTACTTGGTAAGCGTGTTTCCTTTAAGTTGAGGGAGATAGCCATCATATATCATTCTAAAAGTCTATTCTGCGTAATACCGTTGCTGTATTGTGCTAGACAACATGAAATGAATTCTGCTCTTTGTCCATGAAATTGGAAGAAGTGATTTGGTGGGCCTGAGAATACAGCTCAGAAGTAATTTCTGCTGCTTCTGAGAAGTCACATTCATGCACAGAGCTGTTCCCTGAAGTGAAACCCATGGCACAGTGATGATGGTGAGGCTGTTTGGAGGAAAACTTGGAGGAGTTCTGTAGATTTCCTCCAGAAAGCTGGCTCTGCTGAAAGGGAGACTAAAGGGAATTTGCAAAGATCAGAGCAGAGATGTTGATCATTATGTTGGATCATTATGTTAATGATCTTTATGTGTGTTGGTGGTCAATAGCAACTGTTCAAGTCTGAAATGAAGAGGAGGCTTACAATATTGCGTTTTTGAGTAACATGTTTGTTTCTAGGGCTGGTGGTCTGGAAGCTTTTGGCAGCATCACATTTTCAAATAAACTGTGCTTCACAGTTACTAAAAGTTTTTTTTATCTTATATGGTAGTTAAGAGTTCTGTTTGTGAATCTGTATAATTTTACTGTGATTGCATCCTAAGGTTTTCAGAGAACATTTTAGTTGGATGACAAGAAAACAATTATTTCTGTTACTTTCCAGATGTAGAGCTGCATACAAATGGGTATTTATCTTAAAATAGTTTTTGAGGCAGCAAATACACTAAAGGGGGAATGGAAGATCACTGTTTTTTAATTGTCTTTTTTGTTTTTTAATGAGAAACAAAAACATGGTCTTAATTCATCTCAAAAGTCAATTCCCCTCCCCCCCTTCCTTAAATAACCTCAGTATAAATATTTAGGCTTTCTATTTTTCCTTTTCCTAGGACCTGGAATAGTTGGATTAATAAATATTTAGAAATAGTTTCTGATAAAATGTTTATTTTTGGTCAAATTCTTCTATACATGACTTTTTAATTTGAGACCTTTTCAGAAATGTATGTAATTAAAAGTACATGAGAGACTTGCTTATTGTTGCACATGTCCTTTTTTTTTTCCTAAGCTATATGACGTCAAATTCCTCTGTTATTTGGGGACTGCAAATTAAAGGAGAGATTTTATTAATTCTAACCAATCATTTGTTACCCAAACTGTTCTACTCTAAACAACAACAAAAAAAGAAATATGGACTAAAGGGTATATGTCATGTAATTTGAGGCATCTCTCTTTCTGATGGTATTACAAAATACTCCATGAGGCTTTTGTTTTTAGTTTCAGATTACATGCATTTCTGACAGATTATTTCCCCATTTCCTGTTGAATACATTAAGCATTAAACTGTTTAGCTTCCTGTTTGAGATGAGAAGGGGGGAAAAAGTAGAAGTGAGCTATTGCAATGTTTCTCACTTAAGACAGGTGACTTGCACACGCAAGTATGTGCAGATGGGATAGGTTGTTGTGATGATCTGCTAAAATGTCAAGAATGATCCATTTATTCACTTTTTTGAATCATTTTTATCTGTTTTTTTTAACCCAGCAAATGGAAACTTTAAAATGAAATCTTATTAAAAAACTAAATTGAGCAAAATAAAAAAGAATCTCAGGGGAAGAAATACTGTTTTTGTACAAGATAGAAATGAGACAATCTAGGTAGTGAAATAATTTGTGAAAAAAAAATTGTGTAATCTATTTCATTTCAGCTAATTCCTGTCACTTCCCAAATAACTTCTTTCTGTGTACTAGTGGTGTTAGGTATTTAGATGGGTTGCAGGAGTATATTCAGTGTGCATAATCTAAGTCTACTGGGGTGAGACACTTAGCCTTGTTGTCAGTATTGTGCACTTTTCTGTTGTGAAGCCGAAGGGTTACTGTTTGTTTTGAGCTGTGCTACTTGGTCCTAAGTGACGAAGTAGTGTGTTGGTATGATGATAAAAAAGACCTCTTGGATTTTTTTTTTAATTTCGATGTCTTTTTTCCAGGTTCTAAGTATCCCAACATTTCTCTTGTAGTCAAGTAAATACTACTGATGGAAAAATTTGATTGCATCCATTTGTTTCTAAATACATGTTTTATGTTGTTCAGATGTGTGTTACTAAACAGTATTTTTCCACCGAACCATGTTGTAGCATCTGTAGTTTGTATTCCTGGATCAGCTAAGCTATGCAGAGCTCCCCCCCAATTTCTCAATGAATTGGATATTTGTTTGCTTTTATTGCAGTTCTGTGAACTCTTGGTCTAGCGATGGATGCTCAGAAATGAATGTGGTAATTCAGATGTGGTCTGTCTAACTATAGAGGAGAGATCATCTCTCTCTTGGCTCCATCTATGTTTACGCTCTGACAAAGATTTCCTTGCTTTTTTACTGCTGGCATTTTATGTTACAAGCTTGGATCTGGTTGTATGGTATTAGAAGCATACTTGGAGCAGAGTACTTCAGCACCTGTTGTAAAGTGAAAAGCCGTTTGATGATCAGAATAATGAGGGAAGGAGATGGGTAAGTGAAGGGAAAGGAGGGGAGAGAGAGGGAGACACAGAAGTTAATCTGTTTCAGATGTTTTGTTTTGGCAAGACCAAACATTGCAAGTTCACAAGAGGTTGAAAATCACTTACCCTGTTAAAATGGTACTTGAGGGCGTAAGCACTGACCATGGCTTTTTTTGTTTGAGTTTTTTTTTTTTTTTTCCATTGAGGTGTTCCATTTGCAGAATGAATGAAGTCACTGAATATCTGCAAGCTATCCCATGAGTCAAAAATGTCAAAAGCTTATGTTGATCTTGGTATCTGTCATCTATAAAGAAATTTCAGGTGTTTCTTACATTCTTTTTTTGGCAAGGTGGTGCATAGTCCAGCAACCGTGACTGACATCTGTGAGACTGTATTCACATGTGCTAGATAAAGACCCATAATAACAGCCAGGAAGAATGTTAGAAAGTAACAAGAGCTAGAATAAAACCACTTCTGTTTTTTTAGCTAATCAAATAGACTATTTTTTTATACTTAATGAGCACTGGCATAATAATTAACTACAAAGAAGCCAAATTTGGCTTTGTTTAGTGCTTAACTCTGGTTTCACTAGTGATGAATTCAGCTTTAGGTTCCCAGAATTGAATTCAGGTCTTCCCCTTTCTCTTCCACGCTGGTTTGAGTGAAAGAAGTTCAGCCTCAAGTGAATTTCCAGCTCTGCTAGAGAACATTTTTTTCATTAAATATGGCAACAAAAAGTCTTCAGAAGAACAAAAATGGTCAGTTTTTTCATGAGTAAGGGCAATACTGTTCCTTTAGCTATCAGAGAAATTCTTTTACATGGCAGCTACTTCTTAGACATCTGTCCAGCAGTATCTTTTTTTAAAAAAAAAAAAAAAAACTAAGTTTTAAAATACATCAGCATAATGCAGTATGTGACATTTTTTGTGAGCTGGATTTTACACATCTGTGAGTGTCTTAGAGTGCATATGCACATGCTAGTAACTGTGTGTTGAATTTTTTTGCCTTTAAGTGTGTTGAGCTTAAATTGTAAGACTCACAAAAAGATTATGTACCATGTAGCCAGGAAGAAAGGGAGAGAACAGATGGAGGCTCTTGAAAAAGGGGGGGGGGGGGGGAGGAACAGCCCTAGAAAACTCTGGCAGTTATGAGTGAGAGGGGAGTTTGGGGGTAATAGGATGTGTTGGGTTCTGCTCTGCTTGCCTCCTTCAGGCACAGCTGTTGTTTATTTCATCCTGAGTGGTGGTGTGCCAAAGAGATTCAAATAAGATCTCGATGCCCAGCTCTTCTATTGCATTACTCAGGGTATGTAGTAATGTGCTGAAGCAACGGCCATCATTACTACAGCCAGCGCAGACTAAGAGAAGAATCCTGATACCACTGAAAACTGGTCCAATGTTTTATTTGTTCATGTGGAAACAAGTTTTTGTTGTTGTTGTTGCTTGTTTGTTTTTTCAAAAGCTTGCCCTGTTTGGGGGATATTGGTTTCACTCAGCTTTAGTAAAGAGTAGCTGAGTGCAAGGAGCTGTCCTTGAGCTGTAATCGCTGTTTGACAGTGAAGGCACTGATTCAGAAAACACTCGAGTTCTGCTGTAACAGTACTTCCCTCACAGCACCATTGACTTTTGTGGGGAGCCACTTGTGTTTAAAACTAGGAATGTACCCAGCTTACTTAGAGCTTCGGGGCCTAACACTGCTCTTTATTTAAGCCTTTTTTCTTACAGAATCTGGCACTTGAAAACAGTTGCTTCTGCACTAATAATGAACAAAATTGTTTTAAATACATCAATGGAATCGTTTGTGACTGTTTTTCATGCGTGCAAGCCAATCTTTTCAGAAGCAGCTAGGCTTGTATGTGTGGGAGTCCAGAAAGCTCCAGAATGCTCCAGAAGCATCATTACCTTTGGGCTATAAACCCTGGCAGATGAGAGAGAGACGTAAAGAGCAGTCTTTCAGAAAATGGAACTGTGAATACAGCATGTATTAGCTGTCAACTTTGTTATCCAAATTTGTGCATTGTATTTCAGTTTCTTAGGGATTTGTCATCTGGAATACAAAACTTCTGCCAAATCCAGAAAAAAACCCCTTATAGCCAAAACTAAATTTTACGTTTCTCTTGAGAAATTTTACCATCATTGCTGTGTGCTTCCCTGTTCTCAACTGCACTAAAAATTCCCTGTGCATTATAGAGCACATAGTTCACAATGTGAAGGATTAGCAACCTGAACTCTAGACAGATTTTGGTGGTTTAACTAACAAAATGGGCTTATTATTACTGTTTTATTAAATGATCCTTCTAGGGCCAGGGGTATTTTATGTACAAGCAGATGATGTTTTATATTCTTGCTAAAACCTGACCTTAGTAGAAGATCTTTCTGCTGCAGCTTATTACCATTGCAGAGTTGTAGTCTACGCTCTTGTACGTATGGTAAATTGTCTTTAACTGCAATACAATTTTGGGGGAGAAGTGTTTTTTTTTTTTTTTTTTTTCCTTTTTAGTAAGTTACTTGGTAAGCGTGTTTCCTTTAAGTTGAGGGAGATAGCCATCATATATCATTCTAAAAGTCTATTCTGCGTAATACCGTTGCTGTATTGTGCTAGACAACATGAAATGAATTCTGCTCTTTGTCCATGAAATTGGAAGAAGTGATTTGGTGGGCCTGAGAATACAGCTCAGAAGTAATTTCTGCTGCTTCTGAGAAGTCACATTCATGCACAGAGCTGTTCCCTGAAGTGAAACCCATGGCACAGTGATGATGGTGAGGCTGTTTGGAGGAAAACTTGGAGGAGTTCTGTAGATTTCCTCCAGAAAGCTGGCTCTGCTGAAAGGGAGACTAAAGGGAATTTGCAAAGATCAGAGCAGAGATGTTGATCATTATGTTGGATCATTATGTTAATGATCTTTATGTGTGTTGGTGGTCAATAGCAACTGTTCAAGTCTGAAATGAAGAGGAGGCTTTCTTTTCAGAAGCAGCTAGGCTTGTATGTGTGGGAGTCCAGAAAGCTCCAGAATGCTCCAGAAGCATCATTACCTTTGGGCTATAAACCCTGGCAGATGAGAGAGAGATGTAAAGAGGAGTCTTTCAGAAAATGGAACTGTGAATACAGCATCTATTAGCTGTCAACTTTGTTATCCAAATTTGTGCTTTTTATCACTGACAATGAGGCCTTGGAATCTCTTGGCACAAGTGTACTCTGAAGTGTGAATATACATATGTAAAATCCTGTTCTCCAAACAACTGGAAAATAATTAAGTCATTACAAAACATGCACTTTAGCAATTTAAAAATACAAACCAGAAGGAAATGAGAACTATTAACGATGTTTAAAACATACAAGCCTGAAAAAAGCTGTGAACAAATAAAAAACCAAAACCCCAGGGAAATGGGTTAAATGTTCCTTCATATCTATCTTGTGTGGTTTAAAGGAACACAGTTAATGCCCTTTAAGACTGAAGGCTTCATGCTTGAAAGAAAGAAGGGTAAATCCAGACTGCCCAGTTCTGTCTTATGTGGGATGAAAGTTAAATGAAACACTTCTTTCCCTGAGTTGAATAATACTGTGATGCTGCTCTGACGGTGGTCTGCATTGCAGTGGAAGGAACACTGTTTTTGTCCTGCATTACGTATGCTGATTGGGCTAGCAAGCTCTATCATAGCAATTGACTTGTTGGCAACTGTCTTGATTAATCTGGCAAAAGTTCAGGGTAGTGCTGTGCTGAGGGATGGTGCCTGGGATAAAAGGGGCTACGATAGATGTTAAAATATAGGAGGGACAATAACCTTTGTACTTAAGTTCTTAGGGATTTTTTTCCCCCCTGCTCCTGTGTATACATAAAGCAGTAACAACCATTGATGTGGAATATCTAAAAGTACCATATGCAGATTCTAAATCTTGCCTTTGCCAACTTAGGTACTTTTCAGAGGAAGAGTAGGCAAAATCATACTAACTTTTCACCTTCAAAAATGATGATTGTGGGATTTAGATCAATGAAGACAGAAAAACTCTTGTGTGGAGCTTCAGGATGGAAGTGTTTTATTAGCAGGCAAAGTATCATTAGCACGGCTGTGAGCTGCAGAAATTCTTGTCTTCTAAGTAAAAATTTGTTGATTTTTAAAAACAAATATTATGCTTTGTCTAGAGAGGAACTGAGATGAGTTCAGAGGGTTGTCTTTTTTCTTTTTTTCCCTGTTTTATCTTTTCTTATTTTCTTACTCCACGCCTCTTCCTTTTCCTGGTAGCAGTATACATGTACTGAAACGTGTATAAATCTAATAACAGCGATGCAGCCAAGGATACCTATGTTGCCAGGCAAAGCAATCCAGAGTGCTCACAAGATCAAAATAGCTGCTTGTGGGCACAGCTTGTTGATGGGAGCTCCCTCGGGGCTGGCTCTGGAGTGACCTGGCTGGTATTTCTGTGGAAACCTGTCACAAGCCCTGGAGGGGCATGTTCATCTGCTGTGTAGAGGGGTCTGGCACTCTGTGATCTGCAGCTCTCCCACCTACTTTTTCCATGGTGACAGTGAGCGGAAGAGGTGATCCAGAGGCCCCAGGGTACTTCCTCCAAAGTCTCTGATTTTTGCTGCCCCCCGCCCCCCCGATAGTTGTTGTTGTAATGAAGCTGATTTCAAGCTGACAGGATGTATTGTGACTGTGTTGGGCTTTGGAGCAATTTGAATTTCAGTATTTCTTGGAGGTACCATGCAGGCACACTGCCACTTCTTCCTCTATCAAAGTGCTTTCTCCCATCATGAAATGGGACTGACAAGTATTTGGGGAGATACATTGTTGCTCTGTTAAGACCATGTACTGTGTGTCATGGGTAATGACCTTTAGACATTGTTGCTTCCGCAAGCTGAAAAGCCAGTTATGAAGCAGTAAACAAAGCACTTCCTTGTGACCTACAGGTGTTTTTATGCAGTATATCTTAGGAGTCATCAAATATGCATTATGTAAGAATAGTAATCTGGAGGGCACATCAGGTTGTCTTTTAGAAATTGTTCAAGATGAGAGGGTATGATGAATAGAATTTATTGTGTTTAAAAAAGGGTGGGGGGGGAAGATCAGCAAGCACCAGGTTGTATGTAGTCCCATAAGCCGCTGATCTGTTAGATGACTTAAAGTTCTCTGAATAATTTTCCCCGAAAGACAGACTTTGGAGGAGAAATCTGTTGCAACTTGAACTGTGAGAAATCATGGGCCTGGTATTCAGCCATGGTTTTACAGTGATAGTCAAGAAGATAGTCAACAGTCCTGAGTATGGGACTTTCAGTAGCTGAAGAAATTGGAGATGCAACTTTTTGTGGGCCTTACAAAAAGGGATTGAGTCTTGGAGACTCCTTACAACCATAAGGCATCTTAAACAAGCATTTTTATGTATTTTTAATTGCAAAGTATGCAATTAACCATATTGGAAATAGGAAACAAAAAAATCCCGTCCTCTAAAATTAATAATCAGTACCCTCTTTCCCACTGTTTTCCTGTGTTTTGTTGCACAAGTGATTGGGGATGGAACACTGGCTTGAGGTTATTGAGGCTTTTGGGAGATTTTCTCTCTGAGTAGTGTCTAAAGAGTAAAGGATCATAAAAGTACACTCTTTTTGCTGTGGAACTCCTTGATTGAAAATTGATAATATTTTACAAGATGTAAAGGGACATGATAAATCTACATTGGATACCAAAATCCAAACTGAGCTTGTAGTGGGTAGCCTTATTCTTCGCTCATCTCTATCGACGTCCAGGGAAATACTTATGGAATAAGTACCTTATGTGTTTGCATTTGAATAGTTGAAGTGTTCAGTAAATGATAGCCACTCTCTTTTCCCCTTCCATGAAAATTTCTTTTTGCTGATGATGTAAAAGTAGTAATTCAAAATGACATATCGATATAACCGGGCTATGTACTTAAAACTGTGTTGGTAGATGTTGAAATGTGATTGATCCATGTGGTTCTTCAGCCTGAAGTCCTGCCAAAGAAAATGCATTTGTGCTTTCATTAAAAATCGGAAGAAACCTTGAGTAAACCTTTTAGAAGCACCCAAGAATAATAAACAGTGACTTAAATGATACTGCTCTTACCTTCCGTTTCTTACGGCAACTTAAGAGGGGGTTCTGAAAATACGTAATCGTGCATTGTTTTAATTTCCAAGTTAGGCTCCTATGGCAAAATTTTGCTCTGAGGTACGTGCAGGAGCTTGCTATTGAAATGTTCGGTCATTCATAGGTGGAATAAACAAAACCCAGTAAAAGTAGCCCTTACAGTACAGGGAGAAAGAGAGGGAGCAGAGACCTTGTATGGCATGGAAGTTATGTTCCGTTGCTTATTTCAGTCTGGAAAACAGCATTGTCCCTCCTTTACAGGAAAAACAGTACATGTTTAAGTTAGAATAGTATAAAAATTATTAAAAACTTATTTTTCCCTAAACAAGTGCTTGTGTGTTTGCCCCCCATTTTTTTTCCTTCTCTTGTTGCCTAATTCAAGAAGCCATGATTATGTGTTTAACTAGACAGATTCTTGCAAACCTCTACCAGTTTATTTCTGTAGCTTTGTCTCCTGACATGAGTCCCATGCAAAGTGGCATTTGTCACTAGGATACTGCCAGTACTTTGAATATTGGAAAGACTTCATTTAAGCTGGTGTGTGCTTTTTGATAAAAGCTTACAGTACTGCTGGAGTATAGAGGGACAGCATGTATGTTTGCATGTTAGTAATGACACTGCAAAAAGCAGCAGAGGTTGTCTGGGTTTTTGCCACTGCCCCAAACGGAAGTGTCCTTATCTGTATGGATGAAGGGGTGAATTCCTAGCCATAACAGAAAAACTCCCACCTTACTTCAGTGAGGTTATGACTGTATCTGAGGCTTTGAGGGCTTGTTCTCACTGAGTGAATGTGTGCCATCATCTGTTTTTGATGCTTATGGACTATTAAGAAGACTAGCAAATGCTATTTTAAGCTCCTTATCAACGAGAGGCACAAGTAACTTTATCTCTTTCTCTTTTAAATGAATGCTTTGATCACATTAAAGCGTATAGGCATATGTGTATGTTTGTGTTTAGGTATGTGTTTTATTTATAAAAATTTACATATGTACTCTTGTATGTATGTGCTCTTTATTCATGGGAAGTAAGGACTTGCTGTTAGCTTCCTTTTTGCTTCTGTTCTGTCTCTAAAAAGCCAGCAGGGCACAGAGATGATATGCAAACTTTTTGTAGCAATATTTTATATTTCCTAATTCCTCTTGGATGTGTTTTCTTCTATTGGAATATTCCTCCCTGCCTTCTGAATTCATTAATCTAAGAAAGCAAGCAGTGACATCTGTTCTGTTGCAGCCTAACTTTTCTTTTTTTCAGGAATGTCTTTCTTATGTAAAGGATCTAAAAAGAAGTTTTAGCAAATTAAAAGAAAAGAAATGCAGGTGTGGAAGCTTGTAGTTCTAAATTGAATTATTTGTGGTTTCCCTCTTATGCATCTCATGGACTGTTGCCCCTATGTGCTGACTATATGAGTGAATAAGGATTTTGACTAAACTTTATTCTGGAGAGTCAAACTTACTTCAGAATAGAGCCTTTTGGTGTAAACAAAGACTAATTATTATATAGAGATATTTATGCATCTTAGCAGTGTACTTAGTACTCCTTACTGATGTCACGCTCTGAAGCCATGGCTTCTGTGTAGTTGCATACTGCCGTATGTAAAAGCTTCTTATGGGAGTAAAATATGTTCTGGATATTGATTAAATATCTCCTCTATGTGCCTTGCCAGCTCTGCATATTTAAGAGAAAATCAAATTACAAGCATAACATTGTGTGCATGTGAGGTCTGTATTAGATTGTCCCTGTTGGTTACCAGTCGCATTTGAGCTCAGCATGGCTAAAAGACAGAACTGGTAATGCTATTTATGAAGGTTAATGGCCTGAAGGCTATGAAAGGTAGTGGCATGTGAAATGTGAGATTGGATTTCAAAAGTCATGAAATTCAGATTTGATCTTACAGGAATAGTAAAGTGATCACTTGTAAGTTTGTTTGATGGTGTTGTCATTTTTTTTTTTTTTTTTTTAAGAGTTAGGACACTTTTGATATTTATTTGGCACCCTGACTTTAATTCTGAGCATTATATATGTGTAATACTGCAGTACATACATTCCATCATCCTTCACCATTACTTTATTCATGTGTGATGTTATACTGTACCATGTTATGTTACAATGAGAAAACAGTTACAAAGCATACATCAAAAATGCAGTAGTAGTTTTTCTGTGAGAGCGGACTCACTCTGCTGCATGTTTTGTTTGCTTGATGCAACTGAAATTTTGTCTTTTAGCGCTGTACTAACGAGCCCTTTTGCAGAACACTAAAAATGACAAGGGGGAAATATGATCATAGTGATGGATAGGTTTTGCATTAGATCAGAAGTTGGGTAATGCTCCTAAGGGAAAAAAAAGTGTGTGCGTGTGCCTCAGCTTTCTCCTCTCTCCTGGTTTCCTAAAAATCTTTCAGTATTACAAACTGTGGTGTTTATGACTATAGATAGTTGGTTCCTATTTATTTGTTTATTTATGGATGTTAAAAGCATCACAGAATAAATCTGAGCCTCCTACATACTGCTGTAGAGTATTGCCATTAGGGCAGTAGGAAACATAGTAGGGGATATATATTAGCTACAGACGTGGAATTTAGCTGCACATTTCATTTAGCCTTTGAAAAATGTCTTGTCATAACTGCTCAATAGTCATGGTCATTCTTCCCAGCACCAGAGACCCATATTAAACTGGCTTTTAGGAGACTTCATTAAATTTGCTCAGACCAGGAGGGTCATTTGCAAACACAGTCTGCCCTTCTGATATCAGGTTCTTGTAGATCCTATAATATTATCATTTTTCAGGAGGTACTTATGTATCTGCTTTGCTATTTGAATGTTAACATTGTACCATAACTAAACTAATCATTTTTGCCATTCTGTGAGCTGCTGTTGAAGTTCATGGATGCAGGCATTAATTCCTGTGCAGGCATCTAAAATACTCGTGAGAGTGTATGGAAAGTCACGTAGGCTAATGTTGTTAGTAAAATCGCTAAGCTTTTTTGAAATTACTCAAGCTCACTCTCTAATGACGAGTTCTGAATGATTCCTGTGTCCCTTGCTTCTCTCCATAGTAATTGAAAACCACATGCAGCTTGAAGATTAAGAACAAGGCACTTAATGTTTCCATAAATGTTTCCTTCCAGAGCAAATATTTACAGCCATGCTTTGGTCCTATTTATAATAGAAAAGTTGGCATGCACTGCTAATAAGCCTATGCTATCTCGGGCGCAGCTCTAATTTTGATCGCATGTTCCTGTCTGAGGAAAAAAACCTAATTCTTAGAAGGTTCTGGCAGTTCATGATTTTTCCTCTTGCAAGTGGAAGGTGGGTGCACCCCATGCACCCAAGTGGAGCAGTGATAAGAGCTGCAGAGCTGGGAAACCTGACAGTCTTTCGGGAGCCCTTTGTAAAGGAAATGTAGATTTGTTGGATCCTGTTCATCTAGAGAGAGGTGTTTCAGCATAACTCAAGTGATGCTACAGCCACTGAACCTTTAGTAGTACCTTTGGAAATGTCTTGGAAACTGGCGACTTTAACCACCTTGTTGTATGTGAGTGCATTTGGGACATCTCAGTGCATCTTTTTGCATGTAAATCTAGCAGTGCCTGGAACTGCAATTTGTTGGCAGATGGGATTTTCTAAGATGCCTTGTAACTTCTGGAGTGCTGAGTTTCTGTATTTTGCAAGATTTTTCTTTTGTGTTTTCTGCTCTGCTTGATTTTTGTTACCAAGACTTTCATTGCCTCTGACATTCCTGTGTCCCATTCGGTGGTAGATGAATGATAGCAAAATGCTTTCAACTAGGACTTCTGATTTACCTGAAATTCTGTCAGCCAGATGTCCTCCTATTTCTGAGCTAACTGAAGGTTAAAAATGTGTTTTCTTACTGCTGATTTTAAATTACATGCGTTGTATTGTGCACTCTCCTTCTTCATTTCTCTGTGTAGTGTGGAATTGTATTTTCTTGCTCAGAATTTGAAATGCATGGAGCGTACAGGAAGACTTAATAGGAAAAGAAGAACTTTAGTCAAAATGTTACCGTAATTAACAAATGCTTGCCGATGCAGGCAACAGTTAAACAAGATTGTTAGGAAAGACAAGAAGATGAGCATTTCTCTCCCTTTTTTTTTAAATCCAAACAGTAATATGGGCTGCTTTTTGTTGTTTTTTGTTGTTGTTGTTTAATCAGTTGGAGGCAGCCCAAAGCATAGCAGTACAGGAGAAGTCTTTTGCAGTATATTAAGAAGAACTAAATCAATATGATAGAAAAAATGGTCATAAACCAGGAAGTAGATGGCTTAGAACAAGCCGAAGGGATTTTACTAGCTCAGAGAGCTGGATAAAGCCAAATTCAGCATATCACTATTGAAGTTGGGTTTCATTTCTTCTTTGCTAGATCTATGTTATAGGCTTATATGGTTATTTCCTTACTTTGTGGGAAGTAATCTGAAATACATTCGTTATCGGCGAGGGAAAGTTATCAGTTCTTTTCAAAACGGAAACAGTCATAGAAATGGCAAATATGACATCTGTATTATGGTTGCATAACATAGATACTATTTAATTTTATTCATATGTTTAAAAGTGCTAGAAGACTTAAAGCTATCTACTAGCAAACACAACTGTGTATAATCTCAAAATTGGAAATTTATGATTCAGTTCAGTTTTAAAGGGGAAAATAAAAGGCCTGTCTTTTCTCAACTTACTGCTTTGTTGGATGCTGTGATTTTAAGTGTATGTTGCACCTGGTTCGTATTTTGCCACTAGAAGAAACACAAGTGTAATGTAATATGGAGATAATGGTAGAAGGTGACCTTAGTTACTGCTCCAAGAACATGCAACTTTGCAGCAACATGTTTGAAAATTATGCAGATTTTTTTATTATTATTATTATTTTTTTATTTGCACTGTTTTCAAATAGCGAAGACTATAGTATCTTTTAAAGAGCAGCAGATTTCCCAAGTTGACAGTTTCTAGTGACTTAGGTTTTAGGGATTTTCTGTAAATGAACTAATAATGTGTGCACACAGAGATTTGAACCTCGCTTGAATTTAAGAAGCTGTAGTCCTCATCCATGAGGTCCATGCAGTATATTACTGTAGAGGGATTTTCTGTAGGCTTCAGGGCCAGGAATCCCTTAGGATGAGTAATTTGCTTTTGAGCTCTGACTAAACAGAACTTTTTTGTTTGGGAATTTTTTTTTTCCTGCCCCCTTCTCTGCGGGGAAAACCAGGATCAGAAATATTACTGCTTGCATGACCCACAGAAGCACAAGGTTTTGGCTAGGTTTTTGAATAAGTTCCACAGTATATTGTGTTGGTTGGTGTGGTTTATTTGGTGTTTGGTTGTTTTTTGTGTGTGTGATCCTCAAGAGTCTGTGCCAATGTCCTTGTGCCTTTTCTGAAAGTGACTTCCTGTGTCCCAGAGAGCTGCGTCTATGCACTGTGCATGAAAATAGTAACGGGGATTATCTGCTGACTGTGCTCTGAATCAGTTGTCCATGGGGAAAACTTAAGGAACCCTACATAATTTTTGTTGTGTGATGCTTTGGAAACAGAAGAACAAAGCAATTTTTAAAATTAGTTTGCTATTTAAACAATTTATTTCTATTTTACTTTTTTTATTAGTTCTTCCAAAGCTTTGAGGCATTTATTTCCCCTGGATTGCCCTTTGAGGTGTTTACATATATTCATTCAGTTCTGTTCTGAAACAGCATTCCATTCTTGGTAATACTTTTCCTCACTTTAACAGCTACTGAAATATTTAGATTCATGTGTTGAGCTTGGGGAATACAGCATTTTAAAGGAGTGCCTCAGGCAGTTCAGTGTTGATTGGTCACAAAAGGTAGCAACAGGGAAGGATTTTAAGTGGCCTTAATAAGAAACAAAACTACAGCTCCTTCATATTCCTTTTATGTAAACACAGGGTGCAGTAATCCTGTGAATGCTGCTGAATTTCTCTCCACTATGACTAGGTACATCTCATTCACCAGGACTACTAATCATGCTTTTTGGGAAAGTTTTGGCATTGTGCAAAAAAAATGAAATGTGTGTTTCTGGAAACTAGTAATAAATTACATTGATGGTATTTGCTGGCAGCTCCAGCTGGTCTAGAGCTCAGCTGTAATCAGACACTTTTAAGAGAGGTTATGGTAACAGACAGTAATTGTTCCAAAGCTTTGGAACCGCAGGTTCAAAAGAGAGGGATTGTGGAAAAGTAGAGGCATGGAGGAATGAAATTTTTTTTCCAAACTAGCAGAGTTAGAAATGAAACCGGAGTCCTAGGGTTGCTATTCTGTTCATTGGGCCATGCTGCCTTGTGTTAACTGATGGGATATGTGAATGGTGTACAAATATAGGGCAAAGTATTGCCTCTTGCCATAAGGAGGGAGGAGAAAAAAATTAAGAGTTTCTAACTAAATTTCGTAACATTCGGTTTGAGATTGCTATGTGACTTAATATACTTGCTCAAACCTTTGCAATCACAAATGCTTTATGTACTGGAAAGATTGCTGCATCAGGCTGTTTGCTATTGTGCATGTGTGTATAAAAATTACTTATAATGGAATATAAACCCTACAAAGTCTGTTAAAAAGCCTATCCAAAGTCTAAGTCTTAGCCCCCTGTTCATATCTGGAGGGTTGTCAGGTTTGATCAGTCTTGAACCTCTCTAGAGAGAAGTTCTGTGACAAAGAAGAAGAGCTGGCAGTTACAGAGAGGAGGAATTAGAAGTGAAGGGGGATCCTGTGTCTGCTTGGAGACTGAAGTAAGACAAGAGCTAGTTAGGAGCTCTAAGTAAGGAACCATAAGTTAATTTTTTTGGTAACTCGTCTTAGAAATAGGTGTACAACCACTGTAGTGAATTTGTGGCTGTAGCACTCTGAGGAGGAGTAGGAGGAGCCTAGAAGACATTCACATTTTTAATCATTTCATCTTCTCCTGGGAAGCGATGGGAGGAAGCCCAAGAGCTGCTGCTCTGAAAGGAGCAGAAGAGCAAAGGGGAGGATGGAAAATGCAGAATGCTCTCTGCACTGTCTTGGACACAAGTGCCTGGGAAAGGGTGGTGACTTAAAGGGACGTGGTGAGAGGATGGCGTACCTTTCTGTCAAAGGTGGAAAACGATGAGTCAGGGAAGGGACTAGGAACTGTGATGTTCACTGTGTGCTGTTCTACCAGCTTTTAATAACTGGGAATGCAGTATGCTTTTTTTGTGTGGGAAGATGTGATACACAGGAGGCCTTGCCATAGGCAAAGAATTTGAGAAAGGTTGTGCAAGTTGAGCAAGTTACTTGATTAGCTCTGATTTATAAGATTTATACCTAATATTAAGAATCTCCAAGGCCAGCAATGAATTTATGCTGAAGAATTCTACCTCAAGGTGGTGAGTACTCAGTGAAAAAGATAAAAAGGTAGGGCTAATGATAAAGGAGTTGCAGAGCTTGGCTTTAGGTTTTTATTTCTGCAGATTTTTTTGAATGGAATAGAATTATATGTGAAGTCTGTCTGGACTGACCATCAGTTGCACTGGTTGTCTGTGACAGCAAGAGCTGGACTGTGTAGCTCCGGTGGCTCCAGTCAGTACTGTATTCCTACTGTTTAGTTCCCTGATTCAGCAGAGATGAAGGGAAATTCAGGTAAACCAGTCACTTTGGAGATGGTCTCCTTTTGGGTGGGTCAGAAAGTGATGAAGCTGTTGGTAGGTAGTCAACAATCAGGTGGACTGAAAGGCTTCATCCTGCTCTTCCTGCACCGGCTGTAGACATTAGGATGACAAGCAGTACTGCAGATCAGTGGGGCAAGTTACCCTGTTTGCATTAACTACCTGGTTAAAAAACAGATTCTGCTTCATGGGTATGCCCCTGTGCTCAGGAAGCAGAGCTTTCCTGTCATAGCCCCTGATGCTGCATCAGCAGGCAGTTACAGCTTAAGTCAAAGTAATGATTAATTAGCAGTCCAGTTGCTTTTGGCGTATTGTCTTAAGTGTCCCTGGTGTTATTCTTTGTTTGGATCATGAAGCAAAAATGAATCACCTAAGGAAGCAACTAGTTGAAAGGTTGGCAATGTGTGGAGATTCCCTAGAACCGTTACCTATTTATCTAATGCGTTTATTGCTGCAGGCTACTGCACAGCTGATCATCTGAGGAGACTTTTCATGTATGTATTTGCTGAGAAGACTAACTTCGTATAAGGAATCATGTTGTAGGTTTCTTAAACTGAGGATATTTCTGAGATGACCAGCAGGTTTTGAGATTTATTTAACCCATTAAGTAACTTTGAAGCTGCATCTAAACATTCAGAATGAGCCTGAAATAAGGTTTTAGGTGAGGAAAAAGCTTTGTTACTCATAGAGATTGTATTCTGAGCAGTTACTGGCATATGCAGCCAGGAATTCATCAGTGTTGTTCGTATTCTTTGAGAGCCTCGTGGAAGAAACAGGATCTCTCTTTATGTTGAGATAATATCACCCAGGTGTTCAAATCCTGTGCTGAAGATCTGAAGATACAGCATATAAGTACAAGATAATAGATGGATTTGGGTAAGGCCTAAATAAAAGTGGAAGGGGGAATAAAAGGAGATAACATTGATTGCTTCAATATTCAGCTCTTCTAAGGATTTTACTCTTAATTACAGCCTTTATTTCTGTTTCATGTTAAACTATTGATTTAAAATACTGTAGAATTTACAAGCTGTCATTTGTATTTGTTGACCTTTTTCTTTGTATTATGCCTCAGTTGCTATAGTGGTTAAGTGAGGTGGGAGCCTAACAGTATTTGAGTCACTTCCTTCTCTCCTGGATTTCTGAAAGATATTTCTGACTTACCTGATTATGCAGTTAGTTCATATATACTGTTAACTATGGTTTCTGGCCTTATTTTATCTTTAAATTTAGAAAAATAGCAAATTTCTTGCTATGGAAATGCTAACAATGATTGTTTTTAAGTCTGCATATTCAAAAACTGCCAGTTCAGATGTTTAGTTGAAGATTTATCACTTAAGCCACTACCAAGCAGTACTTGCACTACTAGCAAGCCAAAGCCATTTTGTTCCTTTAAACTGTTCAAAAGATTTTGGATAATAAGTTGCATGTATCTGTATTGGGCCTTCTTACTTCTGTTATCTTAAACTCTAATGCTGATTTGCAATGATAGTATTCTAAACCAGCAATATAAGGAACTACTGATTTTTAACTGGCCGAAGAAAGCAATCTGCACTGAGGAAGCAGTTGCACTTGATGAAATATTTCTCACTTTTTGGGTGTATGTAGAATTTTCCAGTGTATTATTTAGGTTCTCATTTTTCTTCAGAATGCTTCTGTGTACCAGTTCCAGCAACTACAAAAATGAATCCGTGTTTTGGAGCCCTCCTTTGGGCTGCCCATCTCCCTTCTTTCCTGGCAGCCAAGGCAGAAACAATAGCTGCAACGATTGTTTGCTGAAGTTTCTGAAAGTTTGCTGGATATTGCTTAATGATACTTGATAGTGTGTTTTCCTCCCTGCATTCAGACAAACTATACAATGTAAATTTCTCTGTTTTTGTGTCTGCTCCCCCCACCTTTAAAAAAAACAACAGGTTCTGGAGCAGGTATGCTTATTTTTCGCAAAACTTCTAGTACTATATGTGCGTAGACCATAGGCCAGATTTTACTACCTTTTAAAGACACTGCAAGTATAGCTGAAAAACTTAGTACATCTGTCTTGGGTATAATAGGTTCTCTTTAATTGTGGACTGCTTCCAAAACCTGTTTTTAGGATATGATGAGAAACTGTTATTTCACTAAGCAAAATAAGAATTGCAAGCTTTAATGCAAATGTTCTTTTGATACCTACTTTTCAAGTCCCCCCCCCCTGCTGGGAACACATTTAGGCTGAAATTATTGTTCTTGATATAAAATGGTACAGAGACTTCACATGCATCTTTATTTCTGCGAAGTTTCTCTGCGGCATGACATATCTAAGTTACTGACATGGGTTAGGTAATATAAAGAACACCAGCATTTGTACAGTCTGTGTATCCAGGGCTACGTATGTGACCTGCTTAGCCTTCATTGCCTTTTTCCTTTCTTTTGTTACTAGCCCCAAAGCCCAAATAAAGGAGGGAAGATCAGGTTCTACATACTATAACTGGTCTTACTGTTCTTATGAGAGTACATCTGTCCCCTTGAAAAGTGCTTACCTGCTGTACATGTTGCACTTGCAAGTGCTTGGAAGTTTTTTGAAATTGCTTGTAAGTGCTTTAAATCTTTTCTTACAATTCTGTAAACAAAGGTCTATTCATGTATCAGGAATCATATATTCTGAACTTCCTGATTCTTCTAAAATTGTGCAAGTATTTCACCACTCCTAGAAAAGGTGGTATTTAGACTGATAAATATGCAAGAATTTAAAATAAATCTTTAAAGGAAAAAATACCATGAAGTTGCCCCCCCCCCCCCCCCCCCCCCCCCCGTTGTGTGGTTTAGCAAGTGCAACCAGTCTTTATTTAGTAGAGAGAAATTCCATGTGGCTTATTTATGGGATTTATTATTTGGTCTGTAACTGCTTCTGTTAAGAAAAGGCTAATGCTTTTAAAGTTGGACATAACAGTTAGATATGTAAAACAGCATTGTGGCCCTGAATAATTATCTCCATTGTTCAACACTTGCAGCTCTTCCTAAAATCATTCTTCGCATAGAATTATTTTTGACATAAAAATCAATGAGTTGCATAGCTGAGTACTCTGTTTCAGTGTGTATAGCTTTTATTGTATAACTTGAGCTGTGATGTTGCATTCTGCTTTGCTTGCCTTGAATCCCATGGAGTGACTTTTTTTTTTTAATCAAAGTGGATCAACTAGTTCATTATTAGAAGTTTCCTTTTCTTGCTACTAGCACAGCAGAAAAAAATGATACTGCTATTCTATTTTTCTCCGTCAAAATATAGTAAGGGAAGGACAATAAATATTGAATCAGTTATACTCCAGATTTATAAGACTATCCAGTTTTATTAAGTCATGACATATTTCCTGGGAACATGTGTCACTTCCTCAGTGTCTGCATATGTGAGAATGAATGGGGGTGTGCATGCGCACGCATGTATGTGTTGTTCCTTCTGTATAAAATGCCTTGCTTCAGCATCAGGTAGCAAAGCCAATCATTTCTTCATACTTTTGCTGTGCTTGGGCTATTAGTGAAGAATATAGAACACGTCAACAGATCAGTAAATGTGTATTGCTGGGTAGCAGTAACTCTGTACCCTCTCTCTCACTACCTAAATGCAGCTGAAGTAGTTTAAATTCTATGGGAATCGATCCTTCTTCCAGTTAGTAGGTAGGCTTTATACAGAGCCATTTGGTCTGCTCTTGGGTTTTGTCGCTTATCTGCTGAACTGTGACAATATAATACCCGATTGCTGGTTGGCTTCTATGTTACTCCAGGTTAACAGAAAGTTCCCTGTGCTTATCTCTGCAGTAGGGCTTGGTTGCTGCAAAATGCCAGGTGTTACTGTAATTATTTTAACTTTTTTTAGTAAGAATGCTACATAACACCAGAATGTTATTTAGAAATAATGTACAGAACTTCATTTTCAAAAAGTGATGACAAATTGTCTAGCTGGACCTACGGGTTAGCTTGAGTTTCAATTGTGTGTTTTATTTTAATCACTTTATTAGAATATGGAAAGCTGAAAAGAACCACCATTGCAGTAGAGCATTTTCTGCATGCATTTTAAAAGGGGGTGAATTTGAGAAACAGATAACTTAACACTCAAAGCCTTACATGAATTTGAGATTTCAGTTCTTAAATAGAATGCCTAGATGGGGGAATCCTGATAGCTAAAAAAAAAAAAAAAAAAAAAATTCCTTGTTTTTGCAAGGGAGAAGTCTGTACTTCTAGCATTATAAAGAGTTATTGTTAGCATTATAGGAAGATACTGACTTAGAAAAATAAAGGGATAATGACTTTTTGTAGTCTACAGAATATTTGTAGTAGATTCCAAAAACAATGTTGTAACGTACTTCATTGTTGTACATAAAGCATTGGGATGCATTATGTGTTGTTGTCTGAGGCTTTTGTACTGCAGGGGAAAACTTATATTCACCTCTTTAGTGGCAACGTAGCTCTTCTGAAGAAAACGAATACTTGCAGCAAATGCTAGACAACTTTGCTGCACCCTCAAATTGTCCCTGTGTGATCAAAGGTTTCAACTCAGTTAATATATTGAACTTGAGTATTGTTGTAAAGTTGCTTTGTAACTTACAAGACTAAATTGCAAAAGGGTGTAAAAGTCAAAGATTTGTATTTTATAGGAACAAGAAAAGTGCCCTACTTGGGTTTAGTTTGTTCTGATTAATTACTGTCTACTTCATGGTCCTTAAATCATGTCACTTTTTAATACCTAGACATGATCGTGCTGTTGACAAGGGCACGTTACAAAGGATGTGGTATATACAGCAGGCTTATTGTAGTGTTGGCCTGTCCTGTTGTAAACAACATCTGAATTTCATGTCTAAGACTTCTGACCTCTTTATGGAAGACAACAGACCGATCTTATTATGATCCCTGAGTATTGTAATGAGGAGATGCATTGTAACACATTTTCAGGCACCTGTGTTGCAAGAAGCCACTCTAAAGAAATTTGTTCATAAACATCTGTTTTAGGAAGATGTCTGTCTTCCTCCAGCTTTGCAGTGGAGGAAGACTGGCTTTCTGGATTACTGTCTGCCACATCTAGTTTTAAACCTCACATCTCTCCCCAGGATTGTTTCTAAACTATGGGTGTATTTGGATTGCTCCCTACTAGATGTGGCACATCATGTGTTAAGTTGTTAGCAATCTTTAATTACGAATGCACCATGAAGAATTTGAAGGGGGGAAAAAAATGTGTAAATTCACTTTCACTTGGGTGTGTTTAACCTTTTAGCTGCTGTAAGGGGGCTGTCTATCCATCTGGACTTCTAGAACGTTAGAACCCAGATCAAGGATCGAGTGCCATTTCATTAGTGCTAACCAGGAGCAGCATAAAACCCAGTCAAATGGGTCTTTTTACCTCTTTATACA
This sequence comes from Dromaius novaehollandiae, assembly GCF_036370855.1. Lineage (NCBI taxonomy): Eukaryota > Metazoa > Chordata > Aves > Casuariiformes > Dromaiidae > Dromaius > Dromaius novaehollandiae. Next base: position 34,758,269 of record NC_088130.1, on the reverse strand, counting down.
CCCTTGCACTAAGCAGATTCTCCAGCTGTTGTTTGGTAAGAAATTAGATTTAAATTACTGTGCATGATGACAGACTATTCTTACTGTATGTTAGCAACTCAAGTCATTCCTTTCTTAACTGTGGACCACACCACTTAGCTGTGATAACACCTGGATCCATTGTTATGGATTATTCAGCTTGCTGTGTCAACGCTGCTGTGCTGTAACCTTGGGAATGGCAGTGGTGGATTGGTGGGACCATGCTGCTTCTCTGCAAGGTGAACTTCCCAAGTCTCGGAGTTATACTCATTTTTCCTGCCCTTCTCAGACCCGTTCATTGGTATCTGAATTAACCTGCTCAAATCTCTGAGTTAACCTGCTTTCGGTATGATGTTTTGCAGTTTGGATGCTTGTCTGTGATTGTACTTGGTATGAAAGAAGATGGTGAAATTTGATGGTTGCAATCATATTCCTCAGGCTGCTGCTTTACTCCTTATGGCTTGCTGCAGTTAAGAATACCTTTTGTGTCCTTCCTGTGAGCTTTTTAGCTCTTGCTGCAGCAGCTCATGGATTTAAACTGAAAGGTCTTCAGAATTCAATCCCAATGGCTGATGACTCACACTATCATGTTATAAATCACAGCAAACCAGTAGGAGGCAAACAAATTCGGAGTTTATCTGAGTGTAAATGCTTTAAGCATGTGTGCCATGTTTCCTCTTTAAAAAGTAGCCTGACTTACATGCTTCTGTACATGCATATCTCAGCATAAATAACTCAAGCAACCTTTTTGTACTTTGTCTGGATGCTTTCCAGTGGAATAAAGTAGTGTGGGTGATGCCCTTGATCTTGAGTAAGGTTCTCACCTCATAGCCTATGATCAAACTGATAGGCCAATGTGACATTTTTTGGCAGTACAGAGTAACCAAGGCCTTCATTTCTTCCAGTTTTGGTAAACAGTTGCATAGAAATTCATTTTTAACAGTTGTTTCTCTATAAATGAATGTGTCTTAGGTGTTAAAACTGACTTGTTTTGCTTTCATTCTAGCTTTTCTGTCTTACATTTTTCAGATTTTTCATATAATTCTTCTTGACCAGAAGAGCTGTTAGTGTACAGATACAAGTTCTGAAGGGTTTTTGAAAATACTGAGGTAGTTTGCTTTGGTAGAAATGTATTAGATAATAAGCTCTTGAAAAAGCAAATGGTTCTGTGAGCAGCAGAGCTGATGAAGCCTACTTTCTGCCAGATTTATCTCCTGTGTTATCTTTCTCCTCCTTCCTTCTGCAGTGCCTCCCCTGTCTTCTACCTCTTGCTGGCCATGAGGCAGCAGGTGCCATGGCTGGGGTTGGAGCTCTGTACTGATTGACAGCTACCTTTTGGAGTGGTTAAGATGTGAGTTTTAATACCTGCCTTTCCTCCAGATGTTGACTTGTGTGTCTTTCTCCTACCAGCAGCTGATTATTTTGGGGTGGGATGGGGGTGGGACCTTTAAGGAATTTGGTTATCCTTGAGTCTGCTGTCAAATGTGACTGAAGTTAGCCAGCAGTTTTGAAAAGCAGCCAGCTGAGGGAATAATCAAAAAGAAAACACCATGAAAGTAGTTTAGACGATTCTCTGTGAACTATTCTTGTATAGAAGAATTGTAAGAGAGCTTCCCTTGCACATTTCCCCCCCACCCCCCCCCACTAGTTTTCTATCTGTTCTGTCTTGGAACTCCTTACTCTCTATTTCCTTGCTGTGCAAGGCCTCCAGTCTGTCTGATATGCAAGTACACATGCTACAATGTAGAGACAAGTAGTGGACCACTGAACTACAACCAGGGCCTGAACACTTGAACGTGAGCACTGTACTGGGAAATGCTGTAAGGACAGCAACTTTCAGAAACCACTTTTGCCTAGAGATTGGACTGGATGACCTCCTGAAGTGCCTTCCTACCTGAATTATCCTGTGACCCTATTCATAATTAGGGCAGCATGTTTACACTGGGAGAAGGTGTGAGCAGGTAGATCCAAATTCCAGTAAACTGCTTGCTGTAATCCATCTCTATACTGCTTGTTGAGTTTGACCAGTGCACCTAGCTCTTACTGCTTTGTGTGGGATAGCATTTTTTTTTAGTTTTTTTTTTTATTTTATTTCCATTTTTATTTAAAATCTTTGCGGAGAAACATTTGGAGTTGACCTTTTGTAAAGTAACTGAATAGTTTTTGGTTTGAGATGCAAGGTGCCTATTTATGAAGTTATTTTGAAGGGATCAGAATTGTCTGTCAGTTTAATACTGAAAGAAGTGGCAGACTTAAGTATGTTTAGAAGTTTAATGTACAGGGTTATCACACAGAGAAAAGCATGGTGGATGGAGCATGGGCTGAAAGAAGTCTTTGCTCCATCCTTTTCAGTGTTACGGCCACCAGCGCTGAAGTTTACAGAGTTTGTGGCCTTTCAACAGGAACTCTTGATATGTTTTAAAGTAAATGTTGAAGGTTTTGGAATATGTGGTTTGTGTGTGGGTGAAGTCCTTGCTTCTTTTCTTGAAGGTGTTTTATTTTCATCTTTGAAAGCTTCAGTCATATAGAAACCTGACTTCAAAAAACAACCCTTCCTACCCTCAAACTTCCCAAATGAAACTTTACACATCCCTCCAACATTTTTTTTTCTGCTAGTCTGTTTCAAGACTTGTATCCTATCAACCAGCTAGATACAGTTAGATTCCTGAAACTATTCATCTTATCACTTTATATATAAATATTAACATAAAATATTGGATGGGAACTTAGCATTTTAAATAACAAATCAGTAATGTGTTATAGGTGCACTGATATTTCAAGCTGTAGGTTACCCTATCAAGCTCCAAGAAAAATATATTCTTGTCAAAAACTTTTAAAAGTCAACCTACTTTTCTGTATTTTCTAGATTCAAAGAAAATGTTATCTTCCTCATTATGAAAACATTGATTATGGAGGATAGAGGCTTGATGTGATTTTTTTTCTTTTTCTTGGCTAACAAGAGTTCCTTCATGCTTGAAGGAGCTTAATTTTGTATTTGAAGTCATGAGTTTAGCAAAACTTTTGTCTACTCCCTTAGAAAGAAGCTGTTAGAAGAGACCTAATTCAGATTACTTATATATTGCAAGGGCCTAAAAAGTTGGTAGTAGGATTCTTTGTGCAAGAAATCTCTTCTGTATGGAGGGCTTTTCCATTCAAGTTACTATGTTCCCCTCCAGACAGCTCTGTGGTATCCTAACAAAAGCCAATCAAAATCATTTGTAAGATTTTTATGGTGGACTGGATATGGACTTGGTATAAAAACAAGCTTTCTTGCTTTTAAGTAATCCAGTTTTGGGTGTCCAGGACCAGTTCCCTCTATATACTTCTTACCCACAGTGTCTTTAATTTTTCCCTACTTTTCAGTGAGCAGGTTAGCCGAAAGATAGACATGACCAGAGGCTTGATTAAAATGTAGTTACATGTGAAATAGGAGGCCTATCTGACACTTGTTAAAATTGAGAGGAATTTGAACTCTTGTTTTATACTGTATTTTCAGTGATCTGTTAACTGTTAAAGACAAATTTTAAGGAGACAAGCTTTTCTCTGATTGGCCCTGATCTAGTTTCTTATCTGCAGGGAATGTTTCAAGGACTGTATGAGCTATATCTTAAATGATGAGCTCAATCAGAATTGTAATTTTTATATTTCCCTTCTTGTGCAAGAAAAATATGCACTTATTTTTTCTCCTTTTTTTCCAGGGATTGAGTGAAAAGTTGTTTTAAGAAAAATGGTCAAACTGATATTTTATGTGTGTATCTGCCAGCACCTTGGTAGTTTTTCCTTTAATAAAAAACTCAGTAACTAGCATATTCAGAAACACCTTTAAAAATGTATTGGTTTATCTTGCAACATAGAGAGTTTTCTATCTTAACTACTTTTGTTGAATACAATATGGATTACTGGGATAGAGAAAATGTAGCCAAGGCAGTGACATCAATGCAGTGGGAGTGCTGTGCAGTGATGTAGCTGATCCCCAGTCATGATGTGAGACATGGTCAACTATGTGCAAGGGAGACATCTTCTTGAAGTGCAGAAATGCACAAGATGTTATCTTGTTGACCTAAAATTACAGTAGGCAGAAAGGCATAGAAATGTTTTCTGAAAACAAATCTGAGAGAGAGAATAACAGAGCCCTTGAAAGGATGTGCTGTTTAGTGTTTCCCGCGCTTTGGCTCAGTCAGTTATCTTTGAGGTATTACTATCATGCCTTTTGTTCATCAGGTAACATACATTCTTTTCTGTTTCAGATCGAATTCAGTTGCCCAGGAATATGATTGAAAACAGTATGTTTGAAGAAGAGCCTGATGTGGTTGATCTTGCCAAAGAGCCTTGCTTACATCCCCTGGAGCCCGATGAAGTGGAGTATGAACCAAGGAGCTCCCGGCTCTTGGTGCGTGGCCTTGGAGAGCATGAAATGGATGATGATGAGGAGGATTACGAATCATCAGCGAAATTGCTGGGGATGTCCTTTATGAACAGAAGCTCCGGTCTCCGGAATAACATGGCTGGCTATAGACAAAGTCCGGATGGCTCCTGCTCGGTGCCCTCTACGAGAACCATGGTGGTTTGCACAGTTGTTCTTGTGATTGCAATTTCAGTAATAATGGTGATTTATCTTCTTCCCAAATGTACCTTTACCAAAGAAGGCTGTCATAAAAAAAACCATACAATGGAACTAATATACCCTTTGGCAACTAATGGAAAACTATTTCCATGGGCAAAAATTAGGCTTCCTACTGACGTTGTACCACTGCATTATGATCTTGTCTTGCAGCCAAACCTAACCACTCTGAAATTTGCAGGTTCTGTAAAAATAGTGGTTAACGTCATCCAGGTAACTTGGAAGATTGTGCTTCACAGCTCAGGACTTAATATCACCAAGGCAACCGTTACTTCAGCAGGAGGGAATCAAGCAAAGCCAGTGGAATTCCTGGAATACCCACTGCATGACCAGATTGCAGTCATGGCTCCCGAAGCTCTTCTTGTAGGACAGAATTACACCCTCAGCATAGAGTTTTCATCTAATTTATCAGATACCTACTATGGTTTTTACAAAATTTCTTATGAGGATGAGAAATCTAAGCAAAGGTATGCCCACAAATGCTGCTTCTCATTTCTGTTACTTCTGTAGGTTGTGTTCATGTGCATGTCTGATTTTTGGTAACTGTGCTTTGAGACACATGATGAGGGTTGGATTCCCCGCTTCTTGAATGTTTGGTCTCTACAATTAATCCCTATAGGACAAAATGGATCTTTAATCTCTACAATTAATCCCTATAGGACAAAATGGATCTTTAATCTCCTATTGTTTTAAACTCGAACTTTAAAAAATCCTTTAACTTTTCCCTTGTGTTGTTGACACTTTATGCAAAGATCAGCTGTCTGGGAGGGAGAAGTTATCCATGAATAAAATCAGCATTATTTGGAAAAACTGTCTTTTGTGGGCGAGTTGATTAAGGCAGGGTAGCCTCTTCCTCAGTTCAGTGTGTTTTTTTGTAGTTGTAGATACCTGTGGTGTGGGGGTTTTTTGTTTGTTTGTTTTTTCTCTTTGCAGGTGTTCTTGGCTGGTAGATAGGGACGTGGCTGTGGGGGATCAGTGCTTTCTTACCAAGAAGGCTAGTGAGAATACGCCGCACTCCACCCCCTTTAAGAGGGGCTGTAGGCTGATCATAGAGTTAGGATTGTTTACGTCCTTGTTAGAACATATCAGTCTATGCAGGTCTTTTAGGAACAAAAATGGAAACAAATGGAAAGAGTAGTCTGGATCAAGTTCAGACTCCTTTGCTGACAGGAAAGTAGTCAAGAAGGGTCTACAAAAAACCTGCTAAATAAAATAAGGACATAAACACTTAACAGCTTGCTCTAAGAAATGCTAAGACCTTAAGTTAAAAAACAAAAGGGAGGGGGGAATGTGATGCTGAGGAAGAAGCAAGAAAAAAGTGTTATCAAAGTTACAAATTTCTGCTACCAGAGTGAGTTTTTGTGAAAATGCTCAAAGCATTAATAAGTAGATTTTGTTCCCTGAAAAGGGAATGCAGAATTTAATATTAATCACCACCAGCCTGACCTTTTACAAATTGACAATGTAGGCTTGAAGTTATCCTCTGGAGAGAGGATCATACTGGGGTTTTATTTATTTTCACTGACTTTAAAACAAAACTGTTCATTGAGCTGTCACTAGCTTTTTCTGTGAGACTCCTTGAAAAATAAAGCAGAAGCATGGGAAAATTGGTCATAATTTTTCTCTCTCGAGATCTAATCACTGTATTTCATTCACGCTTGGATTATTCAGGTCCCTCAAGGATAGCTCATCTTAAAAAAAATAAAATAAAATAAAACCAAAAAAGCTACTTGTTGTAAAGATGATTTCCTAGACCATTAGGAAGGTGCCCAAGATAAGGAAGAAGTATTCCTATTACTTTACTCTTTAAATAAAAATACAGCAAACCTTGTTTTAGATTCAGCAGGCCTCTCTCTAAGCACTACTAACAAGAGACTTTTAAACCAAAAGGCAAATATCTTTTCTACATACAATTTACCTTTAAAGTTCCCCTTGAATAGACCAAGTACATCTGTGACATACTACTGAAGTGTAGAAGAAGTTTGCATATATTTGGAAACAACTGGTGCTGCTAAAACAACTGGTATGTTCAGAGGAACTGTAGAGCATAACCTGGTTCTTAAATTGATCAGTAACTGAGATAAAACTTTTTTCCCTCCTACGTGTTCCTGTTGGTCCTTACACGATGTAGTCTGGGGGCTTTTTTTTAAGGGATCAAGCATTTAAAGAAAGAAATCTGAGTTGAAGGATTACTGCACTCTGTTCAGTTTGCCTGTGTCTCTGACTGGCGAACATGAATCTGTCTTACTGAGGTGCAAACGTAGGTGACTATTCAGGAAGAAAATGCTTTCTGTAAGCCTCTTACAAAAAGGTTGTTCCTGAGCATGCAGTAAAATGTTCTAGTGTATGCCTGATGATTGGGAATAATCTCTTGTCATTTGGAAAGTCATTGATAGCCTCTTTACTCTGGCATTATAAAGAAAATGCCAAAGGTTGTCTTGCTGTCATGGGAATGCCTCAGATAATAAAGAATCACAAAGGGTAGATTGCATCAGAAGAATATTATCACAGGATGAAATGAAATGTTGTCAGAGCTAAGTAGCTTATCACAAACATTACAAGACATGCATTACCATGAAATATGAAGAGAAATGAGAGTAAGTGCAGTGAGTCCTTGCAGTAAGAGTCCAGAAGGCAAAAAGCACTTAAAGCATTTTAAATACTCTCTTTTTTTTTTTAGTTTCAATTTTTCTTCCTAGACTGATGTAGCTGGAGCTTTAAGTTTTTTCCTTGTATTTACTGTAATAGAAAGAGGATATGTAACTGGGCAGAGATAAAGATGATCCGTCACTGGTATGGGTTTATATGGTGGTGGTGGTGTTGCTTTTTTGGTCTCCCTTCAGTGCAGCAGTACCTACTTTTATTCAGGGAGAGGATGTAGTACACCCTTTAACTTGTGTATTTTTTTAGTAAATCCTGTTCAGATAACTTTTCTGCTTATACCAGCATGTCCATTGCCTTTCCTGCCCCTTTTTATTTCCAGGGGCACTATATGCTTAACGTTGGTTGTTTTAGAAATACAGGCTATTACAAGACATCTGTTTTTATTACATTTTAACGTAAAACTTGAGCTATTGAGTTGCTATTGCAACTTGAAAAAGATTTTTCTTATAGACTAGTCTCTTTTTTTTTTTTGAAGGATTTTTTTTGCATTGTAAGAAAAGTAGTAAAATCTATCAGATGGCAAGATGACTCACTATTGCCAAAAAAAAGGCAGTAAGTTGAGCCCTATTTGGGCTCAACTAAAAAAAAAAAGGCACAAGTTGAGCCCTATTTATATTTTTATGCAAAAGGGTTCCTTGCTTTTTTTTTTCCCCCTTTTGTAAAATCTCAGGCTAAAGGAAAAAATATGAAATTCACGACACCAACTACAAGACTGTTGGTGAGAGGGGAAGAAAAGAGTAAAGAAGTCGAAAGTAGAAATGGAGGCAAATTCTAAGGAATAGGCAGCAATGTGACTCCTCAGAAAAGCTGTAGGTTCAAAAGCATTGGAGTGAAAATCTGGAATAAGTTCTTGCTCTCCATGGGACAAAAAGAAAAGCTGTGGGGGGGAAACAACAACGAAAACTTGTGGGTAGTTTAGCAGTAGTTGGAGCTGCTATTCTCTCCGCTATTTAGCCCTTAATTAGACTTGAATGAGCAAACTTCTTGTTGAGCTCCTGGGGTTGTGTTGTAGAATTCAACTCAAAGATGCCCTCTAAGAAAAGCCATAATTTCTGCAGCTAGTTAATATCAAAATACTCAAGAGGAGGAGGGAACATGCACCTCTGGGAGACAGATGATGTGCTCCTCTGATAAAGCTAGCTGTGGGTTTAAAGGCAGACAAGTGCATGGGCTTGCACAGCATCCATCTCCTAGCCAGCAAAGGGAGCAGGGAGATGGTCAGATGAATTGTGGGAGCAGCTGCAGAAGGAAGCTCAATGGTTAGGTGCAAAAGTTTTCTTGTGGCTTCTCTGCCACTGAGGTTTCAAAACTTTCATTTAGTGGGCATGCCTACTAAAAGAATTTTTCAGTTTGCTTTAAGTTTTGTTCTTTCTTACTGAGGGACTTGCAGCTGATTGGCTTATATTTTGGTGGCTGTTTTGTGATTGCGTTGTTCCAGGTATAAGCTAAGAAAGCAAAAAACAGCCTAGCAGATGAACCCTCAAATAAACAATTGATCTTAAACCTTTTGTTTATAATCCTAATTAAACACTTAGTAACTGGACCAATCCAGTCATCTGCCACAGCAAAACTGCCATATTGAGCTATTAAAAGTTTTTTGTAGAAAAATGACTGTTCTATAATATACAGAAGCTGACATTTCTCCTTTTCATATTTTTAACTTGCTCTCCTCTACTCTTTTCATTAGGTGGTTTGCAGCAACTCAGTTTGAGCCTCTGGCAGCAAGGTCTGCTTTTCCATGCTTTGATGAACCAGCATTTAAAGCTACCTTTCTAATCAAGATCCAGAGAGATGAACAACTTTCCACCCTGTCAAATATGCCAAAGGTACTTACTTTTGTGGAGGAATTTTAGTAGAGGTATCCTCTGTGTAATCTGTTTAAGTGCTTTTTATTATGTTTTTGTTGCGATGATGGCTAGCAGGTTGACTTGAGCAGGTAAGCTATAAACTGTATGACTTTATAAAGAAGTGACTGTTTCTTCCTCAAGGGCTTGGACTAAGTAGCTTTATGGAGGAAACAACTGTTTAATACACTGCATAATGTAGGGATGGTATCGTAGGCACAGTTGAATGGCTACAGGAGGGATTCCTGTTGCGCGTAAATGTATCACTGTTTATAAGGATTTTTGTTATTGGTTGCATCAGTCTCAAACGACCTTAAGATACTGTTTTGAGGTTTCCGTGTTTGCTGATATTGCACATGTGCAGAAGACTGGAACATATCTATCAGTAGTATGTGTACCCTGGGAACAATCTGTGAAAGGGATGCCTCATCTGGAAGGATGTGCTTTTAAGCCTGAGCAAAAGGAAATAGGGTGTGAATAGGGACTCAACTCCAGCATTTGAATGAGGGGTCTGAGGTCCAGTCAGCTAGACCCTTGCAGCCAAAATCTTGTAAGAGCATATCTGTATTTTATGATGACCATTAAGCCTTTGGAGATACCTGTTCATTTGGACAGTCTAGCAAGACTAACATTACCTATTCTGTCTCTGGATGGGGTCCCCTCTCATCAAAAACTTATCAGCTTTTATCACCCGATAGAAACTGATTAATACTAGTATTAATCTAACCAGTAACGGAAAAAACTATGCAGTTGGTGTTGGTGGAGCATGTATGTACACAGTGTAATTAGGATTCCAGAAGGTTGTCTAAGACTCGGGTGCTGATGTAGCTATCCTGTTTTTGAAAACCAATCTAATGTGAAATAATCTCTTGCTCATACTGGGTGAATACGTAAGTTCATGGGTTTGTGGTCATTCTCAACAATTACGTTTACAGGATTGCAACACTAGTTTCCAGCCCTAAAAGTATTTTATTTGCTGTTCTCTTCACTGATAGAATTGCAATATAGACTTTGCTGGACAACTCTCCTGTATTATGTAAATAGGGAAGGGTGCTAGCTCACTTTCCTCTGCTAGGAGTTGGAGGAGTGGCTTGAGGCAGCTTTCATAAAACAGGTTTGTAGTTTTTCATCTATAAAAAGCATATATACCCTGATATACCCTTAACATCTAGCCCCTTGGCTGCCAGCTTGGCTGAGAATGACCGACAGATGGAGTGGAGGGGAAAATAACCATCGGTTCCACTTCAACTGTGGTTGGCTAGCTAAGGAAATTGGTTGGGGTTAATTAAAGAGTCTTTGCAAAGCAGGGAAAATTTCATAAAGTTAAGTAGAAGATATTTATTGCAAGCTTCTGTTCGCAGATTCTGTTGCTGCTCTAGGAAGGAGGATGTCTGTCAGGGTCATTAGGTGCTACTATTTCATTTTACCTTAAAATCCACAGTGCTGTCCTTTAAATCACATGTCTTCACTATGACTCTTTGCTTCCTTCTGGAAACTTCCCCTATTTAGGAATCCCCTATTTAGGAATCTTTAATTCCTATTCAGAGGCTTGAAATGAGAAGCATTACCTGCCTGCTGTCTTTTAGTATATCTGTGAATGCCCACTGTTGTTGGTAATAGTTTTGTCCAGAAGAATAAGCAGTGGCCCTCGCTATGGCAGCAGGCATACCTACTTCCTTGCCTTTCTCCCACCATATGAGGGGGTACATCCCTTCTCACCTGCCTTCTTCAGTAAACGCTTTGTTTGGTCACTTAATCTAGTCACTCCATCAGCTTCCCTAATTTCTCCCCTGAGTTCACTCAGATTTCCTATCTTTTGTGCAAGGTGTTTGTGCAACTTTGTGGGCAGGAAGAAGTCTCATCTGGGGAACTAGCACTTTTGTTCGTGGCATCAGGCAAGGCTGTGAGAGTTCAGGCTGTGTCTTCCTGTAAATTTGCAAGTGGGTCATCTGACGCAGTGCACGGTGAGTGTCAGCAGCTATGAGCAGCTGTTCCAGCCTTCCCAAGATGATCTGCAGGGAAGCTGCTTGGAGTTCACGCTCTGTGTTGCCAAGTTTTGTGGCTTGAATTCAGTGACTGGTTCAACAAACATGCCTGAAAGGGCAGCTCTTGTTTAGTTGTCTGAGGATCATCCTGTGATTAATCTGGAACTAGCTGGCTCCTGCAGCGTGGGGACATGTAAACTAAATCTGGGAAAGAAAGACTGTTATTTGCCTTACTTTTGCATCCTCCCATAACCTCTGCCTTGCATTCCCAGTCACACAAAGCATGCATCTGTGGGGCTGTGTGCTGAGGAGGGAGCTGCTCCCCACCCGATCTGTCCCTGCTCAGCTGGGAAGGCTGTTACAGAGCAGCTGGCAGCTCTGTTGGTGCTGTCAGAGGGTACTAATGTTTTATACTTGACATACATGCACACTACAAGGTGTCAACCACATGGAGAAAATCTGCTGAAGAGCAGCTACCTTTGCTGTAAGATCATTAATGCATCTCTTTATTCTTCTTCACCTCAGGACTCATTTATATGCAAGTTTCTAGCTTTTCTTGCTGCGGAGTAGCATTCCTTGCATTGCTCTTGCAATATTGTTTTCAAGGAGATAAAGTGATCTGAAAATGGAGGTTTGGGAAGTGTGACCTTGTAACCATTCTCAGTGTAGTGAAAAATAGGATGTATTGTGCCTTTTTATCATTTTTAAACATTGATATTATGAATTTTCCCTATTGGCCACTTTAGCTATATAACTAGCTGTTCCTGGACTGGGAAGAAAAACTGCTACGTCCCTTGGTTCCAGCATGGTACCATACATACAATCATTCTTCAAATGGTTTATGATGCTCCTGCATCATAAATTCCTTTTGAGATGACATAATGCCTCTGGCACCTCTCTTCTTGGCTTCTTCATTCCTGCCACTCTTTGTCATACCATTTGTGTTAGCTACAAATGTCCTTCCTCTTCTGCCTTGAGTACTACATCTGTTCTTCTCAGCTACCTACATGTGCTATAGGCAGAAGCTGCTGTGCTTCCTTTAAACTGAGATCCCTCCTACCTTCTTGTTAGTCTTTTCCATCAAGTGGTTGTCACCTCCCTTCCCTGCATTCTCTGTCTTGTTGCATTCATTCTTGCTATCTGACCTTTCTCTTGATGTCCTGTTTGTCCATTTTTTTTGTTTGCAACTTCTATTGAGATTTTTATGATGAAATGTTTAAAAGCACATTAAAAATTATCATCTGCTCTTTTCCTGTTCCCACCCCATCTCTGTTTTAACATTTGGTTGCTCCCTTATCTGTGTGATTAATAAAGATTTGAAAAGCTTCCAGTTGTGGAACAAAGAAGAAATCAAAAAAGATCTTTACAGGAGTGAAGCTGTATATTTAGTGCTGTGGATCAAACGCTAGTTCTCAATTCAAAGGAACAGGTCAGGTTTATTTAAAACTTATCAAGAAGTAATAAGAACATACCAAACAAGTGAATTAATGATTTTGCTAATGCGTAAACAGCAAATTGAAAACAGTTACCTTACTCTTATCCGTTTATGCTCCAAACAATTTTGTTCTTTGTTGTTTCCCTTCCCCCAGCTCCTTATTATTTGATACTATATAATTCCTTCTTTTTGCTGTAGAGTCATGACTTCCAAACATGGAGTTGGTTAATGGGTTCAGAAGTGGTGCCTTTGGTGTTTTGCAGTTTTTCAAGAAAACTTTCTCTCCCTTGCTTGTGAATTACAAGAAAATATTTTTGTGACTGTACAAAATAAAAAAAAAAATGGATAAAAACTGTAGAGTATCTACAAGGGTGTCTGTAAAAGTATGCTTCCTCAATGACATTCCTTGTACCAGCAAGTTCTCTTGTAACAATACTAATGCTTTATATATAAAATTTATTTTTCTTGGCATGTTTTTATGATTGATTTCATATTTGTCCTTGATCCTGTAAGTGCTCTTGCACTTGCTGAATTCTTACATTTTAGGCTTAGCCTGGATTGAGTGTTCTGTTAGGTAGCATGATCATCCAGTGGAATCCTGTAACGAACAGGAGTGAATTGATTTTTGGATGCATGAAGAAAGAAATACCAGATGTGAATGAGAGGATCAAATTGTGCTGAAGTATTACGTTGCTCAGATCATTACTAGGATAGGCCCACTTCTAAAAACAAATACTTACAGGTCTGTTGGGGGCGGAGGGGGAAGTACAAGTTCTCCTGTAATAGCTGCAGATCTTGAACGCTATGCTGGATGTAGAGACTTAAGAAGATCAGGCTTTTTAGTTTATCTGTGAGAAGGTTAAAGGGTGAACTTCATCCCAGTCTATAAATACCTACATGGGCAGGAGATCTCAGAAGTGGGGCTTCAACTAGCATATACACAGCCAATATGGCAGCATATAGTGGCTGACTCAAATTCAGGCTAGAAGTAAGTTGCGTGTGTTTTTGAATTTGAGTTTTGGAGGTTTTTAGTGTTGTTTATGGTAATAACTGACTTTGGAAACCATTTATCTGCAGCTGCAGTAGATAGGTTGTCTCCCCTTTATGAAGGAGAAGCTGTAGTCAAGACAGGTTATGGATTTGCTGAAGAAGTTGAAGAATGAAATTCTGTGCATGTACAAAATAGGATGGTATTAGGCTCATATATAGAGATCAGGCTGGGTAATTATACTTGTCTGTTCAGGCCTAAAAATCTATTCATCTTCCAGTGTGGCGGTTGAATGTTTTACAGCAGTTGAATGTTGATCATTTTTGATCTAAAACAATCTTGTCTAAAAATAGCTTTTTAAAATCATATATTTATTTATTTATTCGTGCATTTTTATTTGAGTAGAACTGCTTTCTGGGAACAAATGATAATTCATTTATGAAGTTCCAGAAAACATGTGGGGGCTTTTATATTGGGGGCTTTAAGTGTGAACTAAAAGAAATGAAAGGTTTCTCTGCAACAATGCAGTTGTCTCGTAATACTGCATAATAAATGTACTTTTGGGGTAAGTAGGCTTAAATGTTCAAGGTCTCCTCAAGTTACTAAACTATGATTAATTTAAATATGGATTGTGGGTCTTGTCTATCCTGTCGAATCATAAGCAAACTTGCACAACATCTTTACTTTTTGGTTATAAGCTGTTGCTAGCCACTTGTGAAGTAATTCTGTTACTTACCACTGACTGTTTGCATGTCTTAGTCTTCTGTTGACTGCAATAGTAACAATATTTCCTTCTACCTGCAGAAAGCCACTACTCCTGTGACAAATGGAATTGTTCAAGATGAGTTTTTTGTGAGTTTGAAGATGAGTACCTACTTGGTAGCCTTCATTGTTGCAGACTTGAAAAACATCAGCAAGGAAACTAATGGGACTCTGGTATGTTTGTTACCCTCAAAGTACCCTCTCAAAAAAAAAAAAAAAAAAAAAAGCCCTCCCCCTACCCCCAAAAGCCTACATGCTATTTACATCACAAAACCCTTTTTACCATGTGTGCCAGTAGGGCTGCAATTATGCGCCTCTTTATCCTCAGAATCCTGTTAGCTACATCCAGCGTGCCCCCCCCCCCCCCCAAATGCTTTGCAGTAGGGCAATTTCAGACCAACTATAAGTCTGTATTTAGTCACTTTAATACAGTTGTTTAATTATTTTGTGTTTCGTCAGTCTAGCAGTTGGTCTTGTTTAGTCTTCGTCCTTTGCAGGGATTTGGTCTGCAGGGTCAGTGAGCAGTTCCTGCAATGTGTGCAATTACAGTAAATAAATAAATAATATGGTAATACTAAAAGAGCCTCCTTAATCTTACTTACAAGAGGTGCAAGAGTTTCATATGAGCAGTGATTTTCATGGCTGTAGCAGGAACTGCCCCTTTGTGGTGATATGTGGGAAGTGTCAGTATCTGCCTAGAAAAAGCCAGCGGGGTTAGTGCTAACAGAGCTTCAGGGGGAGAGGAAACTCTTTTCAGAAGCAGTACTGAGCATTGTTATCTTCTAGGCTAGCAAAGTGTTAGCATGGTCTGTCTAAATCTCTTTAATCTAGCATACAGAGGTAAAGATACTGGGTTTGTATCAATACACTTTCCTTCTGACTTGGACAAGTAATTCTAGTTACAGCTTAGTAAGGTGGCTTGAAGCTAGCTTGAAGAACTGCATCTCCCCCCCCCCCCCCCCTTCTCCCCAGCCCTTGTGACTGCTATTCAGCTCTTTAATTAAACTCTTTCTTTTCTGGCAAAAGCATTTAGCCTGTCCTCTACCAGGGAGAATAGTAACAAGTGTACTAAAAGTTTCATGTTTGCAGAGAGCCTGAAGCAACTGTCTTTGTGGTATGCTCTTCTGTGTTCCTAATAGTGAGTTTAACTTGCATGGATTGTTAGCATTTTCATGTCAGTATTTTAGAAGTATTTTATGGCAGAGCAAAGCATGTAAGAGGGGAGAGGAAGACTGAATGATGTATTCTGACTGAGGGAAAGTGGTTCTTGCATATGCTCCTCCTTCATTCTGACCACTAGAAGCAATAAAAGACCAGGAGAATGACCTGGGTTTTTGAGCCTCCTAAGACTTAACCAAGCTAGGGAAGTCCAGCAGAGCTTAGAAGGCACCCAGTCCCAAGGAATCTACCAATGTATAGGAGTGCTTATCAGCTTAAGGAGAGAAAGCGTAAGAATGATCATAGCAAGTCAGGCCAAAGTCTAGGTGGTGGGATGTTCTACTGCCAACAGAAGGTAATAGGCCTGGGGAGACTGTAAGAAGAGGGCATGTTTTTCTAGAGATGTGGTCTCAACTTCCAGCAATTTGTGGCCTGTAGAGTGAAAGAATCTGAACTAACTGGTTCACATAAAATAAGCTTATTGTCATGGATGTTATAATGACAAGTTCAAACTTGGAGTGTGTAAAGTTGCTTTGTGTTTGTAATGTAATGATTTCTTTTTCCAGACCCCTAAAGATCCCAAATAGCTTTTTTTGTTTGTTTTCAAGCTTACAATTTGCAGCTGATAAGGCTTTGTACTTTCAGCAACACTGGATTAGATCTCTGCTGCTGTGTGCTTGGTTCTGAGTTGTTCAAAAGTTAAAAGGGCACCCTATCCATCTATTTGAAATGTTGTTTGTTCTGATTCATAGCCTCGCAAGAAGGGCCAAATTAAGGTTTTCTTGTCAGTGGTTTTGTTGATTTGGGGGGGTGTGTGTGTGTGTGTGTTAGGGCTGAAAATATAAAGGGGAACAAAAAAATTAGTCTCAACGTTTTTTTTATGTGTGAGAAGACATCCTAAATCTGGATGAACAGGGATCTTGTAACCTAATCAAAGTTCTTATTGTTGTAGCTACCTTGGCGTGAGTGGAGGGAGATTTTAAATTCTCAATTTTTTGAAAGCTTTTTACACTGAATCTAATGTAGCCCCTAGCTTAGGGGAATGGATGAACTTGACGCAAATCATTAGTTCTTGAGTGAATTTCTTGCAGGTGGTATTAGCGTTGTCATAGTGATAGCTGAAAATTACAAATAAATCAAGATTTGCAGGGAGGATCAGTTAATAACTCATGGGGTGTGGAAGGGGAAATAGATGAACTCCTGTTTGTGCAAACCCTTCTTGAGGACTGCCCTAAAGGTGTCATAAAACAGCTGATAGCCTTGTGCTGTCTTTGCTTACGTTTCTGTTAATTGGATAGTCTGTATGTTCTGTATGTAGCAAAAATCTTCAAAGACAGCTTGATAATCAGTGTTTGTAACTTATGTGTGTCCCAAAAGTGTGCCGCAGAATTTGGTCCTGTCTGTTGTGGGGAGTTCTGCCTGCTTCTTTCTTACTTGCTTCTTTCTTACTTCTAGAGCTTTTTGTGGCTGTACATTTTGAAATATTTTCTTTTCTTTTTGGACTAGGTATCCATCTATGCCATACCACAGCATCTAAACCAAGTTGGATATGCTCTAAACACATCAGTGAAGCTTCTGGAATTTTATCAAAAGTACTTTTTAATAAATTATCCTCTTGAAAAATTAGGTAAGGCGTTTCTGAACTTTCCTTTTTCAAACAACAACAAAAAAGGAAACCGTAATCAACTCTGACAAATACAGGGAAATTTTCCTGTCTTTAAAATGTGCTAAAAATATAGATAATATAAAACATCCCTGAAATAAGGCTTCCCAAAAATTATTTTAAAAATTGACTAAATGTTTGGCTGGGCATGAGTGTTAAGTGGTTCCCAAGCTGGAAAATTGTGAGCTTTTTGACCTCGTATTGTTTAGACTTGTATGTTACATCAAAGGAAGAGTTCAGTGTCCTTCTAAACATTATGTGCTTGGATAGGGAGATGCAAAACTCTCTCTGTGAGACATGTGCACCTGTCTGTTATGTGCAGCCTGACTATTCTGTGTGTCTGACTGGCAGAGTTCTTAAATGCAGTCTTCTAAGACCACTGCCTTCAGTAGTAGCAGCAACAATTGCTGGTTACTTGTGTCCATGCAAGATCTCTAGACAGGGTTTATGTAGTGCTTTAAAGTTTTTTGTTGTAGAGTATTGCTAGAGAAACATACTATAAATCTAGGGGTGGCTTCTGTATTTGAAAATGAGCCACAGGATTTAAATAACGAGTTTTTTAGGGCTTATGTAATGCAATAGGTAGACTTGAAATACAGAATTGCTTTAATTAACAATTTTCAACAATAACCATAGCCTCTTTCAAATCTTTTCCAGATCTCGTAGCTATTCCTGATTTTCAGTCAGGTGCTATGGAAAACTGGGGCTTGATCACCTTCCGAGAAACAACTCTCTTATATGACAACAAAACCTCTTCAGCAAAGGATAAAAAGCTAATAACTGCGGTGATAGCTCATGAGCTGGCCCATCAGGTATTTGATCATTGAATCGTTTAAATGCTTTTTTAAAAAATGGAGTCATCTCGCATTTTAATTACCCTCCTTGCCCTCACCGTGACTATGGTGCATGTTATATCTGTTCAGAATGCTGTATTATCTCCAGTATAAAAGGCAGAGTGCAGCTCTTTTATGATCTACATACTGAGGTGTTCATACAAAAACATTACTGTGGTTTCGACTAAACTCTTTTGGCACAAGATCCTTTATAAAGCTGAGGACGAATGGAGTGTCACTGTACTCATTTTGTTACTTCGTAGGTTTTAGTGAGAATGTATCTTATTTATGGAGAAAAAGGATTATGTTTTTGGTTTGTCATAGTGGTTCGGCAATCTAGTAACTATGGAGTGGTGGAACGATCTTTGGCTGAATGAGGGATTTGCCACTTTCATGGAGTACTTTGCCATGGAGGAGATCTTTCCAGAATTACATTCAGTAAGTGCTTAATATAACTAGATTTTTATCTTCACTAAGATCTGTTTTTTAATACTGACCACAAAGGACTGATATTTATGAACTCACACTGAAATTTACTTTGTGGACCATTTAAATTATTTCTTTTGCTTTGGCACTTTGATAACACTGAAGGTAATGTTTTTTTAATGAATTTTGGTTTTCTCTTAACACTTGTTAGTGAAGAGGTAACTAGAAATGTGCAGAAATGTCTGGAAATGTCTACGTGCAATTTTTCTTTTGTTACATAGCTAAAATATTCTCTGAAAAATAGTGGTCATTAGAAGCTGTGTCTGTGTACCAAATTATAATTTAATCTACATACTGAAAGTCCAAGCATGTTGTTGACCAAGTTTGTCAGTTTTCACTCTTCCTGGTAGACTTAGGCAGCACCAGAGATTACCAAATATGCCTGGAGTCATTCTTGTCTTGTCATCATCTTGGTACTTGCTTGCGTCTAAACCAATTTGGGATTCAGAGACTGGGGACTTGGTCTAATGACATGCTATGGTCCCACCCATGGATTCTGGTCGCTTTGAAATACACTAATAGTACAAAGCACTAATCCCACAAGCGCTTCTCTTTGTAAACGTGGTGGAAGGAAAAGGAAGCTTTTTGATATAATAACCTAATGATGATTTAAAGACTTACTCAGGAACTGAGTGACCTAACTTCTCAGGCTCTGGATAACGTGAGGGCTTCAAGCATAATCTTTCACCTCCAAGGAAAGGATATCCGCTACTGTGGGTGGTAAAGCAACTCAATCATTGAATAAAGGCAGAGAAAGGAATACTGGTGGGACTGAGGGGAGGGGGCAGTGCACAGGCTAAATTTGCCTCCTGGTATAGAGATACTTCTTTAGGAGAGGACAGTTCTCGGCTCTGCTTCCAGGACTGCTTATGCAGTTTGCATTAGAGAGTCACTAGATAAAAAACCTCTAAGTGGTGCTGCCTGTTTCCTGCGTGCTGGACTGGGCCCTGCTCAGCATCCTGGCTGCTTGTTAAGAGCTTTTCAGCATCTGGGCTCTTAATTCTGCCTAGTTACTGCATAAGGAACCTGGGCTGGTAACTTGGTTCTGTAAATTTATTTTCCAGAGCTGGGTGTTCTAAAAGCTTGTTCGTTTGGCCTGAGTTTGTTACTGTGTCGATGCCTGCCTGAAAGTGTGGTTATGTAGCCGTTCTTCTTGTTGGGCACATACATAGGGAGGGGAGGAGACAAAATTAGTCTGCTGTTTAAAAAGAACACATTAGTCATACAATGCGTGTGCTTCATTTTGAACTGCCTGGCAAGCTGCCTTCACGTACATGTAACTTCACCACACGGTGGTGCCAAAAAGTGTTTTATTAAAAGTAAAAATTCACTCGGAACTTCTGCATTCAAAGAAAATAGCTTTAAAATGTTAACTGTTTTAAAGAGCATCTTGATTGTCTTATATGCTGGCGTGTGGTGTTTTTGGGAGGTGGGTTGGGGGGTGTTCCTGTAACATGGTAAAATGTATTCCTACTCTGCAGAAACTGTACAAAGAAGTATGCGCTCAATTCTTGATGAAACGTACCATGTATTAACTTCAAATATCTTCATCCTAGAAGGAAAGACAGAAGAAACTTTGGTACTAGGATTATTAGATAAGACAGTGTTCTCATTCACACAAATATTATGCAGTCAGTAATTTCACTGTAGGCTTCACTTTTTAACGTTAAAAGAATGACGACTTTAGTATGCTTTGTAATCCTTGTCTTCCATAAATGAACTGAAAACATTTTGTGCCAAATGTGAAATTTGGCAGATTCTTGCTTGTTTATTAGCTACATTTATTTTCTCTAGTGCTCAAGATATTTTAAGCTGAGACAAGGGCTTAAGGGTCTGGGTTACTCAAGATTGAGATACCATTGCTGAAATTTGGCAGGAAGAGAGTAGATTTCACAAGTGGTACCCTGACAATACTTTTGTTGCCTCCATTGGCAGGATGGTTAGCACAGTTTTTCGAAGAGAAGAACAGATGAGCAGACTGCTGTCTTTGTCCTGCTCTTCCACTAATCTGATACAAGTTTTATTGTTCTTTTTGCCATGTATGTTCTGGCTTCTCGGATACTTGTAAATGTTTCTGTTCTAGGATGAAGATTTCCTAAATCTAATTTTCAAGGCTATGATGAAGGATTCCTTGAACTCTTCACATCCAATCTCTTCCACTGTTCAGTCTTCGGAGCAGATTGAAGAAATGTTTGATGCACTTTCTTATATAAAGGTAACTTCAAAAAAGTCTTTGGAAAGTGATTAGCCATAGTAAACATGGATGTGGGATTGTGAGTAAGTAGGCGTGTGCTGACGGTCATTTTGGGGTGGTTTACACATAGCACAAACAGTCTTGTTCCCAAGGATATTTCAATAATGTTTCTGAGCAGCTACATAATTTTTCATTAGGAAAAAAATTTATGTGCCCTAATATAATATCCTTCTGCTTGGTGCATGCCTCAGCACAAAAATAAATTACTCAAGAAAACACAAAAAGGAACACAGCAGGCAAAACAAAATGTCCAACTAGCCATATATTCTTTGATAGCAGACTGTGAGAGGTGCTTAAGAAGACAGTAACAAAAAGGCATGTATTGAAACCATCTTTCCTCTTTATAGTCCCTGTTTTTAACAATATTTTTGAGACTTCCTGAGGTGGACATTTGCATCTGGAATTTCAATTTGACAGCGTACCTAGTTATCTGCAACTTGATTATATGTATTTGCAATGTGTAGTGAGGTTTGTGCATGAAGTTTCTTTTTAAAGCTTCACTGTGCCTTACTCAGAAAAGCATGATGAGAGCAAATACTTCTGTTTGCCAAATTTTTACTTGTATTGTCTCAGTCTTTAGCTACTGTATCCTGTGCTTTTGGCAGTATTGGAGGAAAGCCTTTTCTCTCTTCTGGGTTAGCTCTCATTTTTTCATGCTGTTTATATTGTCATCTAATGGGAAACCTTGGGGACAGCAACTGCTCCCTTGAAAAGTCTAACGCTGCATCTTCCTCTGCCCTCTGCAGGGCAGCTCCCCTAGCTGTTTTGGTTTGTCTCCTCCCCTTTTTCTTGCAAGACTTAACAGCTGAACATGTTGTCTGGCATCCTTCTGTAGTCTGAGAAGCTGAATGGAGTACTTACAGTTGTGGCATGCTTCTGCTTTTCTCTTCTTCTGTTTTCTGAACTACAAGAACAGAGCTGTGTGATTTTTCAGCTTACCTTGGCTGTGAAATGGATTCGTTTTCAGTCCCTAAGCTGTATGTCAAAAGACACGACTTATTTCATGCTCCAAGGTGGTGGTGGTTGTCTCAAGTAGTTCCCTTTTTTGGGAGCCTCTGGAAGCTACAAACCTTGCATGATTGTGCTTGTAGCAATGTAACTTCAGAGATAAATTTGTCACTCTTTGATCAAAATTCTGTATAATTTCAATAGAAATATTCTAAAAGTGTTTGGGCCAGAGTTTCAGCCGATTAGTAAAACGTTACATTAGGACATTTCTACTAGTTTATTGCTGCCAAATCTTTCATAAGGGTACCTATGTGCACCTTTTGGATGGAGACATAACAACCTAGATTTTTGAGTTTAGAAGCTAACCAAAGAAGTTTTGGACTTGCAGTGTAAGAAACGAGTTTGTTTGTTTGTTTGTTTGTTTTTTATTGCTCCTCTATTTGAGAGGCTTTCATTGTGTTGTTTTTCATTCATGCATGTCATCTTTGTATTCCACTACTCTTGGCTCTTTATCTTAGCTAATACTCTTGGCAATTTGAGTGGGAAGACGCTCACAACATAGTCCCTAATCAGCTAATGGGGAGTATTACTGAATTTCACAGCTTGCTTCATTTTTACTCTACTACCAAGTGACGCAGATGGATAGGTGGTCTCTACGTTTTACTGCCCTGGAAGAGAAATTGCTATACAAAATTATTTTAGCCTGGCTGTTTTGCAAACTATCAATAGCCTTAACACTCAGGGGTGGAACAGCAATCCACCTGGTATAACAGTAGTGTTTGGGAGCATTTGACAGTAAGTACTCCTGAGAAAACCAGAAAGTAGAGCTATAGCTTAAGTATGCATTCAAGAAAGGAAAGAATGTCCATATTCTTAAAGCTTTTAGTAAGGAGTATTCATACTGTTTCATGAGTAGATGAGATTAACATTGTTCAGGTGGACTTCAGTTTGATGCAAGATGTTATGGAATTCCAAGACTTTAATTTGGAACCTGTGAAAACCATACATGCTCTCATGAAAATCTTGCCTTTAATGTCATCTTAATCCTTTCTCTAAAACATGTTTTAGTATCATAAATGTAAAGTATACCTTTAAACTTTTCAAGGACTATAGCTGCTCATCTGCATTCAGTTATACAGTGTGCAATTCTTCAGGCAATTTATTGATTAATGACTGTGGTGTAGGAGTGTTTCTGGAGAAGGACAATGGCTTTCAACTGTGCAGAAACACCTTTCTGTTTATACATTCTTGGCTACTTTGAAACTGGAACTAAAGAGAATATTCAGTATTTTGCAGAATTAGCTACTTAATATGCTTGTTTAATAAAACATGTGTGTATTTAAACACTGTCAAAATGCACTTCTTTGAATTCCAGCTTACCAATGTATCTCCCCCCCCGCCGATGGTTTTAGTTTTTTGATTTAGCTGCAAAACATATAACTATCAAACACCATGTCTCACAAGTGCAGTTCTGTACCATACAGATGATTATTGCTAATGAAATATGACAGCCAGCAGAGAGACTTCAGTAAGAAAGCAGTATATTTTAGATTATGTTAATTAGAAAAAAATTCCAAACTATTAGCTTTTTTATAGCTGTATTTGGAGCTTTTGAGATACTCAAAAATATTTTTTCCCAAAGCAACTGGCTGTTAAGATAATTTAGATGATTGGGATAAAATCTACCAGCTTCTGAGTTACTCTTGTACTGTGACAGTGCTATAGTTTGTATATACTTCAGCAAGTTCTATATCTTCCCTTTAAATTACCCTTTTTTTTTCCTTCTTCCCCTAAGGGGGCTTCACTTCTGTTGATGCTGAAGCACTACCTCACTAAGGATGTTTTCCAAGCTGGCATTGAGGTATATCTGCATAATCACAGCTATGGATCCACCAAGAGTGATGACTTGTGGGACAGCATGAACGAGGTATCCATCTTTGATATTCTGCTCTTGTTTTTCACGTGTGTGTTGTGGATTTTGATTTTTATTTCCTTGTTTGTAAAGAAAATAAGATAATACACTGCAGATAGATACTTCAGATTTTTTGCTCGTGGCAGTTCTGTGTTCCATCATACAGATATGAAGATTCCTGTGGCTTCTAGAACTCCATTCAATAGTGTCCTAAAACCTCTTGGAAGTGGGTATGCATTACCATGTCTACCATGTGGGGACATGTCAGCATCTCTAGAGTTCGGTTGTTAGTGTGTTAGGACTGGAATAAAACTACTCATCTTAAATGCAGGACCAAACTTTGCTTTTATACAAAAGCTGAATCTAAATTCCTTAGACAGTATTTACATCTTGGCATGCTCACTACTTGTGTAACTTTGTTTCGGTGATAACTTCTGTTTCAATGAGTGGAGTTGGAATTGCAGGAAAACAGACCATCAGGGACCATTGGGGGCAGCAGCTCTCAAATGGGAAGGAAGGCAAAAGGCTGTATTGGAGTAAAGTGTGTGTTCTAGTCTCCCTTATGCCAATTAAATCATTAGTATTATCATGGATGAAGACCTTTGGTTTCCTTTTGGGTTGTTTTCCCTATTTATTGTAATAGTAAAAATCTATGATACTGAACAATTTGACTGGATCTTCTTCCTTTTGTTCATATTATTTAGGTCAAAACTGAATGTGTTTGAAAATTTCAGTCATAAAAACAGCCTTTTCTTTGATCATAGATTTTGCCGTCTGTAGAGCACAATTCATAATCCATTTTTTAAGTCTTGCCTTCCCACAGAAGTTGGAAGAAGTCGTAATTGGAGGGGAGGTGAGAAACTTGCAGCAGCATTAAAAGAAAAATCTATAACACAGCAAATAAGCTTTCTGTCTACCTCATCTGGAAGGAAGGAGAGTAAAATAATTCTCATGTGTTTTGTCCTGCTTTCATTGGAGCCAGGAGCTGCTGTGGTGTTAAGATACGTCAATAAAATCAATTATTACTGTGGTAAAAATATAAACCTGTCATTTCTAACAGAATTAGTTTGATTATCTGACTCAGGAAATTTTCTATTTTTGAATGAAATTATTTCAGTGGCACTAACCCCAAATTTACTCATCTGGAGCTAGGCTTTATATAGATTAGAAACAAATCTTTCTGCATGTCTTTGTGGCTCAAAATTTTAACACAGAAAGACTGAGATGTAAAACAGGCAAGTAGACTAGATGCAAGTATCAGACTTGATTAGTTTCATTGCCTCTTAACGTTCCTCTCATCATCTTTTAGTATTATTTTTATTTCTTGGCTGATTGGCATTGACCTGGTAGAGTTCCTGGTGGTTTCAAAATATACTGGGAAGGAAAGAAAAAGATAATGATAAAGGAAAGTGAGAGTGAAACCATTCAGTACGTCTTGGGCAATTTATAAAGAGATTACATAATGTAGTTGCCTGTGATAACAAGAGTCTCATTTCGGTGACCGGTGCTATATATTGGAGGTGGTCAGAGGAAGAGGATTTTGCCAAATTCCAAAAACTTGTAGTTTTCAAACCTCTATAAATTTTAAGCTTTTAAAGAGAATTGCTTCCCTGGAATTGAAAACCCTGTTTAAGGTTGGGTGGGGTTTTTGTTTTTTTGTTTTGTTCTGTGTGTGTGTGTGTGTGTGTGTGTGTGTGTGTGTGTGTACGCGCGTGCGCGCACGCACATGCTTTGTGTGTGTTGTTCTCTGTGTAAATACTGTAGTCCTTTACCAGGAAGGTAAAACATACATTATTGTAGGTTTGGACAGAGAACTTGAATTCAATTCAGTGGGCAACAAGATGCTGATGAGGGCAACTAGAGAAGGACGTGGGGTGGGTTGGTACAAAAGTATATGTAACTTGAATAACGATATGTTAATTTCCTTATGTTTGTGTTACCTCCACCTAAAATGCATGTTTTGTAAGTAAAAGGGCATACTGCCTTTTGAAGGTCAGATGATCATCTCTGCTAGTAAAGTGACAAAGATGTATAGACATTATAAAGTACATGCCCATCAGTATGGATGTGGTTGCACAAATGCTTACTAAAGGATTAGAGGGAGGTTGGGGGTTAAGCTATATAAAGGCTGGTAAGTGGGATGAAAAAAAAAACCAATTAATATGAGAGAGTATTTCATACGAAGAAGTTTAACTCTTTCTTGTAAAACATCTTCATTTCAATTCAATTTCTAATGTTCGTAATAGAATAAATAATATCCTCTAACCTGAAACAGCCAGGTACTACCAACAGAGAAAGAGAAAAGGGTGGCAGGGGAATGTACACTTAACATGACTTTCTCTTCTGTAATGGTCTCGGCTCTATTTTTGCAATATATCAGTTTTACATAACTGATATTTTCATATTTCTCTTTCCACTGCTTGGCTGGGATTCCTTCTACTTAAGAAAACCAAATTTACAAGCTCAGTGTCAAAGTGACTCTCTACAGGTGCTAAATCCTTCTACTACTTACCTGACGAGCTAAGGAGGGAGGTTTAAAAGTAGTTATTCTTTATTTGCCACCTTCTTATTATGGAGAATGATTTTTTTTTTCTTTTTAATATATAGATTACCAATGGAACACTAGATGTAAAAAAGTTAATGAAAACATGGATTCTGCATAAAGGATTTCCTTTAGTGACTGTTGTTCGAAAAGGAAAGAACATCTCAGTACAACAGGAGAAATTTTTGTATCGTGTGGAGCCAGAAAATTGGACATCAGATGCAAGGTTATTACCTCCTTACTACTTCCTATCCATTAAAATCTATCTGCAGATTTGTATATCTTTCCCATTTGTGTTCAGGAGGTCTAGTATTTTCTCTGAAGGTAGGCAGTAATAAAGAGAACGTTGCACAGAAACACAAAGATCTAATATCTGCCTTGAAAAATAACTGATGATCCTGGTCAGTTTCTACCTGGGCAATTAGTAAAATTCTGTCTTGCCTCATAAATTAAATTTATTTACATGCTTTCCTGAAGCTTTTAAATTTGACATGATGAGTTGCAGTAAGTAGTAGAATGAATTGTTCAGCTTTCTTAATATCAAAAGGTGAATCTCTCGGGTAAAGTTTTTTCTTTTGATTTCAGGAAGTTTTGTGTAGTTAATTGGAAGCCAAAAGCAGAGTGAGTTGAAGTTACAGTTGCAATGGGAAATGCTCTGAAGAAAGAAATAGCATATGACCTATATTAGAGCCTCTGCTTCTTTCTATCCATATTAAGTGTGCACTTTGGGCCTTGTTGGAAGAGTATACAAGGCAGAATCAAAGCTTTTTTGATTTAATGTTTTTAAAATAGCACACATGCATGACATTAGCTAAATATGAGAGGGGTAGTGTCCACTGTACCAAAGAATAAAGGGAAGTAGTTAGATAAATGCTGAAGAAGCAAAGGTGAGGCAGTTGATGACAATTGCAGAACTGAATTTACTGCAGATGGGCCTAATATCATGAAACTTAACTGTTTTGTAGCAAACCGAAGTATGTAAGTTTGAGTCCTTTGAGATATTAATTATTTTAGAGATTAATTAGTTATATTAGAGATATTTTTATTTAGCTGTTTGAAACCTTCATGGGAACTGAAATCTTAATGGGAACTGAGTCACTTGTATCATCTTACAGAATCAGGCCTGAAAGGAATTTCCCTCTTGAAATGCTGGAAGTTACAGGGCTTTGTTTTAAATTTGTTGTGGGGAAAAGGGAAAGCGATGTGTGGCTGAAAGGTTAGGGAAGAAAAGGAGGATTGTTAGGCTTAATTATTCTTTTGTTTCTAATGGATGTCATTTTGGGGAGTGTGAAATCTTTTGAAGAAGAGTGCTCCATGCGAGTCATTCACAGACGAGGTCCATGTCAAAACTGGAATGCATATGTATAATTTGATTGATCTCTGTCAAAATTATATTTTTTCTTAATAGTCAAATTCTTATCATTACAAGACAAGCTAGCATTTAGTCTTCTAGCTAGCAGTTTGCTTGAGTCTGGCTTGATGCAATCAATCAATTATGGTTTCTATTAGCATGATTTGGAATTTTAGTTGTGTACTTGAATCAACATAAATGATAAAATAAAAAAGAACCCTGTAAAACTTCAACCAGGCAAAACATTGGATTGAGGCAGAAAGAATATTGGCTGAATATCTTACACAACCAGAGCCTTCCTGTCCATGTGACTTCAGACAAGCTACTTAGAATGTTGGCACTGAGGAAGAAGTACTGGGAAATTCTTCTACCTCCCAAAGATGGTGGGAATAAAAAAAAAAAAAATTGTTGCACGTTTCACTTATATATTTTAATGATGTGAGTTTAGTATATACTTTGTCATGTTACATATGATGTATGTACACAGTCAATACATATGTAATAGTTCTAGTGCTATTGATATATTAAAATGCTTAAACAGGGGGAAAAAAATAACAAGACAAGTATTAAGCTCTATATAATATGTCAGTAAACATTTGCTTTCCTTTGCAGTTATCTGTGGCATATTCCTCTCACCTATGTGACTAATAACTGCAACTTTACCCATTGTACTAATGCATATTTACTGGACCAAAAGTCAGGTATGTGACTCAAAAGTAACTTGCTTTTTATAGTTTACTTATCTTTCTCAGCACACACTTAGTATATGAAGGCAAGGACATATATAGTACAAAATAATTTCAGAGATTGTAACAGAACAATGCATCTTAATTACTGTGGTAAGCTTGGCAGCTGTAGACTTTCCGTATATGTGTAAGGCCAAAGCTGTTGGTGGTGTCATCAAACATCGTCAGGCAGCTGAGTGCCCGTAGCATCTTATGTACAAGTAAGTGGCAGTAACTGGGACAGAAGCACCAGTCTAGAATTCATGGGAGCCTCTACTCTTTGCAGTGTGACAGATTGTGTGTGCGTATTGAGAAGCCTGTCCTTTGGAGAGTGGGCAGGGGGAGAGTTGCTCAGCTAGTGTACTGAAATGTGAGGAACTCATTTTACGCTCTGATGTGTACTTTGTTTAATACTGTAAGAAAACATTTAATCTGGAGTAGATTTAAGTTTTTGAGAATGCTGTTGTAGAACTTGAAACTCCTAGATCTTTTTCATGTAAACTGTGGTTTTTCTGCAGTATCCAATTTGAATCCTAAACAGCTAATCTGTGTGGGTTTTTGATTTGGTCCTGTTTCTTCTCTTCCCAAATCGGTTAGTTACTATACAGTTTTACTCAATGTTGTGCTAAAATCATGTTGACCATCTATATTGGACTCACTGACATCAGTAGGTCTTTGGTGTTTTATTAGAGCTGATGATCTGACTCACTGTCATACATCTGCTGCTGTATCTTTGTCTCCCCAGTTAAATTTACTATTCAGTGCATTTAACTGACACAATTATATCTAATTCATAAACATATCTGCCACATCTGCTGTTCGAAATAAAACTATACAAAATTAAAATCAAATGCTTAGTGCCGAACTTGAGGTTTTTACTGTTTGCTGAGTTCACAAGCTTCTAGCCCTCTGAAATGGCTTTGGAAGCACTACAATTAAAGTAAATCAATGTCAAAACGATATAAAATGACATTCTTTTACAAAGTCTTCAAATTATTCTTGGCCTTTGTCATTTGAGCTGAAGATTTAGAAAGACTTTTTACGGATTATCAGAATGGAAAAACAGAGCTGTTTAGTTGTATGAGTTCTTGACTTTACTAAAACTAATAGGTAAGTAACCTGATTTCTTTAGTGGTGTTTGACCTATAAACAGCTCTGCTGGTGGTCTTGTTTGTATGTTAATTTGGCACTAACTGCAGGAACTTGAGTGTGGAGGATACCAGAATAGGAGAGGTGTACAGAAGACAGTTTGGAGTGGAATAGGATTGCTGGAATATTTATTAAACCTTAATGACATTGCAGGAGCTACAGATTGACATTTTTTGATAGTAATTATATAATCAACTGAAATGAAGAATTTTGTTTCCTTTATCTCAAAGCTGCTTTTCTTGCATTTGATTGTCTTTGGAACTAGAACGTGGCCTTTCATTCACTTAATGTCATCCCAGTTTCTCTGTCATGTGTCAGTGTTTGAATATTAAATATTCATAGCCAGGTAAGCCAGTTTATACATGCAAGTGTCACAGGGTATTCACATGTTGCTATATTAAGTTTAATTGCTGTAATCTACCTAGGTAGACTGTCTCATGCAGTCAAAATACTGTTGTTACTGTGAATGTCTGTAAATGTTTTGAGTACATGTGTGCGAAGACATGCAAATATATATATGCACACACATGCACGAAGTCAGACAGTATTTTGTAAGTTTATAACTGAAGAACTGTATCTTAAGCCTTTGCACAAATGCAGCAGTGGTATCAAATTCTAAACATCATAGAATTTCATCAAGAAACAATTAAAATGAAAGTAGGTGTGGAAGTCTCACATAAGTTTTGTTCTATAGAGATTTTTGTTTCAAAATAGTACTAATTTAAGAAAAAAGGTATACATTATTTCAGTAATAAATGAAATTAAAATTGGTTTTGAAGTACAGTGCAGCATAGCAAAAGGTACATACTGTTCCACTTCACTATGCTGCTTAGTCACTAAATTAATTATTAAGAGCCCCAATACCTGAGTCCTAAAAGCTTTGAAAAATACTGGGTCTAGATGAAATCTAATCAGTTTTACTAACTCTAAGATGCCAAGGGTCTTCTAGAGGTGGGAAGAGCACAGTCTTCTTCATGAGACTTCATAGCTGAAGCCTAATTTTGAATTACAACAAGCCTAAATGTTTAGAAATCTTGTATTCAGTCAACCAAAACACCTTTTTCTTTTTTTTAACTGATCTCCATACTTTCACAATGTTTCTTAATTTGTATTTTTATTTGGTATTCTTTAAAAAGTGAACACTGAAACAAGATTTTTATAATTTTCTTTCAGAACTCTATAGGCTTTTTTCTTCAAAGTAACTTTTTTCCCCTGCCTGAATGATTCCATAGAGTGGTAGCGCATCTTGATGAATCTGAATATTCTAATGGGAAATGGCTCCATCGGTGGTTGTGAGCGTAGTCAGTCTGTCAGTCTCTCTCCTTTTTTCTTTTTTCTCTTTTTTCTTTTTTTTTCTTTTCTTTCATCAGTTCTAGCCTATTTTGGGGTTCCTACACTTTTCCTGAAACTTGTCTGGAACATGAGATATGGCTATCTTAAATGCTCTTAATCCTGAGACTGAGATGCACCTGTGTTCTTACTCTGACAGTCTTCTGATCGAGTTCATTAGGAGGCAACAGGATAGGTAGCAGTGAACACAAGTTTTTCGCTGATGGCGATTAGATCTTAACACACCTACTGGTGCCCTGCTTTTCACAAGGAACAGCTCTTATGACAACAGTTGTAAATAGTCGCCAATGTTGTCACCAAATCTGCATATATACTTCCATCACATAGGTGAGTGAGTTTGCCATGTAATTGATGCATGTTTCCTTATGTGATAGAGGAAGGCTTTTGAGCCCTTGAAAGAGTAAACCACTGCCCACCAAAACATTCATTCAGCTCTTTACTCTTTCCTCATCCATACCTGAATAACAATTGGGAAAGAGAATGACAATGAGTAGGCAAAAGATGTTCCGGTGAGTCATTTCTTGCTGTTCTTGGACTGAAACAAAATACTTGTCCTGAGGCTTCCTTGCTGTTGGACTGTTGATGTGTCATCTAAGGTTTGTCAGTGTTTTGTATTGGACAGAGTTCCTGTCCTCTGTCTGTATGTGCTGATGGCTCTTATCTCACAATTAAACTCATTCTCTTTGCCATAAAATCTAGTGGCACATTCTAGCCCTTTACCTTAGTATCGTATACATCATCTCTAGGATCTTAATAAGGCAGCAGCTGAAGGCTAGATAGTTTTGCAACTTAAATAACTTCTTAGTGAGAGTCCTTCACTCAGACTTTGACCATTTTTCTTGAAGAAGGCTTTGTCTGAAGAAGTACACAGCAGGCCACTTACGGACAACATCAGACTTGTGTTCAGCATTTCTAAATGGGAGTTAGCTCATAGCTTGATAATGCTACAATAATCCTGCATTCTTTATTGACTTTCTGTGATATGATCGTATCTTTTCACCCCGTGGGTATTGTAACCCTCAGAAATCTAGGTCACTCAAATAACGTTAAATGTCTAGATTTTTATGCCCCTTTGGAAGGGTGACACTTAAGACAGTGTGTGCATATTTAGTATGAAAGCTTCTGCTTAGGAATTTACTTCTTACTAGTAATTCAGAATTCTTTATAGCTTGCTTGTTCCTGCCCTTTCCTGCCACTTACCTCTTTAGTCTGAAAGCATGCTTTCATTTTGAAGCTTTCATAGTTTAGCCTTTCTCTGAATCACCTGCCATATTACTCAGTGAAGTCTCACATATGTGAGAAGCTTAGCTGTACTGAATAAACTACAGTGTGTAATTGCCTTGTATGACTCAGGTGGTAGCTGAGTTGGTTCTTGAACTGTCTTTTGTGATTGCTGCCATACTTTAAGTAAGAAAACCTAAGTAACCTGGGTTTCTGCTGAAACATAGTGCCAGTCAATGGGAAATAGGTGCTCTGGTTTCGTTGAAGTTAACTATTGTGATGGAAAACTTGCTGAGAATATAGCCATCAGTGTTTAAAAATATGCTGTTGCCATATTGCAAGTGCCTTCCAATTAAAACTAACACATCAATAAAAAGTAGTGGAAACTGTTTTGTTTTGTTTTTCTTGTTTTTATTTCCCCTTCCTTCATCTAAAAATCACAGTGGCAAAATCAAGTTACTTAGCATACTTCCGCAGTAGTATCCGATTAGCTAGGTTTGCCTTTTGTCTAATTGTTTTTGGTGTTAGGTTCTCTGGTAGGATACAAAATAAGTGGCACGCCATGGCTGTAGCATAATGCTGCTCATTTTATTCACTATCTTGTCATGCCTGAAGTTTGATTTGTCATGTTGAAATATTAACCTTGATCTCTAGAGTAATAAGCTGTGGCCCATTTATCCCGTGCAGTCATCATGAACTAAAACTACTCTGTCCTCAGTTTCTAGGTAGCAGAGGCTCACCTATTATAATTGTTCACTGTATTGTGGCCACAAGGCATATATGTGCCTTATTTGGTTATATTCCTCTGTTGTATTTTAGAGTGCATAGATGCAGCTAGGAGCACGTTGTGATACTGTTCATTTGGTCAGATTCAACATTGAAGGAGCAAGAAGTATAAGCCAGAATTTTGGAGCCTTCACATGGAACAACGTGGCCTTTCCTTCCTCATAGCAAGGGAAACTGTTGCCATAGTGGGTGGAAAAGGATTTCTTGACTCTCCGGACTCGGTCGTCTTTAGAGATTTGAAATTGAAAGAAGAGATAGTGTATGTTCGTGTCTGCTGCTAACTGGTTCTCTCTCTGTTAGCTGTCATTGAACTTCCAGAAGAGGTGGAATGGATAAAATTCAATGTGGAAATGAGTGGTTATTACATAGTACACTACACTGAAGACTGGAAAACGCTGATTGATCTGCTGAAAAGAAATCACACTGCGCTGAGCGCTAAAGATAGAGCCAATCTGATCAACAATATCTTCAGCCTTGCAGGGTAAGACTTTTGTATTGAAAAACATAGTTCAAGTTCACAATGTTCAAGTTTTTTCAAGGTCAAGATCAGGCTTAGGTTCTGGAGAAGACTACTTCAGGAAGCTTTAATTCAGTCTTCCTTAGCCTATTGAAACTGCTCCCTATACAGTAAAAGTAATTTTTAAGTTATTTCACTGATGCATCTGTATCAATGTTAGATGTTATCTCCCTGTTCTTAATAGCAGCATCCGTTTCTTTGCATCACAAAGAGCATGTGGTAGTTTCTGTTGCTGGAAGGCGGTATCTGGTATACTAATCTGGCCTAGTATACTACTCTTCTGTACTCTATCTGCGAGTCCCATCTTAAAGAAATAGGCTATTTTCCTCTAAAACTTTTACTGACTCCCTCTCTTGTCTCTCAGCATTGGCTCCACAACCCAGGTAAAGTTGAATATTCTGGATGGGCCTCTTCAGTCACTGCTTCCTGATTATCTGTATCTGATTATCCTGATTTATGCTATCATAAATATTTTTTCAGTCAGCTTTTTTGTAACTTAGTTACCACTGACTGAGGCATATTAGTGGCCATTGTTGCTATCTTCATATTAACACAAGAATATGAGGATGTCTGTGTCTAAACTGTTTCTTATGTTACTCCCTCTACTTACCTATTCTTCTCTTAAT
This sequence comes from Dromaius novaehollandiae, assembly GCF_036370855.1. Classification (NCBI taxonomy): domain Eukaryota; kingdom Metazoa; phylum Chordata; class Aves; order Casuariiformes; family Dromaiidae; genus Dromaius; species Dromaius novaehollandiae. Next base: position 34,724,431 of record NC_088130.1, on the reverse strand, counting down.
GTAACTGAGAATATTATAACTTGTGTAAGATAAGTAGTATCTCTTCTGATCTTGTTTCAGGGAGCACTCTTGTTCCCGAACCCATTTTAATTGTTTGTGCTTGTTAACCTTATAGTCTAGGAAAAGTGTCTCTGGAAAAGGCCTTTGAGCTGATCGATTACCTTGAGAAAGAGAGCAGCACTGCACCACTCACTCAAGCTTTATTTCAGATGAGTCTTATTTACAACCTCTTAGAAAAGAAGGGTGAACAACAACTGGCAGCGCGAGTAATGGTATGTCTTAGTTTTTTGGTAGATTGTTGTTTGAAATAATTCACTGTAATTTTCATTAACAGTTAAATTATCTGCTTCAGTGTTGGTTGTTGAACAAATTATTCAGTAATCTGGTTAAGTTGGATGTGGATTTTAGATTGTTGCCAGTCTTGCCTGTTTTTGTTGAGTAGTAACGGTCTCTTATTGAGATGCTAAATTTTCTGGATTGACTTTTGTTTTTGTTCAGGGTTTTGTAGGAACTGTAATGCAGTAGGAACCTAGTGGTGACTTGGTAATTACTACAGTGGATATAAAGGTCAATGTCGCACGGACATAATTAATCAAAAGCCGTGACATTTTCAAGTACAGAGAAGAGGAGAAAATAGCTCCTTCTGTGTTATTTCAGAAACTCATTAAAGTGGCTGGAGTTTGTAGAGCTAGTTACTTTGTGTAGACACAATACAAACCTCCCGACCCTCTATCTTCCGTAAAAACTAGAAGTGCGTGAATGGTTGTCATTGTCACATGGCAGTTGGGGAAATAGATTAACATCCAGTGCTGCAGTCTTAGGAATGAAATAAACATTATAGGCTCAGGTCTTGCTGTGAAAATCTCTTTCATTTTCTATTCTGCCTGGTTATTTTGAAGACTTCTTTCCATATTCATCCTTGGGTTTAAAAGGTGCTTGTTGCTTTATATTGTAGAACATCAGCAAAGGGATTTAGTCTTGAATGAAAATTTTTTAAATGCCCAGATAAAATAGTGGATATTCTTGTTTATATTCTAGGTAAGGGTGAAATAGAAGTGCTTAAGGAAACTTAGGAAAGAACCAAAAAGCTACAAATTACATGCTGTGAGAAGTAGTGCATGCTGTGTTTTGTCTGCAGTGTGTATTAGATTATAATAGTTGAAGTTAAATTGGCTAAACACAGCCCCTAATGTAAAGCTCATACTAGCAGCCACATTAGTGAGTCTCAGCTGAGATGTGGTAGCTGACAGGGCACCTTGTTGTGTTTATGGCAAGCTACAAAGCTACAACCATGAGTGGTGGGCGCCCCATAGATTAAGGACTTGTGGACAAGTAGGTATGTTTGCTCAGAAAACACTTACTGCCTCTCTTCAGCATGTCATAGAGGCTATGCTTAAAGTTGAGTTCAACTACTACAGTCTTTCTATGAACAGTAGGTCAAGGAGTAGTCTTCAGTTTACATGTGCAACTCAAGGCATTGACCTGGCATATCTTTCAGGTGTATGTGGTGTCCGACATTTATGTAGGCAGTAAGATACGGTGTATGTTAATTGGAATAGGAAGATGAAAATCTATTATGTTGAATTTCCACAGTTTTAAAACTTCCAGGTTTTTTTGCTTATTTTGTATATGGAAAATTCTCTTGAAGAATTAGATTCTTATCCTGTTGCTAATTGTTTTTCCTCCTTTAGCATAGAATAGAAAGTCTGCTTGGAAATAAAATTGATCAACAAACTTGGACTGATGATGGGACCCTGTCCGAACGAGAGCTGCGGTCAACACTGCTGGCTTTTGCCTGCACTCATGATATGAGAAACTGTAGAACGACTGCCACTGAGATGTTTAAGAAGTGGATGAGTTCTAATGGCACAATGAGGTACCATAAAAATTAGCCTGATGTTATTTTTATCTGTCTATTTTTCTGTTGCCTCCCATGTTTTGAACAAAGATCTGCATATTGATAGAGCGCTTCATTCTGTGTCTTTTACTGTTCCTCATCTAAAAGCAATTGCTATTTCAAGATGAGAGGGGAAAACTGTACTAGAATTTAAAACGCTGTCTGCAGTCCTGTTGACTGTGACTGCAAGACCAGCCACAAATTGCTTCCATCTGCATTTCCTAAGCTGCATGCTCAAGGAGAATTACTTAGTAGCAGCATCAAAGTTAACCTTTTTATCTTGCAGAACTCGTTCTGCTCTGGATTCACGTGGATATTGTGCCACAGAAAATGACTCGGATTCTTGTACCATTTACTGTGCTTTCATGTGACTAATGTAATTTGCTTTTTCCAAGTGAGTTAAAATACTAGAATGGCATGAATTCCTGTGTCAAGTAAGCAAACTTACTGTTGCTACAGAGTTAAATTGCTTTGATGAGAGGCATCTCTTCCAGTATTTCTACCTAACTTCTTTTATTTTGTGACTTCTTCCTTCCTTTCTGAGATTTGCATTTTGTTGTCTCCCTGCACACACATGCTTTTTTAAACTCCCCCTGTCCTCCCCCCCCCCCCCTTTGTTTCTGCCTGTAGTCTTCCTAGTGATGTTATGAAAGCCATATTTGCGGCTGGAGCCAAAACTAATGATGGCTGGGAATTCCTCTTAAAGATGTACTCCTCTCCAGTTTCTGAAGCAGAAAAGAATAAAATGATTGAAGCTTTGGCCAGCACAGATGATGTCAGAAAGCTGATCTGGTATGAAACAGCCAAGAAGTTGTATACTATGTAAATTTAAAGTGTTAAAAATATTCTTTGAAAGAATGGGTTGTAGTCTTTGCTGTTGCAGAATAAAATTCTGAATGCTAAGGAAAATCTAGCTAGATGACTTGTACAGGCTTCCATAAATATGAAGAGTCTAATATTTACCCTTACAAATGATTTATGTAACAGAGTAATTGACAAAGTCAAATTCTGACATGGTTTGGAAAACACACAAAGAGAAAAAAACAATTGGAGTTAAAAGCTTTGTGTTGCTAGAACGGTGACACAGTTGCAGATTGTTCTGTTGAGTCTTCAGAAAGTGGTATGTCTTTATAACCAGGACAACAAGTAGGAATTTTTTCTTTCTTTCTTTCTTTGGATGAAATTTTGGCCTTGTATTGTTCTGAAATATGTGTCATAAGACCAAATCTCAGTGCAACTTAGAGGATACCAGAAGTGTCCTAGTGGGTGATTCTTGTTTTAGCTTTCCTCTCTTGACTTGTCCATGAATTATTTTCTCTTATAAGCTGTGAGAATTTACTGCATCTTTTCAAAAAACAATGAAAATTCAGATACTTAGCTTAGAGCTAAGACCGTTCTGATACTTGGAAACTCAAGGTAAATGAGTATAGTGGGTATAAATTGGAGCATCAGTGTGCTCCAGATGCCAGAAGTAGTTTAGATATTTGGTCTAATACAGAATCTTCTTCTTCACGATTCTCCCAATACTCCTGAATTAGAAGTCATGAAAGAATTGGGGGTGGTTTTTGTTTTGTTTCGTTTTTCTCGTCCCTTTTCATAGCTTTGTCTTTTAGGTTAATGCAGAACAGCCTTGAGGGCGAAGTCATCAGGGCACAGGAGCTTTCACATATCATAGCAACTGTTAGCCAGAGTTTGCCTGGATATTTACTGGCCTGGGACTTTGTTAAAGAGAACTGGGAAAAGCTTACACGAAAGTAAGATTTTTTTTTTTTTTGATGTAGCTGAAACTTCACCCTCGCAGTGGCAAAAGGACCTGTGTCTTTTAAATGCAAAATAATAAATAGCTAGTTTCATGTAAGAAGACCTGGATTAAGATGTTTAAGCCTGTTTTCAAATGTGATTTTTTCAGAAAGAAGTTGGAACATAAACTTTGAAGTATTTTATTAGTTGATGGGACTTTGGTGCCTTGTACTCACTGTAGAAAATTTTGATTTTAATTCCTGTTAAAAGGATGTTGTCTCTAAGACAATTGTTGCAGATGCAGAATTTGTGTGGATCAAATGCATTCAGAAGCAGACTCATGGAGTTCACTCAGCATGTGTTTCTTCTTTCTTTTTATAACAATTCCAAAACCAAACAACAGGAAAATCCCTCTTGCATTAGAAATAACGTTCTCCTTAATCCGCCTTGCTGGCTACCCAGCAGGAGAGCTGGCCTGCGAGTCTTCAAAAAGCTAACAGTTATTGGAAGGCTTGTATTCTGAGTCTTAATTTTGATTTGGAATAGCTTCATGTTGCTTTAAAACAAATAAACAAACAAACAAAAAAACCCCTTCTGCTGTATGAACATTCCTGTTCTAGCAAGCTTTTAATAATCAGTATGACAATTACTGTGCTTGAAGTGAAATCTGGGGGTGAATTTGATTACTGTAAAGTTTTGGAATACATATCACAAATACAGGTTTTGCTATTCAGTATGGGGTGTCTTCAAACCTTTACTTTTGGAGCTGGGATAGAAGTTTGAAAAATTTGCATGTCTTTAGCTCTGAAGCTCAATTGTTAGAGGAGTTAAGGCTCTTCAGGCTTGGGCTTCTAAAGCTTATATCTCTTTCAAAAATGAGTGCAGACTTTCAAAAAATTGTGCAGACTCACTCAAATGCTTTTAATCATTTTCAACTCTAAAACAAAAAAGTGAGAGTAAGAATGTATGCATGTTTTGAACTTGCATTTCAAAGTGGCTCCTAGGTGTTTTCTTCTGTGTTTGTGTTTCAGGTTTCACCTAGGCTCATACGCTATCCAGAATATTGTTAGTTGGTCAACTTGTCAGTTTTCAACAAAAGCACATCTACTTGAGGTTGGTGGCATAAACTACCAGAAAATATTACTCGCTAGTGGCAATGCTATGCATTTCAATTAATTGGGGAATGAGGAAAATGCATATTTTTAGCATCCTTGGGGCCTTTTCACAAGGCTTGTTGAAGGTTACATGTGGAACTTGTGGCAGAGTTGGGTATATTTGTTTTGGTTTCCTGTTCACTAGAACACAGTTTCTCGTAATAGAGATGATTTGGGGGCATAGATTTTGTAAATACGCTGTGCTTTCTGCATCTCTGGAATCTGATGGAGGGCTATAAATGTTGCTGTACTTTATTTTGACTGTCAGCGATCTCAAAGAGCTGTTGTGATCAGTTAAAATCTGTGGTACCTCAGCAATCTCTGTCTCCTGTCTGTGTCCTCCCTTCTCAAGGGTCAGTGAGGTTCAGGAGTCAATAATGATCTGTGGTTTAGCCTAATGTTCTCACTCAGGTAATTTTGTTATTGCTACAGTTTCCGTGAAAGGTGGTCTCCTGGCATTTTGGGAGTCCCACTATTACTATGTAGATACATGATTCGCCATTTTCTACATGCACTTGTAGCCTCTGCTTTTGAAACTATTTATGTGGCCTACATAGATTTCAATTAAAACTTGTTTTCTCTTTCTTTCTTTCTTTTTTTCTTGTTGTGCAGGTGAAGACATTTTTTGAGTCAAGGTCAGAGCAGAGTTCTCAACTGCATTGTGTAAAAGAGGCAATTGATACAATTCAGCTCAATATCCAGTGGATGGAGAGGAACTTAGCAAAACTGCAAGAATGGCTGTAGTGAATGAACATAATGCTGTGGTTTTTCAGCCATTCAGTAAATTTGTGGACTGTTGCTCTGTTACTTTTGCAAAAGCCAAGGTGAAACCAGGCATCACTGCAACATTGTTTGCACTATTAGGGAGTCTAGATAGCTCAGGGCACATCTTACATAAGTTTTGTTTTTCCTTGGAGCATTTATGGGCAGGATGTATTTATTCTGAAACTATTTTCATCTGTAGACCAAACATCTGCATAAATGATGATATATAATTTTTTATTTGAAATGTATGTTCTTTCATTTGGAGTCATGTTCTAGTTTTTCAACAGTGGGTAAATACTGACAGGCAAAAAAAAAAAAAAAGGAAGACTTACCATGTGAACTGTTCGTTCTTTGTGGACTGCTGGTTGAGCAGTAGGGTTTTTAATGCAAAAATTAAATAGTTTTCACATTTGTAGATACAGTAGCTGTTGTGAAACAAAATCATACTTTAAATATGTAAGTATTAATGGATCTCATAAGGTACACCAGTTTGAGGGGAAATAAGTTTCAGATTTGCTTGAAATTTTGATTTTCAAAGTGTTCTGCAGAATTTACACAAATCATAAGAAAGAGTAATATAACATTCTAATAATATGCACTTTCATTTGTAATGTGGCTCAGTATTAATATTACATATGAAAAAGCAAAAAACCAAACGGCAAAAACAAAAATTTTAGAGATGGGAGTTCCAGAAGCACCTATGTGACCGTGGAATTTTTACTCTGAATTCATTAGACGTTTTTGAGACTCGTATCTTTAATCATTAGATTGTAATTAATGTTGCTGAATTGATCTCTTTGAGCAACAGCAGAAGCTTGCTATGGGAAGTTGTTCCTGGCTGGTTCATCTGTTAGACTGACTACTGACGCGTCCACTCTTGACTACTGATTTTTTATTTCATCACTTGTTGCAGAGAGCCTGCAGTTAGTAGATGTGTATCAGCCACTTAATTTAGGTAAGCTTCTGCTTTTTCCCCTGCCTGTTACCTCCCATGTCACTAGTATAATTTGCGTGCATTGCTTATTTTGTATAACATAGCCTTAGGAAAATTTATCATTTAGATTTTGACAGTATATTCTTCTACTGTTGTGAAAAACCCCAGGGGACAAGTCTTCAAACTGCTCTAAAGAAACAGGTCTAAAACCAGAGGTGCCACTTTAAAAAGGAAAAAATATCTACAGTACAATCTGCCTCTCTAAAACAGTTAACAAGGCCATTTCTGAGACATAGCATCTACATATAACCTATGCAAGAATAAACATACGTGTTTATCTGAAGATCTGATCTTTTTTAAATGTTCATTTCACTACAGGTGCACCTTTTGTGGATATATGCACACATTTAAACCTGTTTTACCTTATCACAGTTCAATTATGTGGTCAGTTTTAAACTAGTATAAAAGCTCTGACAATTAAAAGTTGAGCTTTTTGAACTAGGTAGATTTAATTTCAGCCATTGTAAATTCTGAAGAAGGCAGTCGTTTGAATCAAAGTTAAATTATTGGACTTAACAATTTGCCAGAGGGTAACTTAAATGGTGTAATTTCATTTATGAAACTGCAACATTGGCTATTGATTTGATTAGCAAAAATTGTCAGCTATGATCACTTAAGCGATGCTACACTATTCCCTTCTTTTCTGAATATCTGTCAGAAGTCCTGGGAAACAAAAATTTCTCAATTTGTCACCAGCTTTCATTTTGATGACTTTGTCACATAATCATCAGAAAGAATGTTAGACCTTGAGAGTGACTTGTTTGCCAAAAAGGTCCAGAAATGAACACATTTTGCATGCACTGAAGAAGGAATTGGCTGTATAAGTGCTGAAAGTAGATCATACTTCCTTAGCAGTTACGGAATTAGAATTTTAGTTAATTTTCTTCGTTCTTGGATTATTTGTACCAACTGCCATGTGTTGTGCTTTTTTTTCCTTTTTTTTTAAACCCTTGAACTCTCTGCAGAGCTATCTTAGTTCCATCTTTGTGTGTGTGTGTGCGCATAGTTTGTGTATATTTTTCTTTACAGTCACTTCATACCAAATGACAGTAGTAAACTTGCACTTTCCTATCTCCTTACACGTTTTACCTCATCCCTGCCTGCAGTACTGAGGTATGTACATTTCAAAGATAGACTGGAGAAAGATCTCATCCTCCTCATGTTTTCAACTGTGGGATTTAAAAATGTACCATTTTGTTCAAAAGCTTTATTGTTAATGACCTCTTAGCGAAGAAATTACATGCAGCTGAGTTTTAGACAGCAGATACTGAAAAATGTTTTGAAATTTGGGAGGTTTGGGTATGTGTTTTTGTTGTTTGTTTTTTAATCCAGGAATTTTTAAGTAACCGTTTTGGTATATAAATGATGTTGCAGTCTTTTCAGTATCAGCTGCAGAGGACTTTTTAATTATTTTTCTGCCATGGAGTCTCTGAACTTCTAATTCTCTGTATTAAGGGTTATGTTGGAGTCTTTCTTCCATGAGAAATGCTTAGATATACTCCTCCGCTTTTGAGTTCATTATCAACTGAGGAGGACCGAGGCTTAGGCTAAGGCCTAAGCAATGAATTGCCCTTTAGAGCCATATCTGTCATGCCTTTTAGTGGGAAGGAATGAAATCTTACCAGGTTTTTTTAGGTTTTCTCTGTCTTCCAGTCAAAAGAAAAATATATATTGTGGCCAACAGCACCTCTTTACGTAATTTCCATAGTATTTTCTAGTTAAAACTTATAGAACCAGTGTTTGCGTACATCTTAGGCCACTGTTACTTTAAAGTAGAAGAGCTTTCATGTAAAAAGCTTTGGGTTTAGATGCTGCTAGCTTTGAATCACCTGCTGCAATGTGATATGATTTCGGTTAATAATTTGGAGCTATACAGTTTGTATTCAGTCAGACTTCATAAATTACTGTCTTCAAAGCCATTATGCACTGGTTGTCTTGTTACTGTCCAGCATCCTCTGTTTATAAATAAACCACTTGTAATTTTTAAGAACTGACTGTGGTGATAAATATACATGTACTAGCTCATCTATTTTTCACCTCTGTGCAACTTTTTCACTCTTTCCTATGTGAAATTAGCCTACCAGAAAAAATGTAAGCAAGTAATTGAGTTCTGAGCTTTGTCCCTGGAAAAAGGAGTGACCTCTCCACCAACTCACCTTTAATTTTTATTAAGAGATGGAAACAGTGCAGATAACATGTTCTCAACTTGTATGAGACTTCTGAGACATGAAAGGTTGATGACGTGGAGTGAAGGAGTTTAGAATAGGTTATGTATTTCTATGTAAACTGACAGTACCTGTATACTGGTTGGACCAATGTACCAAGGTCATTGTGCCTTATGGCTTATAATGAAAGTGATATGCCAGATAGTATGCTAGAATAAGCATCCTACTTTTCTGAAAGAGCCACCTGAGGTCTTGTTCATAAATTGACAAGTCTAACATTTCTAGCTCAAAGATGTTATTCAGGATGTTTGTCCTTAGAGGTTGGAGACTTTGCTTCTCAGATCATGTGAAGCTGTTTAGCTCCCTGCTAATGGGAAAGCAGAATAGAGTTGCTTATGGGGCTTTCTTGTCATACAGATAGTTCCTTGTGTATGTGAATCTGTGTTGATGGATGGGGCATGGCAGAAGGAGAATACTGAGCAATGTCGGCTTTCCTTGCTTCCTATAAATATGATGTAAACTGTACTTCAGCATAGATCTTCCAATTACTGAACTACTGAAGCAAGACTATGTAAGCTTTCCAGAAATGTTGCATCTCCTCCCAGGCACTGAATTGCTGTCAAGCTGATTCTTTTTAAATTAATCTTGAAATTTTCGTACTTGCCAATCTAGGAGAGATGTGAGTATGGGCTTGTTTGCTAGAGACCTTGTTTGGACTGTGGACTGTCATGTAGTATTGTCCAGTTTAGCAGTTAGAAGGCATAGGAAGATGATGTTTGCCATAGAATTGAAAACTCCGGAGATCTTGCAGCATCTAAGATGGTTAATTTTGAACATATATTGTAAGAATGAGCTACAAGAAACCTAATCTTGGAACTAATTGTTTTCTCTTGGTGGCCAAGTACTGTAGGAAGGGGTTTCATTTTGTTTGCGTGGCGGGGGGTGTTGGGTGGTGCAAATACTGCTTTGTGACTCCATAACTTTCACCTGTTCACCATTTGGTGGAACATTCCTTTTTCTGACAAATTGGATCTTCCTTCCTTTGCTTTGCTGGAAGATGTTATCTTTCGTTGCACTCTGAAGTTTAAAATAGTGCTGCTTCAGTAACCATTCTCACTTACAGGCACTTGATTCATTCAGTCATTTGCATTTTAGCTTTTCCCGTGTGTTCCTGAATCGTGTGTCATGTAGTCCAGTCAGTTCACCACATGGTAAATGTTTTACATGTAGAATAAAGTGCTTGTGTAAACTTATTTTTAATAGTAATGTTATTTATGTTTATCACTTTTATCGAGATGCTACTAAATGTTCAAAGATTTTTGTTACTTTTTTAAGGCATGGTTTCACAGGATTTCTAGAAAAAAATAAAATGACATTATTTACCACATTAAACTCTCAGGTCATATTGCTAAAGAATTTAAATCTCTAGTTTTGCTATGTTACTTAAACCTGCTGCTGTTGTAGAAATACAGAGTTTTATATGAGTATTTAGCTTTGATCAAGATTGAGAGATAGGCATCTTTTTTGAATTAGTCGTGGTGGTATTTAACAAATTACTGTAAAATCTCAAATATCTAGTTTTATAAAAATATACTAGCTTGAATGGATTAAAATATGGTCTAATTTGAACTGAATTCTTAAAAATGAAGTACAGATTTTCTATTCCAAGGATTGGAGAATGGGGTAGTTTGAATATATAGTACAAAATAAATAATTTTTTTGCAGTGAAAAATGAGCCCTGTCTTAATTAAGTGTAGGTGAAGTTAGGTATCCCTGAAGAAAACCTTGCAAGTTAATTTGGAAATGTTACATATTGTAGGTACTTGTAAAGGGTCACGCTTTGCATTTTAAGCACTGTAGAAATATTCAAGACGATGTAAACTCACATGTGTCTGAATGGTGGGTGGTGAAATTCCAGGTTGTAAAATACTTGCCTTTAGGGGGAGGGGTTTTGAATGTTGTGTGTGTGTACATAGCTATATAAATATGTATGTATATATATAATAAGCAAATGTGTCCATTTCACTTGTAAAGGGAGAAGAAGCTTATTTTCTTTATATTTCAAAGAAATATAACCAGCACTGATTTGAAAGGCATGTGTATTGCAAACACTATGGCTTTTTGTGAGATGGAAATAAAGTATTTAAATATAAGTTTTTCTTTGTGTTGTTATTTTTCTTTTTGTTATGTCATAAGAGTGTGTGAAAGTTCAAGAAATGTTTTTTTTCTTCTTTCTTTTTAGCCTGTGGAAACAATCTGGGTTGACACTGAGACTTAGAAAATCTGCGGCAACAGATTTTCTGACTGAGGATGGTGCAGCATTGCAAGAGATTGTGGGGTCATGCTGTCGTTCTTCCAGTGTATCCCAGGCCCGTAAATTTTGACCATTACCCAGTACTGAGTCTAGTAATTTGTATTTTGACTGAAAACAAGTTTTTTGTTAGTTTGTTTTCTTCTCCATTCTAGAAAGTCAGCCAGCCTCTTTGCAGCCATCTAGATAGAGTTTGCTTCTTCCTCAACAGTTCATTCCAGTGGTGAGTCCATCCTTAGATGAGCAGTTAAATTACACATTGAATAACATGATTTCTGCTTCAGGTTTTTCTGGCAGCGACTCCCAGGCTTAGTCTGAATTTCCATCATTCTTTCCTAAAGAACTGAGAGTCCTATTTATTTATTTTAGGTGTGTGAAGTAATTTTATGTTTTGTAGTTACCTCTGCAAGCTAAACTGCCTCTCTCCAGCTCTCCTACACTAGAACTCTATGTAGAATTCCGTAGAAATCTCATCAATGTCCAGTGAAAAGGGAAAAGCCATTCTGACTACTTTTTTCTCAGTTTTAGCAGTTTCATACCAAATCAGTTTTCTGAACTTTAGTTCCAGCCAGAGCTTTAAGCCATTCATTCCTCATACTCTTTAATATTTTTTTTTTTCTGTTGGTCAGAAATTTCATTAGCCAGACCATACAGAAAGCAAAATCTTTACACAAAGATTTCCACTGAAATGAAGGGGTTTTTTAACCTATAGGTTTACTACTATGAATTGCTGCTTCTTGTGTTTTATCTAATCAGCATATGCAGCAAGCAAGCTTTCTTGTTTATTTTGTTTTACTTGATATTTTTTTTCTGCTCTAGAAGGAAACCACTGTATTCCTGTCATCAGACCTGCATGGAGCACATGCTTCCCTGAAGACAGCATGGTTTGAACTGAAACGTTTAAAAATCCAAACTAGATTTTAAAATTGTTAATGAGGGAAATAACTATATATCTGAATAATTTACTCTCATACCCCCTTTCCTTTTTTTTTTTTTAAAAAAGAAAAAAAAAACCCTATGCCTCAGTCTAAACTTACTTAGTTTTAATTTCCTGTGAGTTGCAGGCAGACAGGTTAGTAATAATGACTGTTATTCCTCCCTGTAGTTATAGACAGATTCATTCCTTAACCTTTCTTTGGATAAGTTAGCTTCACAGAAATTACTTTAGATCAGAATTTGTTTATGAGGTGAAGAATGGCATAAACAAAGAAAGAAATTATATGCCAGAAAGGCATATAATTTTAATATATATAATAAATAATATATATGGTATAATTGTTTCTTCTCTGAAGTACTCCTGAATGTTACTGCAGTGCTGCTAGCATTTGAGTTTTGGAGTATACAGTTCAAGAAAAAGCTATGAAGCAGTGGCAAGGAAGTAAACTTTTTCATCTTTCTGTAGCCGTTGATATGGTTTTTCTGCCTTACCATGTCAGTCCCCTATAGCTCTTGCTACCTTGTATCTGTGTATTCTACAAATATACCTTCTCCAGTGCTGAACAGATGCCATGAAGTTAAATTACTTAATTAAAATCTGCTCCTGCTTCATTTCAGTGGAAATCCTTGCGTGAAGATTTGCTTTTCTGTATGGTCTGGCTACTGAAATTTCTGACCAACAGAAAAAGAATATTGAAGTAGGTGAGGGGAACGAATGGCTTAAAGCTCTGGCTGGAACTGAAGTTTAGAAAACTGATTTGGTTTGAAACTGCCAGAGATCTTGTAATACATAAACTGAGAGCATAAGAATTTTCTTTGCAGACATGGATTCCATTTTCTTTAGTTTCAGAACTCTTCTGATGCATCTTCTGTGGCTTCCTAATCACTCTTTGTGAAAAGTAAATTGCGAACCGAACGGCCACTGTCAAATTCCGTATATTAAAATACAGTGGGACCTGCCACCTCCGTAAGATTATGCTGGCAAAAATTGTCACAAGTAGCTGCATAGGACCCAGTAGATAACGTTATTATGAAAATGTAAAAGTGGTGATGAAAGTGAGGTGAGAACATCTGAGGTTCTGCTACAGGCCCAGATATATACAAGCACAGTGCAAATAAAATAGGGCTTACAAGGCCAGAAATCTGTTACTACGCCAGAAGAAAAACTCCCTGATCTAGAGGCATGCTGGAATGCTTGTCTGGCCTACATTATCATAAAAGCATGTGTGTTCTTGAGAGTTTGGAGAGAAATCAGTGGCAGGTGGTTTCATTTCCAGGCTTTGTGACAAGTTTAAGGGCAAATGATTTGAGTTACGGTGAAACATGGTATCCGTAATTCTCAAAAGTGGATGTTACCTTGTTTGGGAGTTCACAAAACCTTTTTGATTCCCCAAGCCAATAGGATCAGAATGTATTTTATGCATGCTCAAAATACTTCTACTGTTAGCTTCCCCCCCACATATTACCAGCCAGGATAGCTATTAACACTTAATGTAGTGTGAACTGCAGAAAAATTTCTCATTGGCTCCTATCCTGTCTTTCAGAGAGGCTTGTAGCCTTTTTTTTCTATGGAGACACTGGAGACCTCCTGCATATCAAAATGCAAAATAAGATAAACAGAGGCAGAACCCTTTTTGGAAGGGGAAAGGGGAGAGAAGGAAATCTGGTTTACCTCAGGGTAGAGGGGAGGAGGGAGGAGTTGAATTTATTAATACACTTAAGCATCTTACTCTGCTTCTATATGTTTTTTTTTTTTTAAATGTAGTGGTTAAATGTTGAATCCTAATGCTCTTAAAAAATAAACCCTAGAGTTTTGCTCTTGGTCCACTGTCCAGCTAGTGACCTTGATTTGATTATTCCTGTCTTTGGTGCCTTCCTAGTAGAACAGGAAAGAAATTTCACTTTGTAAAGTTCACTAAGATCTCCTGAAGAGAAGTAGTCTTTCATTATTGGTTTGTCTCTATTATATGTTAACATAACTTTACTGAAGTTCCATGAACCTCTTCAGTTCCCTTTATTTGCAGTTTTGTTACCTGTGGAGCTGAGATCCATGAAGTCAATGAAAAGATTTTTTTTTTTTTTTAACTGACCTGAGAATTTATTCTGTTTCTTGAGTCTAAGAGGTCTGTAGCATAACAGGGGCGTTGGTGTTTGCATACCTGAATATTTAGCCATAGGGGACACTTTGCACTGTCTTACCTACTTGTGCTCCAATTAGTATGTTTTGCTCTTACCAGTTTTAATTTCTACTTATTTAGTTGGTGGAGGTTTAAAAAGAAGACCCATCCCAACTTGGAGGTCCCACTGACCTCCTTATATGAGGAGGTAAGAAGTACAGCTGCCTATCATCCAGCTTTGGATTTAGAAACAAACACACACCCACAACTTGCAGACCTTCCCAAAACAGTGTTAAATACCAAAGCAATATAGCCCTTTTATGTAACAAAAATGGCTAGAAGCAAAGATTCTTCAAAGCAATAGTTTTCAAAGGAGGTCAGTGCTGGACTGTAGTTTTTCCAGATGAAGGTACAGGGATTTGGGTATGTATTGCAGACTGTGTCTAGAGAGGAAGCAGGAATGGAGCGATTCCCTGTTGACAAGAGCTCACTGGAGTGGCAGTCCACGGGATTGCGGGGATCTGGATCAGGGTGGGGGCACATTCTCCTGGAAGATGCTGAAAACTGTGTAACTTCTTTATTTTTTTGAACAAGCAAGTTTATGATGGATATACCCGAGTCATACTGTTGTTTCATTACTGGGTTTTATTTGATTCTGTACCATCTTGGATTCTGGTGTGTTCACTGCATGAAAGTGTCAATGTTAAGCAAGCAAACATGCTGTGCCCCTTCACTTAGACTTGGCTTTTTCTACCTCAGAGCCTACACCACAATTCATAATTATAGCTGAACTTTGTTTTTTGTCATATATTTCAAGCCCTGGTTTTGTTTTAGTGGTTTATTTCTCTGACTCCTGTCATCTCACACTACTCACAACCTGCTCTGTATTTGTAAATAGCTAATAGGGATGGTGCCAGTGAACAGTGCTCAGGCATGTTTGGTACCATTCCTGAGTTAGTAAGACCAATGATATCTGCTGTACGCATTAGACAGCTTTTTTTTTAAATAGGTACTTTCTTCATCCTTTCTAATTATTCATGTGGTGATTTATAGAAGACCTGAAGATCCTGGTTATCAGTACTTACCTGGTCTGGTGCAGACACGTCTGCTTGGATTCTGCCAATGCATATGGAAACAAAAGACTTGGTGCTCACTAAAGAGGTTGAAAAACTGAATTTGGATTCCCTTCTGAGCTGTAAATTTGGCAAGCTGATATATTAATACATTACTTGCTAGTAATGTGTCTTTAGTCTGGGCTATAATGAAATTACAGGAGGAAATGAGGAAATCACTGAATATCAAAGGCTGTTCCTTTAGCAGTATTTCCCCCTTCTCCTTAGTAAGTTGTAGTTTGAATGTCAGAGCATACTGAATTAACATGAATGTCAGAGGCTTATCCTTTCAACCTTGTATTTCTAACTTCTTTTACTTCATGTAGATGATGTTTGACATAGCCCGTTCTGCAGTCTAGGATGGGTAGTGCGGGATGTATGGTGCCTAACTGCAGATTTTAAATATACATCATTTGTATCTTAAACCTGTTGCAGATAGAAACTGGTGGCATCTTGCATCAGAATAGTAGCATTAGGTTTAGGAGCAAATTCCATGATGGTTTAGACAGGAGCAGGTGCTGGAATAAAGAAAATAACTTCGATCAGACATGAAAAAGTTTGTTCTGGGAAATGGTCAGAAAAATGTGTGTGGGTACTTGTATCCTACAGGCAAAGTAAAGTTCCTTATATGAACTATCATGCAATCTGTTGTCTACAGATGCTAAAGAACTGCTATAACAAAAGGACACGTTTCTATAAAGCAAAGGTGTTTGCCCTAACAGGCGATCACTGTGCTACTGAACTATATTGACACATTTAACATAAAACAAAAACCTACTTTTGCTAAACACCTGCACCTGATACCCATTCTAGAGCCTTTGTCTGTAAAACTTAGTATAACTCTAATGGCAATCTATTTTTGTCATAGCAATTTCAGATATTTCTGGCAGTTTATAATATCTTGCAGTGTCTGAGGCAGATAAAATTGAGCATGCACTATAAAAGCAAGGCTGTATGAAGTGTGGTGGTGGCATTAATTATATTCACTTACCACATATGTGCTGCAGGAGGTTTGACCCTTGAAGTGAGTTCTTTTTTATGACTCCATATCTTTCACCTGTTCTCCATTAGATGGAACATTCCTTCATCTGACAGATTGGATTTTTCCAATGCTGGAAGATGTTATCTTTCATTGCACTCTGAAATTTAAAACAATGCTGTCTCATTAACCATACACTTTTGTATGCGTTTCATGCATCCGGACTTGTATGCTAGCTTTCAAGAGTTCCTGTATCATGTTTCACACAGTTACTTCAGTCCACCACATGGTAAATGTTACTGTTCCACATCTGGCTATATTATATGGAAAGATGTGTATGTTTGTAGTTACTCTTACGTTACACTGTTGTTTGTACTAACTGATTTGTATTGAGATGCTACTCACTCAGAAGTTTAAAAAAGGAATGAGTGGAAGACACAATTCACGGTACTCTTGGCGAGCTCTAGAACGTCTATCACTATGGCTGTAGCAGTGGGAAGGATTTAAATGTCTGCTTTTTTAGTATTCCTTAAATCTGCTGTTGCAGTACAAATCCAAATAGTTGGGTGACAGCTCTCTCAGTTCTGTGAGAGCAATGTGATAATTAATTCAGTTCATAGTGGTAGTGTTTGTCAAATTGCCATACAATAATGAATTAATACAATAATTTCTCCTTAATACTTTAGTTGTATTGTTTCCTCCCCTTGGATTGGGGTCTGGATTTGGGTTAAATGTTGCTGAATTTAGACCGCATCTTTCTTCCCTTCTTTCAATCTATATGCTTTTCTGTATAAAAAGGATGGAAAACAGATTTTTTTTTTCTTTTTAAAGCAAACTGTACTAAAGCCTAATTCAGCAAAGTAACTGTACACACGTTTAACTTTCGTGAAATGCATATGCTGTCACTGTGCTATAAAACACTTGAGCACATGTTTAAATTCCACCGACTGTTCTTTGGAAATAGGAGAATTGTAGTACACTATGAAGATTATCATATATCGTGATGTGAACCAAATTTTGAGACAAAGTTTGGAGTCAGTTATCTACCTGTGCTCTATCGTGAGAGCTGTAGTAATATTATTAACATGCATACCGCTTCTCCCACCCACAGGTGTTTTCTTGAAGGTTACAGTGTTGTGAATAACTAGCACTTTTGCAAATAGCTATAAAGAGGCTTTCCAGTACAAAGCCAGTTTTCAAATTATTCCAAGCTGTAAATGAAAGTGGTTATGACTGAGTTATGACTCATGGCTCAGTGTAAAATGAGCTACTGTTTTCTATCCAGTTTTGCTAGTTACCAGACTTCTAACTCACAACACTGCTGTCACCGCAACTGACGCCATTGGTTGTAGCATCAGAAACAATCGGAGACTAACAGTGAAATCCGGACTCCCCTGTTCCCTCCAAAACTGTCTTTGCAGGTTGATCTGCAGGGTTCAAAGTGTATTGGCAGGTTTGTGGAGGTAGGTGAGCATGGCTGTGTGAAATGTGTAAATGTAGGATTCAATTCAGCATGATTCAAAAGCACTGTTTCTTCTTTTAAAGCAGGTAAGTTATCTCTAAGATGGACTTAATCTTTCAGGTCTGGTCAGTGAGGGAGGCAGAGAGAGAATGGCCTACTGAAAAAGAAAGGTGTAAGAATAAGTTACTGTTCCTTCTTTGATGCGCTTGTTCAGATAAGACACAGGGCCAGGCAAACACTACCTAGTTGTAAACTAGTTTTAAACAACTGCAAAATTTGCTGTATACTAGCTGCTGCTGAATCATAATCTAGAATTTAAACTTTCTTTTAAAAGTACAAGCTGGAAGGACTTTTTTCCTTATGGCACAAACATAAGCTAAACTTTAGGAGACAGCATTATCTTCCTCAATTCGTAGAAGACCTGAAACAATAACTGTGTTGTACATGAGGTTTGTCACATTGTACTTGCTTTTAAACCAAATGATTCCATTGAAATATTTTAAGCCTCTAGCTACCCAACAGGCCTCCTGTTCATCTTTACAGGGTGTTCAAATTTTAAAATTTGCTCTATGTTCTGGTGTTTGGGGCCAGCATAACACTAATTTCACCCAGTTAATTAATGGAAGGGGAACAGGAGTGGGATGAGATTGAAGGAAGAGCAGATGCTGAACCAGGCTCTCTTTGGTCCCCTGGGGTGAAGATTAGGTCCACTGCTACTCAAGTTTGTATCACCCGTGTGATAGCACTGTCTGCCAGCAGCTCCATCTGCTCCATGGAAATGCCTTCCCTGTAACCCTGTCGCAGACCTATGTATAGAAAATATCCTCTACAGAGCAGCCTAGGGATCAGCTCCTCCAAGCTCATTAGGACTTTAGTGGGTTGATTATTTCTGTGTCTCATCTTCATCAGAAGCTGGTAGTAAGTTGCGTATGTTGATCCAGTCTCTGTGATTGTGTGAGGTCTGACTTTCAAGATATATTTTATGTAAAATGTAAGAGTCAGCATCTGAGGAGGGTCTGTACAGACCTTACCCTGTTTGGCGGACAGATGAGTGAACTTTTGCCTTAAACATTTCTTGGTACATAAGGTGCAAGCAAACCAAAACCCCGAACAAGCCATCTGTTCCCAGTGGAAACAGGACTGAGCTGCTGCGACCCCTGAAATGGTCTCCCTGCGACCACCCGGGACACACCGAGCCTGCGCTGAACCAGGGCACGATCGGACAGAGACTTTGGGACCTGGACTGCAAATTACTGCTGCTTAGCACAACTTTTATAAAACTTGCTTAGCATGAGTAGCTAAATTTGCTGAAGCCTTAGGCCGCACTCCCTAGTTCAGAGAGAAAGGGCCCCAGAGCTGGTGCAGACTGGAAAGATAAGGGAGTTACAAGCAGTTTGCATTCCTGTGCTTCACACTCCGGGAGGGAGGATGTCAAGGCTTTGAAATAAGGCCTGCTTGGGCGCCAGGACCCTGGGAAACAAAGCCTCCCCTCACTGCTGAAACAGTGTTAATTAGGGGGGGGTCTGGATTATATCCTCTTCGTCGGGACCTTGGAAGATAACAGCTACTGTCACTGCTGGGGCAGTGCTAATTGCTGGAACAACACCTGTTTGTCAGGGCCCTGAGAAAGAAGGGCAGAACCAGAGGAATCAAAACACATTTGTCAGCAGAAACCGCAACAGTAAAGATAAGGGAGAAAAGCAGCCTGCCTGGGAACAACGAT